>NC_135236.1:228958681-229278126 GCF_051348905.1 Ranitomeya variabilis | reverse complement strand
CCTTCTCGATCTCAGTGTTTGGCGCCGATTAATATAAAAACACCTATGCTCCCCTCCCATTCGGACGCCATTCTAGTGGTGTAAGCACTCGTATTCCCGGGACACTCATGTGGTTGTTATGACACATGAGCCCTGCGCACTGTTGTCACTGTTCCCCGCCTTCGGACGTATTGAACATCAGCAGGAAGTCATGACTGAGGCTGCTTTCTGACTTCCTCTTGACTCCGCCCACCCCAGGCTCTCCATGTACAAAGTCCATAGACGGTGAGCTGCCTGTCACAGGAGGGGGCATGTTGGACCAGGGCTCACTGAACCAGCTACTCACTGCAATGATAAGCTACTGGTGCTAAAACAATCGTTGCAAGCAAACAAAACCCAAGCTTGGATAAGAGAGACATAGCTGAAATCTGTGTTTTAACCCCCAACTCATGCTGTCTTCACCTTACATACCAAAAACTTTCTGACAAATTCCTTTAAGTTATACAATTTGTGTTGATACCAATTCAATAATTATGGTGGGCATCCATTAGATGCCATACATCTATCCAGAAAAATATGTACGTTGAACAGGTCCTCAAGATGAAAAGTGTGTGTGGGGTGGGGGAGTCCAACACCCGGCACTGCACAAGTACTGCACTTTATTTCCCATGGCAGGTAAACAGAACTCGGCAGCGACCACTAGTGTTGGCTGCTTTCTTCCGTCCTATGCTTAGTTTCGTGCCACTGTTGGGTCACTTTCCAGCTGACTTGTGGGGGTGCCGGGTGTTGAACCCCATCTGGTCTCATATTATTGACCTATCCTACTGATAGGTAATCTGTTATTAAGTGCCAGACATCCCCTTAAAAATTTTGATTAATAAATTCCAAGATATGTTGGGTTCAGAGACCCATCATAAGTTTAGGAAGGACACATTTGTACAAATTCATTGATTTATTTTTTACACAACGTGTGGTTGGTAAACAGAATATGTGCTGGATAAGGAAAGGACAGGATGAGTACAGGAACACAGGACGGCCTCAGGTACAGGATCACAGGTGCAGGTTCAGACTGCAGTATAGGTGCAGGCAAGCAAGCTATTGTCTTGGGACGTGTTCAGAAGGTGCATGCTGGCCATGTAAGAGGTAGGAAGCGTGTGAGCGCACCCCAAGTACACTCCTAGGAGACCTGTGTTCTGTGGCCGAGGCAGCACACATGGTTATGTGAACACTCCGTAGTCCCTGCAGGGAGGGAAAGGTGGAATAGTGCAGAGGCATCAGGGCTGTTCTAACAATGGGTTAAACATTTTATTTAAAAAAAATAATAATTAAAGGTTATAGGTATTTGCTACTTCAACTTGTATATTTTCTAATGTGTTGATCATCAAAATCATACCTTCTTTACACTAGTGCATCTAAAAGCAACCCAATACCCTGGATTTTGAGTGGTGGGGTAACAGCTATTCTGTCAAGTGAGTACACACTAAGGTTGGGCCATTATGGTGGAAGTTGCTATCCTATATTTCTTGAGGAGTGTTTTGTGTTTTTATTGATTTTTTTTTTCTGTCTCTTACACTCTTTTTATATACCGTATATACTCGAGTATAAGCCGACCCGAGTATAAGCCGACCCCCCCTAATTTTGCCACAAAAAACTGGGAAAACGTATTGACTCGAGTATAAGCCTAGGGTGGAAAATGCAGCAGCTATCGGTTAATTTCAAAAATAAAAATAGATGCTCCATACCGTTCATTATGGCCCCATAGATGCTCCATATAAAGCTGTGCCACATATATAATGCTCTGCACCGTTCATTATGGCCTCATAGATGCTCCACATAAAGCTGTGCCATATATAATGCTTTGCACCGTTCATTATGGCCCCATAGATGCTCCACATAAAGCTGTGCCACATAGAATGCTCTGCACCGTTCATTATGGCCCCATAGATGTGCCATAGAAAGCTGTGCCCCATATACAATGCTCTGCACCGTTCATTATGGCCCCATAGATGCTCCATAGAAAGCTGTGCCATATACAATGCTCTGCACCGTTCATTGTTGCCCCATAGATGTGCCATAGAAAGCTGTGCCCCATATACAATGCTCTGCACCATTCATTGTTGCCCCATAGATGTGCCATAGAAAGCTGTGCCCCATATATAATGCTCTGCACCGTTCATTTTTGCCCCATAGATGGGCCAAAGAAAGCTGTGCCCCATATACAATGCTCTGCACCGTTCATTGTTGCCCCATAGATGTGCCATAGAAAGCTGTGCCCCATATACAATGCTCTGCACTGTTCTTTGTTGCCCCATAGATGTGCCATAGAAAGCTGTGCCCCACATACAATGCTCTGCACCGTTCATTGTTGCCCCATAGATGTGCCATAGAAAGCTGTGCCACATATAATGCTCTGCACCATTCATTGTTGCCCCATAGATGTGCCATAGAAAGCTGTGCAATATATAATGCTCTGCACCGTTCATTATGGCCCCATAGATGTGCCATAGAAAGCTGTGCAATATATAATGCTCTGCACCGTTCATTATTGCCCCATAGATGCTCCATATAAAGCTGTGCCATATACAATGCTCTGCACCGTTCATTACTGCCCCATAGATGTGCCATAAAAAGCTGTGCCCCATCTATAATGCTGCTGCTGCAATAAAAAAAAAAAACGACATACTCACCTCTCTTGCTGCCTGCAGCTCCTCAGCGTCCCGTCTCGGCGTCTATCCGCCCTGACTGTTCAGGCAGAGGGCGGCGCGCAGATTAGTGCGTCATCGCGCCCTCTGACCTGAACAGTCAGAGCAAGAGGACGGGAAGACGGAGCGGCGCCCGGCGTGTGGAACGCGGACAGTTAACTGTTATGATCTGGTGACCTTGGAGCCACATGAAAACTTTCTCTGGAGTCGGTGGAACCTATACTGACCGCAAATCCTGAACTAACACCACAACTAGAAGTAGCCGTGGGGTGTGCCTAACAAACCCTAGACACCTCGACACAGCCGGAGGACTAAATACCCCTATAGATGGAAATAGGAATGCTATCTTGCCTCAGAGCAGACCCCCAAAGGATAGGCAGCCCCCCACGAATAATGACTGTGAGTAGGAGAAGAATAGACACACGCAGGTAGAAAACAGGATTTAGCAAAAGAGGCCACTCTAGCTAAATAGGAAAGGATAGGACAGATTACTAGGCGGTCAGTATTAAAACCCTTCCAAAAATATCCACAGCAGATAATACAAAAAGTTCCACAATCTAACTAAAGACATGGAATGTATATCTGCCACTCCAGAGAATCCAACAAGACTGAAAAAATACTGACAGTCTAAGCTGGACAAGAAAACACAAAGAAGAGTACTGAATTGTGAAGCACACAGCATGTGTGCCACAGGAAAAAAAAACCAGACACTTATCTTTGCTGATTTGGCAGAAAGGCAGGAGGACCAGGCAGAGGTCCAACACCTCCCAACAACAATTGACAACTGGCAAGGACTAATGAATCCTGCACACCTAAATACCCCAGTCAGAACTGCAATCAGCAGACACACCTGACCAGGACTGCAACCCAGGGACAACTGCATTACCACCTACTACCACCGGAGGGAACCCAAAAGCAGAATTCACAACAGGTAACTATGACATACTTACCTGCTCCCGGCGTCCCTGGCTCCTTATCCCGGACAGATGGTCTCCGGGTGCCACAGCCTCTTCCTCTGTCAGCGGTCACTGTTACCGCTGATTAGAGGAATGAATATGCGGCTCCACCCCTATGGGAGTGGAGTCCATATTCATAACTTTAATTAGCGGTCCCACATGACCGCTGAACAGGGGACGAGCTGCGGCACCGAAGACCGTGGGATGGGCAGGGGGAGCGCCAGGAGCGCCGTGACTAGGTGAGTATGCGACAGTCCTCTCTCCCCCTCACCCGCCGACCCCACCGCCGATCATGACTCGAGTATAAGCCGAGAGGGGCACTTTCAGCCCAAAAATTTGGGCTGAAAATCTCGGCTTATACTCGAGTATATACGGTATTTATTTATTTTAGCAAAACTTATTTTTCTGTTCCCTCATGTATCTAAATATATTTTCTCCTCCATTAAACCAATCGCCCATTATTTAAAAAATATATGTACCGTATTTTGCGGTTTATAAGACGCACCCCAAATTTTGAGGAGAAAAATAGGAAAAAACCCCTTTTTTTTTTTTTTTATAAAATGATAGTGTTTCTTACAGTCCAGGTGTCTTATTGCTTACTGGGGGTGGTGGCTGTGGTGAAGTGGGTTTCCTGGGTCGCTGCTGGCGGAGGCAGGAGTGGGGCGATGCTGCGGATTCCAGACTGGGAGAAAGGGGTGTTCAGTGCTGCACTCCGCAGTGGAGCAGGGTCCCAGGGTTGCTGCTAGAGGAGGCAAGAGTGGCGCTGCGGATGTTCGGTGGTGCTGGGGCTTCGCCAACATTTTGAGAAAGCCCAGAGCCTGCACACTGTTTACTAGGCAGTGGACTCCAGGAAAATGGCTGCTCTGGCATGCGCAGATGGAGATCTTGGCGCTGAGAACTCATCTCCCGAGTAGTGTTGAGCGATACCGTCCGATACTTGAAAGTATCGGTATCGGAAAGTATCGGCCGATACCGGCAAAATATCGGATCCAATCCGATACCGATACCCGATACCAATACAAGTCAATGGGACTCATGTATCGGACGGTATTCCTGATGGTTCCCAGGGTCTGAAGGAGAGGAAACTCTCCTTCAGGCCCTGGGAACCATATAAATGTGTAAAAGAAAGAATTAAAATAAAAAATATCGCTATACTCACCTGTCCGACGCAGCCGGGACTTCAGCGAGGGAACCGGCAGCGTTGTTTGTTTAAAATTCGCGCTATTACTTGGTTACGTGAATTCCCGGCTTGTGATTGGTCAGGTCGGCCATGTTGCCGGGACGCGGACCAATCACAGCAAGCCGTGACGAAATTACGTCACGGCTTGCTGTGATTGGTCCGCGTCCCGGCAATATGGCCGCCCTGACCAATCACAAGCCGTGACGTCACGGGAGGCTGGACACGCGCTCATTTTAAAATGGGCGCGTGTCCAGCCTCCCGTGACGTCACGGCTTGTGATTGGTTGCGCCGCGGTCAACCAATCACAAGCCGGGAGGCTGGACGCGCTCATTTTAAAATGGGCGCGTGTCCAGCCTCCCGTGACGTCACGGCTTGTGATTGGTTGCGCCGCGGTCAACCAATCACAGGCCGGGAGGCTGGACGCGCTCATTTTAAAATGGGCGCGTGTCCAGCCTCCCGTGACGTCACGGCTTGTGATTGGTCAGGGCGGCCATATTGCCGGGACGCGGACCAATCACAGCAAGCCGTGACGTAATTTCGTCACGGCTTGCTGTGATTGGTCCGCGTCCCGGCAACGTGGCCGACCTGACCAATCACAAGCCGGGAACTCACGTAACCAAGTAATAGCGCGAATTTTAAACAAACAACGCTGCCGGTTCCCTCGCTGAAGTCCCGGCTGCGTCGGAGAGGTGAGTATAGCGATATTTTTTATTTTAATTCTCTCTTTTACACATTTTAACATTAATGTTGTTGCGATACCCGATACCCGATACCACAAGAGTATCGGAATCCCGGTATCGGAATTCCGATACAGCAAGTATCGGCCGATACCCGATACTTGCAGCATCGGAATGCTCAACACTACTCCCGAGAGCTTGGTGCTGAGATCTCCATCTGCGCCGCATCCGTGACCATTTTCCTGGAGACATCACATAGAGGCAGGTGTGGATGGAGATCTTGGCTTTCCTTCATTTGCGCTTGCACCGAGTGAGAAGACGGACGCCGGACCCCGGAACAATGGCAGCTGCCATATGCCGCCGCAGGGCTACCACTCGCCACCGTACCACCACCGCTTGCCGCCGTACCACAACACCCCCAACTCCAGGCCAGCAACATTGACCCCTCGGTAAGAACAGTGTTCGGTTTATAAGATGCACCCCCATTTCCCCCCTAATTTTGGGGATCTTAAAAGTGCGTCTTATAATCCGAAAAATACAGTATATACACAGATGACAACAGAGGCAGGAAAGACAAAAAGGTCACCTCCTTTTGGGGTTTTCTGTCTTTAGATATGCAAATTCTAGATTTTGGACTAATTAAAATGATTGTCTACTTGGTTAAGACATTTTGACTTCTGAGTGGGATAGAAACAATGGATTGGAACAGTGATTTCTCTTATATGCAACCACTGTCTGATCTTTCATCAGTATTTTGGATCTGGGTTTCACGGACTTGTATGGGTAATTTTTGTCCAAGACTCAGCCGCTGCTTTTGGTGTCGGATAATGGCTGCAGCACTGTCATCACATCAATAGCGCAGCCACTAATTGCTGAGATCTACATTTCTGCATGTGGCATTTCATCTATGCGGGGAGTGCGGCTGAGCTCAGTGGTTGGCTGTCACGCTATTGACGAGATGTCAGTGCTGCACCCAATAGCCTGGACTTTGATTATCGGCTCATGCATAATATTTCAGTGGAGACTATGTTGGCTACTGTGATGCCAGCATTGTCAATCAAGAAAGACGGGGTGGAGATACATGAAGAACAAAGAGATGGGAATGTGCACTGAACCGCTTGGCCACGCCAAGACTGCACTGACCACTGACTTATTTCCATAATTAGATAAATAGGGATTTCTGGAAACTGAAGGAACAGATTTTATTGCTAAAGGTATGATTTCTCTTTGGACACAAGATGCCATTTTTGGTCTGACCAATGGTTCTGGTTCCAATCGAACTGAATATTTTCATGAAACCATCTACAGTAAAGAACTGAATTTTTAATCACCCATATTTCATAAACCCGGACTGTCCATTTATGGCTTTAAGTTACTATGAATGTGCGTATAGCAAATAAAACACATTTTCGCCATTCTTCACATTTTTCTTTGTATTTAGTCATTGCAACAACCAATTAATGTGCACTCCCATACATTCTCCATTCCTGTGACTTTTGCAGATGGGAACTCAGTAAGACATGTTACAACATCATTTCTCTTCGGTCCTCCACTGGAACAACTGTTTGTAACCAGTTTTACGAATGTGAAAATGTGACTTGACATTTCTAATGCCATAGTTAGGAGTGCTTTTTGTCAGCTTTAAAGCAAAATTCTTTGCTCATTTTACAGATGGCTATCAGTTTTCTTCTGTTTGGTGATAAACTATGTTAAATTGACTGCTCACTTGACCATACTGACCTTAAGATAAAATTACCGAGCGACTTCTTAAGCAAATCCATTATAGGGAACCTGTCACTAAGATCATGCAGCCCTAATTAAGGCCAACATAGGTTAGTGACCAGAGCCTTCAGCATAGGCAGAAAAGTTTAAAACAATTGAAGAATGCAGCTGTGTTTGCTACAGATGGGGAGAATCAATTTGCAGGACTCATTCCAGTGGCCACAGTAGTTATCTCTGGCTGCTGGATGAGTGCCCTACAAATCGCCTCCCATCCTACCAGCATCTGCAGCTCCACTTTTGACTAGCTGGCCTGGCAAGATGTCATCCTCGTGGCCGATGCTCATGTGACCGGCTAATCAATAGAAGAGCTGCACATGTGATAAGGTAGGTGGTGTTTCACAGGGTTATTTTAGCTTTGTTTATCAAGATGTAAAATCTCGTTCTAATTTCTACCTGTTACATCATAGGAGACATTACTTGGATACATTTTTCACTCTGCATAATTTATATTTGTTTGAGAGAGAAGCAGTACAATCTTTAAAGAAGAAGAACAATATTATTTTTATTAGGCAAGCTAATAAGGGAGGAGGGGTAGTGATACAGAATACCCAACATTACATCAGAGAGACTAACAACATATTGTCAGACAAAAAAAATATTATGTAGAACTCCCTATAGATCCATCAGTACAATAGGATCCTGACAAAGGGTTTATTCCAAAACGCGCATCGGGGCGCGTTACTGCATCCACCCACCTGATTTTGTCATGCCACGTTAGTACTTTACTGCTTGTATTTTTCAATATAAGACTGGAACAGAGTTTGTATATCTGAGCACTCTGACTCTTACATCGTTCAACAGTACAATATGATCTAACCAGACAACTAACTACACCCATTGTGAACTTATATACTGCACAGTGTTGCAATTGATCACATCCCCTACTGCCATCCCAGCACAGTTTACAGAATATCTCACTCACTGATTTTGTTTGTAGGGATTTACTATATACATATGCATATCTCTTTACCCATCAGACACTATGTTCTTTTCTTTTCTATACAATCATGTTGTCTTTATACAAACACTATGAAGATTTCTTATCATGGACAATTGTGAGTGCCGAAACTAGTACTTTTTTGATTTTGTTGATTTTGGATCACTCACTGTGTTTTCCATGTGATTATTGCTCCTTACATTTGTGGCCTTTTCAGTGGTTGCAGGAACTTTTATGTGTTGTAAGTGCCATTATTTGGCCTCCTTTTTACTGTTTGTCACAATAAATATTCTATATTTTTAATATCTTCAATTTTATTGTCCTACCATTTGTTATGTCCTTGTTGGTTTGTTTGTTTTTTCCTCCCCATGAACCTCCCAAAAATAAGTAAGAGACTCAGTGCCTATTTACCTTGTGCTCTACGCTCAGCATGCATGCTATAATTTACATCTAAATTCCCAAAACCCAAAAACGAAATTCAGACAAAATCCCAGATGGAGCCATTCACTGTAATGAGGCAGATGGCATCACCTTGGACTCAGTCTGGCTTTTTTACTGGTGTCTGTCTTTTTAGGCATCTTTTTAGCACACACAACTATGGTTGACCACAGATTTTAGCATGCCTAAACAAAGTGACAAAACCTGAACAGAAGCCAGACTGAGTCCAAAGTTGTGCCATCTGCCTCATTATAGTTATTGGTTTCTTCTGAATCTCACTATTTGGGGATTTAGATGGAAACCCGAACGCAAATGCTCAGCCTACAGCACAGGACAAATGTGAAAATACTAACAAAAAACTTCAACTCATCCTTAAAAAAAAACAAGTTTCCCCTAAGTCCGTCCTAAGTTAGTGTCCACATGTGTGGCATTACTGTAACAGTAAGAACCCACCGAACAATTTATGAATGGGGAACCAGGTGTTGTACCAACACCAATCTGCTATTGAAGACCTATCACAAAGTCATCAAATACCTATGCCCAGACAATCCCTTTAATTTTATTGTTCTTTTAACCTGTTTCCTGTGACTAGGTTCTGAAAATGTAACTCAGTGATAAATAATCAACATTAGGCTTCTAACACAATGGCGGATTCTTTGCCAATAAACAGGAGAACTTTGATCTTCATGGATATATAATTTTTTAAGTTGAATTTTAACCCCTTCTTGACATGCGCCGTACATATCCTGCTCTTCCCACAAACCACAGTATATGTACGGTGGCACGATCGCGTGGCCTCACGCTGAGTGCAGCGGCGATCGTGTGCGGGTGTCAGCTCTGTGTGAGAATTGACACCCTGCAGTAATGCCCACGATTGGTGCTAGCAGACAGATGTCAATTTTCTCCATTATTGATGCAGCCTTTCCTCCCTGTCCATGGTACTGAGATGGACATTGGCACAATTTCTTTTTCTCGGTCTGTCCTCATTTGTTATGTGCTTTTCAGGGCATTATTTCTTCTCTGTGTGTTTCTAATTACATAGTTACATTTATAAGATAAAATGTAAAATCGCAAATACTTTTATTTATGGACATTTCCTGCACCATTTATATATTTCAATATATGTTTCTATACATTTCTAGTGTTCTCCATCATTTAAAATTGCAATCCATATTCATTATGCTGCATTCACACAACTGTATTTTCATTCCGAGTGCTGTCTGTGGAAAAAAATAATATCACATTGACATCACTATTTCCAATGTTATTCATTCTGACTGTTTACATGACCGTTTCGTTACACGGACCGAATGTCCGCTTGAAAAAAAATTACAGCATGCACAAGTGTCTTCTGTATTTTGTCTAAGTCTCGCCTAGGCAAGTTTATGGGTGTGCAATAGTGATGAGCGAATGTGCCCAGATAAGTGGTATCTGAGCATGCTCGCATAACACTTATCTGAGCAGGTTCACCCAGATAAGTGTTATCCAACTATTTTGGGTCTTGTCAACTTTATTTGCTGCTTATATATAATAATGGCTGCTATACAGATTACATACGGATAATGACTCCGTTTTTTTCTGGGTGAAATTTGATTTTTTTTAATGCTCTCGTGTGAACATAGACTAAAATGTATACGATGTGACAAATTAATAAAATAAGTACTCTTATAATCAGTAAAATTAAAAGTACATAAATTCTTCATTTTTGGATTTTTTTTCCTATTTACAGAGGTCTTGAAGTTGGAGGGTTACCATAAACTGTTAGGGTAGGCAGTACATTTTCTGCAAAATGTCCAAGGCACAATTGCACTTTACTCCAGCGATACAATGTTGCACAGGAGCTCTGGACTCTTGTTTCACTAATGGGGCTGTCATTATTATTTGTATTACTATATTATGTAATACACAATGTAAGGACTATTTATCTCTCTATAGGAGGAGCATTAATAGAAATGTTACTGTTTAAAGCCCCCCATACACAACCGATAAAAATCAACTGCACCCTCTGATTTTGATCTGACAACCATGTAATGTGTTTGTGGGGAGGGGATTGGTATCACAATTCTCCCTCGATACTTGACGTTCGCAGAAATAAGAGTCAGGCACTTTTCATTTAAACTCTAGACCCTTTTGTTTTTCTGGAGAAAAGCCGCCGTCAGATCTGCCTGGCAGCAGCTTTATCTGAAAACATACTAATGCTTGGCCTAGCTGAATGCTAATGGATTTGGGAGGTCAGGAGAGATATCGGTCAGACATTCAGCCCTGTCACATGTATATGACCAGCTTAATAGGAGCTGTTTAAAATTGCTCCCATCTTTTTCACCTGTGTGTGTTAATCTGTTAACTCCTAGGTTGGCAGTTTCATGCTGTTCCTTTTCCACTGAAGGAAAAAATCTACCAGTCTTTCATTGTGTTCTAACATTGGTGAGGTCACCTTGACGCCTCTAAAGAGAAATTTTAGCACATAGTGATGTCACCATGTGGGCATAATGCTATGTAACCTCACGGGAACAAGGGGCATTGTGAGAGAAAATGACAAATTACAGTTAGCAGCAGTGGGAATGAAAATGAGCCAAAATATGCAGGTTAGAAAAAATGTTTCAGGCTGCACCGTGTTTGAGTGCAGAATCCTAGCGGCAAAGGAGGATGTCCCAGGGCTTCAGAAACAGAAGTCATTCACTGTCCTCTGAGGCCCGGCACTAGTTACAACACAGTCAGTCTGCTTTGCCTGGAGTGTTGCCATAAGCAATGATACAAATATGACATAGCTGGACAAATAATAAAACATAACAATGTATCACTTTTACTACTGTTATACCATTCTTATCTAGTAAAGTTTTGGTATTTACTTCTGACAGATTTCTATTATAATCTTTGGTTATTTAATGAACTCTGCTCTAGCAAGAAACACATTTAAAATGTAATCTTATATACTGAAGTGATAAAGTAACCTACCCCATGAAAGGGAACAATCAGAAAAATGACCTATTGTTTAAGTAAGGTTTTTGTTTTAAAAATGCTTCCAAAGTTTTTTTTTCATATTAAAATCTTTATTATAAAAAATAAGCAATCTTACAAATTTCACACTGGCAACTGGGGCTTCTTTAGACTTTTAACTTCATATTCTTTCAAGAAATCCACCTGTGCATTAGCTGCAATGAGCAGACTCTGACACTATCTCTTGAGCTTGTACAAAAGTCTTTGTAAAGGAAGGAGGAGGAGGTCAGCTGTGACATCTATTGTGATTGGTGGGTTCTACACTATAAGCTGTGTATAGAGGTGTAACCCACCATTGTGATACTGTCTCTGATGGGAAGGAAACTATAAAGTCATCTTGAAAGGACATGGAGTTGGTGTCTAAAATAACCACAGTGACCAGTGTGAAAATTATAAGATTACTAATGTTTTTAATTAACATAATGATATGATACAGGAAAGATATATATATCTTGGTACCGTGTTAGCCAGTAGATAGAAAAATATTTAGAATTAAGAGTCTTCAGTGGTTGATACCTTTTAATGGCTAACTGAAAAGATGGTAACAAATTGCAAGCTTTCGAGACTACACAGGTCTCTTCATCAGGCATAGACTAATACAAAATCTGAAGAATCACCTATTTATGCACAACATAGCACAGAAAAAAAAAAAAAACATGGATAAGACAGGTGGCATGAAGCAGAATTACCATGAGTGATAAACAGTTATGTCCATAAATATTGGACCACTTACTTTATTGTCCTCTGATTGGGGTCTGGGTCTGTTGTGATGACCCCTCATAGTCTGAGTGGCAAGTTCCTTAGTTGATGTAAAAACACATAAATCCATGCGACACATTCATTCCACCACTAAGTTTTCTGTGATGTGTTGTACATAAATATCTGATTCTTCAGAATTTGTATTAGTCTATGCCTGATGAAGAGACCTGTGTAGTCTCGAAAGCTTGCAATTTGTTACCATCTTTTCAGTTAGCCATTAAAAGGTATCAACCACTGAGGACTCTCAATTCTAAATATTTTTCCATAATGATATGAACATATAACAATAATGTTTAACAAATTCACAAAACACAACATTCAGATGTAAACCGTAGTGTTTTCCAACAACACATTCCTTTTAAGATACGGTAATCAGGAATTTAACAAAGGAGCAACTGATGAGCAAAGCATGATATACTGTTAGGTGAGAATGTCCTTATAATTGTTGAAATGAAGCTGGACCTTTCATTAGTACTGACTAGTCTAGATAGACATGTAAAATCTAGCTTCTTTGTAACATATTTTATTTGACTCCCTTGTTTTTTTTCACTAATTTTTCATTTACATTTTACTGTCTGAATTTTTGTAACACAAAAGGGTTACTTTAGACATTGCCAAACAATTAAGGAGGCAATAATACTGATCACTTCATACTTGTTAAGGGTCAGTAGTGAAGGAAAAACCTTAAGGGTATGTGCAGACGATCAGGAAGTGGCAGCACTTTGGAAGTAGCACATGTCCGCTGCATCCAGAGCACTGCCGTCTATTGAAAGTAAGGGGAATCCACATGTGTTCACTGAACCGTGCAGATTCACTGCGTCCAATACATTGTATGGGTGATATTTTTCTTGTGGAAATTGACACGTTGCGGTCTGGAGAGACGTGCCACATGTCCGTCTCCGCGGATGAGCCGCGGGCGTCTCTGGATGCGTAGTGAGCATGGGATGTCTAGAAATCCCATCAACTATACTTTAGCAGCTGGACGTTACACAAGTACGCAACGTCCAACCCGCAGTGTTTACTGATCGTCTGCACCTACCCTTACACCTCCAGTGCTTACATCCCTGCTATAACTAACTACTTAATGCAGTCAAGATACCTTCAGGACAACTCTTATATCAGCTTAAAATACTGGTTTGTGGCATAAAGCAAAGTTGGGGTATCAGCAATAGAGAAAAATAGTAAAATATAACTTTTAATGAATAGCCATAAAATTAGAGCTACGCTTAAAGGGAAGAGCCCAGGAGTGTTCCCCTCTGTCTGAATTAGCAGTGTACCCAAATGTGCTAATAGGTCCCTGAAGATTCACAGAATGATGAAACGCTTTGGAATGCACAGGGAAAGTATAGGGCCTTTATGGTAAGGGTCAGATGTGGACTGCCCTTGTTAGGTCAGGAGTACTGGGGTTTAGGTTATGCCAGTCTTTACAGGGTCTTTAATGGCAGTGTTTACCCCTTTTCCCCTGGTGGATCTCCACTGTACTGACACCTGACCTGTTTTTCACACATGGGTGAGACCATGCCATATTATACTGTATATATTTTGTTGGGCGGATATCGTTTACCTCGCTTATGAATTTTACCTACATCCACATAGGCAACTCTGATCTTTCTATAGTCCATTTAAGGTAGAAGTTTTGCTTTGACCACTGTCAAACTTCTTGCCTCCAACTACTTATCAGGAACTATTTTTTGTGATTATTGTGCCTACTATGTGGTCTAATTGGGTATAATCCAGTCATTTTATAGTTAGGACTGGAATTTGTTGTATGTACAAGGTTGTTTGTATGTTCTCCCCATGTTTGCGTGTGTTTCCTCCGGGTGCTCCGGTTTCCTCCCACACTCCAAAGACATACTGATAGGGAACAGTGCTGATAATGTCTGTTAAAGCGCTGTGGAATTAATGGCGCTATATAAATGAGTAAAATAAATTAATTTAAAAAATGTACTATACATACATTGGAGTCTATACACTTTATCATACACGGTATAGACACCTTTGTACTTAGTAACAACATAAAAAGGTTAAGAGTGTTTTTTTTTTGTTTTTTTTTAATCATTGCACTAGAAACTCACCTTCCCTTTAAGGGTAGCTATAATTTTATGGTTAGTCATTAAAAGTTATATTTTATAATTTTTCTCTATTGCTGGTATCTGATCTAACAGAGAAATATTGTGGGTTCTGACCTATTAGTGCTGTTTTTGTCATAAAAAAGTTGATTTTAAAGTGGTGGACCAAAACCTAAAATTTTAACATCCTAAGAACTTTTGTAATCTGCTTTATTATAAAATACCCTATGATCCTATGATCCTCTCTATCCTATAAATTCCTAAATATGTTTTTCTTTAACTTCACTTCACTTTGAGAGGAATTTGAAATGAAGCGTCATCAGGAAGATGGGGCTGCACTCACTTCCCGGCAGCGTCTGCCACCCTTCCTGGATTAGGACATCATCAGGAAGCGGAACTGCAATCACTTACTACAGTTTCTTTTATCAGCCCCCTGTGAAGATGTCTTGAATCCATGGTGCCGATAGAAGCTGTAGAAATGTCCTTGTTGCTCCATACTGTGAATGGAGACATAATAAGAGGGTGGTAACAGAAGCAGGGTGAGTGGCACCAGCGCCAACAAATGATGATTCATTTGAAGGCTGTAGTAGAAGCTCTGGGATGGCCCTGGTGTCACTCACTGTGCTTCTATCTCCACCCCTTGATGGAGTCTTCTTTTACAGTAAAAAGCTGCGGCCGGCTGGAACAGAAGCAGAGTTCCCACATCTTCTACCTGCACCATGAATCCAAGACCTCATCAGAGGACAGCAATGAAAGAAACTGTGATAAGTGACCCCAGCGCTGTTTCCTATTGATGTCTTATACCAGAAGTATTGATAGACCCTGCAGGGAGTAGAATGCAGCATTAGCCTCCTGTTTGAGACTCTTCTCAAATGAAATGTCACTGGAACTGAAGTAAAGAAAACACATTTAGGGATTAATTGTTTGGGGAAAAAGTGTATGGTATTTTTTAATAAAGCTAATGACAAAAATGTATAGGGTGTAAAAGTAGATATTTAGAAAATACATTTTAGGTATCAAACCACCCCCATAAAGACTTGTTAGGCTGTGTGCACATGTTCAGGATTTTTTGCGTTTTTTCGGTGGTTTTCCGCTATAAAAACGCGATAAAACCGCTAAAAAAACGCTTACATTAAGCATCCTATTATTATAATGCATTCCGCATTTTTTGTGCACATGCTGTGTTTTTTTTCCAGAGCGGAAACACACATAGGAATGCATTGATCTGCTTACTTCCCGCATGGGGCTATGCCCACCATGCGGGAAGTAAGTGTATCATGTGCGGTTGGTACCCAGGGTGGAGGAGAGGAGACTATCCTCCATGGACTGGGCACCATATCCCTGTTAAAAAAATAAATAAATAAAAAATATTGATATATTTACCTTCCGATGGCCCCCGGAGTCATCCCGCCTCTCAGCGGTCCACGCGGCGGCTTCCATTCCCAGGGATGCATTGTGCGAAGGACCTGGGATCACATCGCGGTCACGTGACCGTGACATCACAAAGGTCCTTCGTGCAAAGCATCCCTGGGAACGGAAGCCGCCCCGTGCACCGCTGAGGAGTTTGGGGGCCGTCGGAAGATGAGAATAACCATATTTTTATTTTGTAAATTATTTTTAACATTAGATCTTTTTACTATTGATGCTGCATAGGCAGCATCAATAGTAAAAAGTTGGTCGCACTTGTCAAACACTGTTTGACAAGTGTGACCAACCTGTCAATCAGTTTTCCAAGCGATGCTATAGATCGCTTGGAAAACTCTAGCATTCTGCAAGCTAATTATGCTTGCAAAACGCTAGTGTTTAGTGGGAATACGCATGCCAATTCCTTATGCGTATTTCCCGCGGCAGGGAGTTCCAGAATTGCCACGGAAATTTCCAAGGCAATTCCGGACATGTGCACTTACCTTTAATGTAACATTCGTAGAGTACAACATTGTAAACTCAAAGTACGAAATTATAGAGAATAGCTATACTGTTCATCAACAACATGTTGCTGATGGTTTCCAGTTAGCAAACCGAAGTATGTACTGACTACCTGTAAAATGAGGGCTACAGCTGATATTGTGATGGAGATATTTTGCAAAATTGCAAAATTTTCCACTTTAAGGCCAAAAATAACTAAATGAGGAGTTTAATTTTCTGAGGAGAGTAGTTCTTATGTTCAAAGGATAATGTTTTGCTAGAGTGCAGATTTACTTCAAATGTATAAGATAAACTTTTATATTTCATCTTCTTGCTGCAGATGAGAAATGAAAGATATGTTGAATTGAATGTTTTCTCACACTGTAGCCAAAGCAAATCAGTTCCAACCAGTTCAAAGGTGGACACATTATACCAGTAGACAGAACACAGTGAGCCCTGGTTTTCGCATCAGATTATTATATTTTAGTCTCTAATGTTATGAGTTCAGTCTTCACCAGATTAACATATTTCTTGTGACCTTGGCACTATCTCTGCCATAAATTCTTACAAAAATTCTGTATAATCATTAAGATGAAATTGGTAGCTATGTAAAAGAATGTACCTTATTACAATAGGATTAGAAAATGTAACTATTTGCAGAGTGCAGTGTCTCTTACAAAATATTAATCTTTCCTGCAGGGAAAATGCCACTGACAAATACTATAGAAAAGCTGTATATTCTTGCAGAATTCTTAGTAGGATTAGATGGACCAGAAAGGCACCACAGGCCTTAGATTCCATTTAGATAGGTTTGGGGGAGGAAAAGTGTACAGAAAAATGTGCCTGTGGGCTTCTTTTCCTACAGAGTTGTCTTTAGTTCTGCCCAGTGCAGAAATTATCTTGTATGTAGTCTGATCAAAGGCTTAAATATGAAATAGACACCTAAAAGAGAAAGGTGCTGAGAAACATGCCAGGTAAAACAACCTGTGAAAGTAATGCCTCATAATTTAGGTTATTAACGGTGTGTGAGATAAAAGTTCATTGTGCTGTTGAGGGCTGTGCCAGTTTAGAGGGAATAAAAACATGTTATCAACATGACACAACCACCATAATTATAACATGTTGACACCCTGACACAGGAGTATCCACAGAGATGCAGAGCTGACTATCAGTGCCACGGGGTTACCGCGACAGAGCAGAGCCACTAGACCGCAGAGTCTGACTGCTCCTTCTCTGGCGCTAAGAAGAAGCACTTCTTCGTCTTATTAAATGTGTTTATTTCTTCCGGCAGAACAGGGGTTAATATGCCGTGTTGGAAATCCCTGTTCTCAGCTGTGCTTGGTTAGTCTCTCCTTTTCCTTATATAATCTGGGCTCTATTACTAATCCTCGTCAGAGTTAGCTTTTTGCTGCATGGCTAACGGAGGGAAAGGAGTTGGTACGAGAAGGAGAGCTGGAGAAGTTATAAGCGACTGTTTGGTTTGTACGCTTGATAATTCCTTATTCTTCCCTATTTTGTTATCTTCCCCTTCCTGCATACCCTGGTGGATTCCTCTCTTATATGTGAGTGAATATTTTGTGTGTGAAGTTTTCAGTTATCCCTTGACTTTGTTGCCCTGTTTGTCGGGTTGGTGTACTGAGGTGCACAGTAGCGCCCCCTCTTCCCTGGGTGGGGGAAGAGAACAGATAGAGAGCTAACTTAGGAGAAAAGGCAAGGGCAGAGGCGCCGACATCTTTGCCATCTGAAGTATCCCGGGGAACAGGGCGAGCTAAGGTGCCCCTAGTGTTAGAGCCAGGAAAGGGGCCCCTGGTCCCGGGTCACCCGACAGCTGTGTTGTGACAATCATACTGACTAAGATGAATGTTCAATTTTAGTCTGCTTTATTCTCTTCCTTCCTCCTTGGTGTCCTGTCAGGTTGAGTGAACAGAGGAATACATGTTCACGATGCTTTACACAGGATGCTGCTCTCACATGACGTCTGTCTTGAGCAGATGTCTTTACGCAGCCCGTCCTACTATGTGTCAGCTTGGACAGGTGGGAAACTGCTATAGATGACAGTTGACTTAATTAAAATCCTGAAGTGCACTAAATAAAGTATACCTTTTTGCTAAATTAAAGGGATTTAGTACAATTTGCAATATTGAATATGTACAACACGTGAATCCTTCTCTGCCTGATGGTAAAGGTCCATGCAGTAGGTAGGATGCCTTAATAAAATTAGGGGGCACTACCACTGATGCCAGTATAACATATTTTAGCAAATAAACATTATTGCTATACTTAATTTTCACATATTTTTACTTTAAATTTAGTATTATTTTGTAGATTAACAATAACACCTTTAGCAGTGTCTTGATAGAATTTACTTTACTATTTTCTTGCGTGTAAGGCTACTTTCACACTAGCGTTAACTGCAAACCGTCTCAAAACGTCTTTTTTGCCGAAAAAACGGATGCGTCAAAACAGTGAAAAACGGTGACAAACTTATGCCATGCATACAGCATTTCGACGGATCCGTCGCAAATCCGCTAAACGTTTCCGTCGAAAATACTGAATGCGTTGCATACGTTGCATCCGTTTTTACCATCCGTTGCATCCGTTTTTCCGACGGATCCGTTTTTAAAAT
The DNA here is from genome assembly GCF_051348905.1 of Ranitomeya variabilis. Classification (NCBI taxonomy): domain Eukaryota; kingdom Metazoa; phylum Chordata; class Amphibia; order Anura; family Dendrobatidae; genus Ranitomeya; species Ranitomeya variabilis. Next base: position 229,259,119 of record NC_135236.1, on the reverse strand, counting down.
GGGAGGCTCCCAAATTTGATTGGCTACTGGAAAATATGGAAAACTATATAGTTACTGTTTTTACAGCCCATCTTTGAGGGTTTTAGTTTTGTGGCAGCGATGGAAGGTGTTCTTGTGAGGATTGCTAGTTTGGTTACCGACATTATCTTTGAGACGAATCGCCTGGATATCCTAGTGCGGGAGAAGGAGGCGGCAGCGGAAAGACGGAGGATGCTTCTGCAGCAACGGAGACGGAGGCGACTCTGGATACATCCGATTAATGAACTACGGATGACTCGGGGTGTCCAGTCCACTCTGTACCTGGAGTTGCGGCACAATCCACACAAATTCTACAATTACGTGCGGATGAGGATGGAACATTTTGACTTTTTGCTTGCAAAAATGGAGGATGTCATCCGAAGACAGGACACAAGGATGAGGCTTGCCATCACACCGGCGGAGCGGCTGATGGTGACCCTGCGGTAAGCCTCTTTTTTTTTATGTCATTGCTCATATTTAATGTTATATTACATGCTGCAGACAATAATGCGTTGACAGTATGCGCACTATTTTCTGCAGCATGTAATTTTGGTTTTCTTTGCGGCCATTCCACTGCTTTTTTTAATGTTATTGCTGAGATTGAATGCTCTATAACAGATTGCAGAAAATACTGCGCTGAAATATTGCGTTGCATTTTCTGCAGTTTTTTTTTTTTTTTTGGGGGGGTGGTTTGTTGACATGCAACTGCTTGTTTTTCTGTCATTGGTCATTTTTAATGTTATATTACATGCTGCAGACAATACTGCGCTGACATACTGCGCACTATTTTCTGCAGCATGTAATTTTGGTTTTCTTTGCGGACATTCCCCTGCTTTTTTACACCGGTTTCATGCAGGTTTTATTGTGTGTCCCGTCCTTAAAAAAAATTTCACAGTGCCATTTATTGAAACTTATTGGTCTGTGCAATTTTTCTAACATTTTTTTTTTTTAAGTTTCCTAGCTACGGGTGAATCTATGACTTCGCTCCATTACCAATTCCGGGTGGGCATTTCCACTATTTCAGGAATAGTGAAGGAGACATGTCGGGCTATTTGGTCCACTTTACAGCCAGAGTATATCCCCCAACCATCCATGGAAATCTGGTTGAGAAGTGCCGAACAGTTTCAGCAATTTTGCAATTTCCCAAACTGTGTGGGTGCGGTTGACGGGAAACACATACGGATTGCGAAACCGGCAGGAACAGGATCGGAGTACTATAATTACAAGAAGTATTTCTCCATCGTCCTTATGGCTATTGCAGACGCCAACTGCAAGTTCCTTGCCGTGGACATAGGAGCGTATGGACGGTCCAACAATTCGCAAGTTTTTAAAAACTCTCCAATGGGTCGTTGCCTTTATGGAGAGACCTACGATTTCCCGTCAGCTAGACCACTGCCAGGAACAAGTGAACCAGCCATGGAATATGTTTGTGTAGGTGATGAAGCCTTTCAACTGTCGCCGCACCTACTGAAACCGTATAGTAGCCGGAACTTAACCCATACCAAGCGGGTATTTAATTACCGGCTTACTAGGGCACGAAGAGTAGTGGAATGTTCTTTTGGCATATTGACGGCGAAGTGGCGAGTTCTGCTGACGGCTATCAAACTGAAAACCACAACTATAGATGAGGTAGTTAAAGCCTGTGTGGTGCTCCACAACTTTGTCCTTTCAAAGGAGCCTGTTTCCTTGGATGACGAAGAGTTGGAGACAACCTTGTGGGACTACCGCAGCAGCTCGGTTCGCTCTACAGGTTCTGTTACAAGGATGAGGGACCAGTTTGCGGATTATTTTGTTCACCTGTCGGGCAGATCCCATGGCAAGACATGATTGTGTAACCTGTTTTCCATGTGTTTGGTTTATGTAAAAAATGTGTTTCTTCAGGAAAAAAAAAAAAAAAAATTACAAAAGCGTGGTTTTCTTGCTAGTAAAACCAATATGTTATACCTTTCACACGTCTGGTGTTTATTTTTATTTTACCTTTGTTATTAGTTACCATATGACCTTAATAAATCCACACACACACAGGGTAGAATTTTAATCAGACTGAATTTTATGTGAACTCTTTTTTTTTCAAAAAATTTTTTGTTTACCAAAAAAACATATATATTTTTTATGTTCAAACTTTTTTAAAAATTTTTTTCAAAGTTTTAGTTAGAAAATAACTTTTTAACATAAACAGACATTTATAAATCTTGAAAGTGTGGGGTGGAGATACGAGGGGAGGAGGGGCTGGAAGGTTGGACCACGTCGATAGGTGGGGAAACCCTACTTGTTTGGGGTGCAGTGGAAGGGGGGGTAAAACCAGGAGGCTGACCAGAGGGGGGTGGTGTTGGGGTAGGGGGAATACTTACTGGGGAAGGTAAGCTGGGCAAGGAAGAAAACAGTGGGGAAGGAATTTGGTTTGGGGGCCGGGATGGGTATGGGGACTGGGTTGGGTGTTGGGACTGGGTTGGGTATTGTGACTGGGTTGGGTATTGTGACTGGATTGGGTAGTGGGACTGGGTTTGGTAATGGGGCTGGCGTGGGGTTTGTGGCTGGGTTTGGTAATGGTGCTGGTGTGGGGATTGGGGCTGGGTTTGGTAATGGGGCTGGTGTGGGGATTGGGGCTGGGTTTGGTAATGGGGCTGGTGTGGGTATTGGGGCTGGGTTTGGTAATGGGGGGGTATGGTGTGGAAATGGGGCCTGGGGTGGGGCATGGTGTGGAAATGGGGCCTGGGGTGGGATTGTACTGGATGTGTGGGTAGATTCTGTTTCATTAAGGGCCTTCATTAGAGCATTATGGCAGGTATTCATTACCCGCATCTGTTGCTGAAGAGAAAGCTTCTCCATGCTCCTGAGCATGGATTGAAAAAAAAGATTGGCCGGAGACTGACTTACATCTGAATGCAGCCTATCCAAGTGACTGCTGGTTTCATGGCTTGTTTCACTGATGCGTGATTGCACCATGTTGAAACCAGCAGTCTCTTGCTCTCCCAAAATTTTGAAAGAGCTTTGGAAGGATGCATTCAAATGTAAGAACTCAGGAGCATAGCTCTTTTCCTGACCCCTCTGTCGCTGCCGCCACGAACCTAATGGTGGTCTCGAGGTGGCAGGATCAGAGGGGGTGGGGTAAAGGAAACGCTATCTGTTCAGCATCAGATGCGAGCAATGAAGGCTGCAATAATGCTCCAGTGCTTGGGGCGGATGAAGTGGAGGGGACAGAGGGGTCAGAGGAGGGGTCAGTGGTGTGGGGCCTACCGACGTGGCCCTCAGTGGCAGACTCAGGAGGGATCGCTCCAGAGGGCGCAGAGGACGATGCAGGCACCCGGTGGCTGGAGAAGGTGCTGTGAAAGAAAAAACAAAAACAATTAATATATTGATATGAAAAAGCCCTGACTGAAACCAAACCAAGTTAGACAGGTTAACATGGTAATTAGTGGGCTGTAGAATACTTACACTCTGCTCAGCATTGTTCGCCTCAGGAAGGAGAGGGCCTGGCCATGTTTATATTTGCTCTTCTTCCTTCCTGCAGAGCCACTCGGGGCCTGCATCTCCTCGTTAAATTCCCTCTTAAAGCGATCCCTCAGTGACCGCCACCGCTTCCTAATCTTTCCACCTGTGAAGACAAGAATGAAAAGAAAAAAAAAAATTGGTAAATGCAATACATTACAGTCAGCTCAAAACATCACTGAAAAGTGAATACTTACATAGTTTGCTCTGCTGCTGTGGATGAAGGTCCCCCCACCTTGGAAAGATGTTCCAACACACTTCGTCCCAGAGCCGGCGGGTGACACTAGTATCGGCATGTTTGCGGTCAGCCATGTTCCACAGCGGCTCCCGCTCGCGAACCTCCTCGATGAGACATTCGATGTCTATGTCATCATCGTAGTCTTCGGCGGGAGCACGCTGTGAAGCCTGTGCCAAAAAAAAAAGAAGAAAAACAAACAAATTAGTACACTGAAACACTAAAGTACCAATAGAATCCCCCTCCCAACAAAAAAAACTCACTGATGGCCGACCGCGGCGATGATTACGCCGACTCTGGGAGCGGCTGGGAGGACCTTAAGCGGCAGCAGCAGGAGCAGCAGCAGCAGCAGCAGCAGCAGCAGGAGACTGAAATAAAGGAAACAAATTCTCAGTAATGTAGGCATATATTTTCTGTGTTTAGTTATGTATGAAAATCTGTTTTGTGTATGGTGCAGTGTGATGTGCGAAGCAACTGTTTCACCACTACTTACACTTGGTTCCTCCTCCACTTGCATCTCTTCACCCATCTCGCCCCCTTCTGACAGCTCCTCATCTGATTCAGCTTCCTGTTGAAACATAATTTATGCATGTAGTGATCAACAATAATGTAAATTAAAAAAACTAAAAAAAAACAACATTTTTTGTGTTAACTTACCGATACCCGCTGTTGCTGTGGAGGAGGGCTGTCAGAAGAGGACATTGTTGATGTAGCAAGCGGGAAGCTGTGGTCCTGGTGTCTCTGTAAGTTAAAAGACACTTGCAATCTGCTCTACACATTGAAGTAGCAGATTTGGGGTCTTCAAAACTTACTTTTCAAGATGTGTGGCTGTGGTCCTGGTGGGCTGGCCTGGTGGGCTGGTCCTGGTATGGAACACAGGCGACTGTTGTGGTCCTGGGGTCTCTGTAAGTTAAAAAGACACTTGCAATCTGCTCTACACATTGAAGTAGCAGATTTGGGGTCTTCAAAACTTACTTTTCAAGATTTGTGGCTGTGGTCCTGGTGGGCTGGCCTGGTGGGCTGGTCCTGGTATGGAACACAGGCGGCTGCTATGGACCTGGGGTCTCTGTAAGTTAAAAAGACACTTGCAATCTGCTCTACACATTGAAGTAGCAGATTTGGGGTCTTCAAAACTTACTTTTCAAGATTTGTGGCTGTGGTCCTGGTGGGCTGGTCCTGGTATGGAACACAGGCGGCTGCTATGGACCTGGTCCCTGGTTTATCTATAATAAGTATAATGAATTTATAGTTAGACCACCCCCTGAACTAGGTAATGTTTTAATAAACACCCTGCTAAAATGATGTGAGAAAAGTTCATTAAATGTGAACACCAAAACCCAAAAACAGGTGCACGTTATACCATTCATTTCCATGTTCCAAAAAAATATTTTTAAATGTGAACCCACCATGTAAACATATATTTACCACATTTTATTTTCAAAAATCACCTCCCCCCAAAAACCTTTAAGTGTAACCTTTATTAAAAAAAGAGCCCTCAACCAACTCTGTATTGCATGTGTAACCATTGGTACATACACCAGTTTTAAATTTTCCTTTCTGAAATGATACTACGGACATTTTTTTAACAAACATTTTATTATTTTATTTTATTTTTTCTCTCTTTTTTTTTTATCACAATTAGGAGCAGAAATGCTCTTTATTTTAAATACAAGTACATCAACTGCGAATGGTTTCAACAGTAATAATAAAATCAACACTTTGAAATAGAAAAAAAAAACAAAACACGCTCACACGTTCAAACCACAAGCTGCAGACCACTAGACTTTGCAAAAATACATCCGATAAAAAAAAAAAAAAAAAACACATTTAAACCACATGCTGCACAGACCACTATACTTAGTAAATACATCAGGAAAAGGCAATTAACCAATTAAGGCATGGACAAATGCACATGCAATCAACAAGATGCGCACTAACATGCTTGGTATGTGTCCACGTTCAGGATTGCATCAGGATTTGGTCAGGATTTTCCAGCAGTTTTTGTAATCCAAAACCAGAAGTGTAACAATTAGGAAAAGTATAATAAAAAAAACATGCACCACTTCGGCATTTTACACCCACTCCTGGTTTTGGCTTACAAATACTGATGAAAAATCCTGACCAAATCCTGATGCAATCCTGAACGTGGACACATACCCTCCCACATGAACAGGCATAAGATTGGCAAAGGCATAATAAGGTGCAGGCACATGAAGACATACTTACAAAAGCACACAGCCATACAAAAATACACACACACACACACACGCACGCACGCACGCACGCACGCACATAAGCTTTATGCAAATACACATATGTACAACAAAGGCAGAAAGGTGAACCCAATCAGAAGACGCATACACACACACACACACACATTATACACACACGTAAAAAAGGCTGACAATCCTTTGGCTGGAGCTGCATGTCTTCACAGTGGCTGGCATCAGGGTGGATCTGGACTCTAGCATGGCACTGGCTGGTGCAGGACGATGGCAGGCCTCAGGTTCTCTTCAAGTTTTAAGCTCTTGCTGTAGTCAGTACCTCATACACACACAAATGCACAGGCACACAGATGCACACAAAAATTGCAATACTCACACTGGCTCTATGGTGGCTGGAGTCTTGTGGCTGGAGTCCTGTGGCTGGCTCCTGTGTCACGCTGGGGTCTTGTGGCTGGGGTCTTGTGGCTGGGGTCCTGTGGCTGGCTGGGGTCTTGTGGCTGGCTGGCTCTTGCTGGCAGTCTCTTCTCCTATCTGGGTCTTGCTGGCATATGTGGGGTTGAAGGCCCAGGCCAGGTTTATATAGATTTGGGGGTGTCTGGCCAATTGGCAACAAAGTCCTTCTTCTGAGCATGCTCAGTGTAAAAAAACCGTATTGCAGCGCTGCATTGCGTCGTACGACGTGTCCCGACACATCCGTCGCTCATAGGCTTCCATTGTAGCCAACGACGTATGCCGCAGGATGTATCGCGACACGTTTTTTAGGCGGAGACAAAAAACGTTGCAATCAACGTTTTTTGCCGACGACGTGTCGCCAAATTTCGACGCGTACGACGGACACGACGTATGCCAATCCGTCGCAATACGTCGCCAATACAAGTCTATGGGGAAAAAACGCATCCAGCAAAAAAATTTGCAGGATGCGTTTTTTCTGAAAAAAGACGATTTGAGACGTAATGCAGTTAACGCTAGTGTGAAAGTAGCCTTAATTGGACTCAAAATGTCATAATTTTTATAGGGCGTTACACAGAGAAGATTCGGGGAGTCACTTTTTGGCACACGATTCAGATTACTTATTGGATACAGTGTTACATTTTGTTTGCTTGTGCAAGTCTAACATGACAAGATCATTTGTTTGTTTTTTGTAAGTCATCTTTTTTTTTTTTTTGTCTAGGAACACTTGCTTTCCAATCATCAGCCAGTGTAAACAATCAATTACTCAGACAAATTAGCATAATGGTCATTTGTTGGGTGAATTTTCTTTAACTGTTTAGTGACTGTGCAAAATTTTTGAAATCTGTTACTTTATGTGGTAATAACTTTGGAACACTTCAACATATCCCATTGATTTTGAGTTTGTTTTTTCGTGACACATTGTACTTTATGATAATGGTAAATTTATGTCTGTATTTTCTGCATTTATTTATAAAAATATCATTTTACAAAAATGGTAAAAGAAATTTGCAATTTTCAAACTTTGAATGATTATCCCATTAACCCAAATAGTCACACCACAGAAAAACATAAATAAATACCGTAATATTTCCCTCATGTCTGCTTTACATGAGCACGATTTGTGAAAGGTTGTTTTATTTTGTTTGCATTTTAAAAGGAGTAAAAATGTAGCAGTAATTTTTCATTTTGTCGTGGAAATTTACAAAACTTATTTTTTTAGGGACCCATTAAGTTTTGAAGTGACTTTGAGGGTCCTATGTATCGGAAACTCCCAAAAGTGATACCATTTTAAAAACAGCACCCCTTCAACGTATTCAAAATTGCTTTCAGGTAGTTTACTAATCCTTCAGATGCTTTTTAGGAATTAATGCAAAGTGGCATAACAGGAATGAAGAAATTTATTTTTACAATCAAAATGTTGATAAATTTTGAACAGGCCGTTATTTGGCCATTAAATGCCATCGCAAACATCAGGACCACATGATCAGGATCTCGGTGTGCCGATTGGGTTAAAGAGGGAGCCCCCACACCCTGTTAGCCATCTGGATGCTGTAGTCATTATTGACAGCAGCATTTAAGGGCTTAAACTACTATAGTCGGTACCAACACTAATCGTTGCTGATGCAGCAAGTTGTCAGCTATAGAGTACTGCCAACAGTTGTTGGATTGTCACTTTTCGGGGGATGCTAGTGTCTTATAATGCAGGTCAGTAAAAAGACGTATTGGTGGTCACTAAGGGGTTAAGCTTGTTTCAAAATTGTCGTTCTTGTCTGCACATTGTCTTGTGTAAATGTGGCCTATGCTGTCAAAAACAATGATATTCTATGTGAACAGAACAATCATTGATCATTCTGTGCGCATGATAAGTGTCTATTAAATGAGCGCCGTTTGGCAGACATGTAGTCTATTGACGGTCATTTAACGCAGCACGTCTTCCAGTGTAAGTTGCCGTTAATTTCTACCCTCCGGAAACTTTACTATGTACTTCCATCAAACAATTCCCAACCACGTGGGCACCCACAGTTATGCCTTATTATAGGTTTGTGTGCTCATCTTCTTACCTATAATGTCTTGTATTTAACGCTGCTATTTCGTCAGTGCTTTCGCATCCTTAAACCTCTCAGTGATCAGCAGCGCTGACGGCATTGTTGCCACTTTATACTTAATGTCCTGCTGTTTGTTATGTACGGTCGATTACTTTTGCTAGGCAAGTTGCATTCTGTAATGACACATTTTTATGATGAATAAAGTTTATTCATTGACTTATTGTTTTTTTGTAAGAGAGAATGTAGAAAAGGAAAGATCGATGCTTTATTCTTTGTAGTTTACAATGTGGTAGAAATAACAAGTTACCTTCTGTCCTCTGGGTTAGTATGATTCCGGCAATACAACATATGTATGTTATTTTTCAATGATGAACCATAAAGGAAATATTTTTGATTATAGCATTTTTGTGGGGCTGGGTGGTGAGTTTGGAGGGAGGGGCTTTATGTTCAATAAAGTTTCATAAAAAAATGTACTTTTTCTTGTCCCCCTCGGACTAAGTAATGTACTCGGGTAACATTTTGAAATACATAGCATTCTAAAGCTTTATAATGTGCTAGTGCTACACAGGTATACGACCAAGCCAGTCATGGATTCCTAGGGTATGTTCTCACAGTTTTTTAAGGAGATTTTGAGGTAGATCCACATCTAATAATGCTTAAATATTCTTTGATCCGTTCCAAAATCCACTTTAAAAAACTGTGTGATCGTATCTTCATCCATGGGGATTTTTCCATTGTTGAAAGTGTATACACAAAACAATGAAGCAATTTAATTTCAGAGATACATTTGCTTTATCCTAGGCAGGCAGGAGCAGAACAGACCTCATGTTACTGATCAACCTACTGGGATGCACCTGCATAATAAATCTGTTTGATCCAGGGCAGATGTTTTCTGGCCTGCCTGAAGGTTAATTGGGGATCTACATATAGCAAATTCCTTAAAAGAGGCTGTATATTATTATTTAATTTTTTTTTTGCTTTGTATCTATACAGGGTGATTGAAAAAGGGGCAAAGTTATAACCTTGTTATTTATGACCAAGAGAACATAGCACAAACTTATTATAAGGAAAAGACACATTATCCATCAATACAAGCATTATTTATATGCTGCAAATGTTCTAAATAATTGCCATTTGTGACATGGGAGATATCTAGATATCCAGTTCTGTCCAGACACGTTTCAGCATATCCCTGGATATGGATTCCACTGTTTCACTGATGTAGTGCTCAGGTCGTTCAGATGCTGCGGTTCAGGATTAAGGTGCTCTTGTGGGGGGCAGATACACTGAGTCCTTGATGTAGTCCCACAGAAAGAAGTGTGTTAGATCTGACAATTTAGAAGACAAGAACAATGTTGGTAAATGGTTTTTTCCCGGCGTGCCATCCAACGTTCCAGTAGAGTTTCAATCAGGTGAGGTATCGTCGAAAATACAAGTGAAAATGTAGATCTGCACCATCCTGCTAACAGGTTACATTTGGCAGATCTTTCTCTATCCATGGCATGCCATTCCTTTAAAAGGATTTTCCCGCAAGCAAAGTAAATTTAAATCCATAGATTTTGGAATAAGTTTCGCAATTGGATGTGTTAAGTAAAATTTTTCCTGCTGAAAAACAGGCCAGGAAATGTTTTGTTTCACAAAAAGAATCAGCTGTGATCTCATACTGTAATGTCTGTATACTCTCTTTCTTCCTCCCCTGCCCAGGAGCTGTGGTATGATCAGACCATGTCCCTGTACGGTCAGACACGGCCATTACACAGGTCAGACACAGCCATTACACAGTACACAGCAGGGGCACATGTATAAGATTCTCAGCACAGGAACATTTTATTAAATCACATCCAATTGTGGGAATTGTTATTATTCCAAGATGTATTGATTGAAATGTAATGTGTTTGTAGGACAACCCCTTTAACGTGTCTAGTTTGGAGTTATCAAAAAAGGAAGAGACTGTAGACTTTGCGCCTGCTTTTAGTGTGTCCCTCCTGTGCTCAATAGGGGCACATGGTTTTTCTGAGCCCTAAATTCTAATGTTGGGGTAATTGGCCATCCCAGAGTAGATAAAGATAATCTCATTGCGACACACGAGCTTCTCAACTAAATAGTCCTCTTCTAATCAGCCCTGCAATTCACTGCAAAGTTTCAATTTGTCATCTGGTTTCCTCTCCTGAAGAAGATGTAAGCTGTGAGGCTACAGCACAGACATCTTCATAAGATACGCCATACTGTGGCCCCTGTAGTTCCATATTAGTCAGCCTGGTCGATTCTCTAAGACTCTGCTCATACACGGCTCGAGTCCTGTTCACTGTCTCTTCTGAAAGTTTTGGGAGGTACGGACTTTTCCTATGATATAAACATAGGTGCAGTTTCCATTTATCAAATTTATTCTGAAAGTTTTTCTGCATTGTCACAACAAAGCCCATTCTTTCAAATTCTAACACACAATAGGATTTTTTTTGCTTCAGTGTCATCATCTTGGGTCACATTATGTAGGCACATTTTACTTTTGGCTCTTGAAAAATGAAAGCTGTGCTGTGATTGGCTGTTATGGGCAATTAGACTAGTTTTGCTTTGACTTTCAGTCACCGGTCAAGTACCACTTACGGTATATTACTTTTGCACCATCCTTTTTGTATTACTCTGCATATTGTAGAATACCCAATATACAGGAATTCCCCTCCTGACAGGTCTACCTTTATCCAGCACAGCAAATATTTTGCTAGCTTCAGTGATCACCAAGTGAATCACCATTTTAAACACCACTGCAAATGACACCCCATATCTCTTCTGCCTGGACTGTAAGCATGCAAGATAGAGAAAGGGATATGGGGTTAACAGCAGTTTGACCTTAAAGGGGTTGTCCGGTCAAAACTGATAAGTCTGCCGTCACTGTGTGGGGATTTACCCCAGTGGGGATTTACCGGTTTCAGACCCAGGAACGGAGGGTATGTATGAACTATACATACTCCTGGCCAATGGGCGTGGCCTTGCTCTCCATACACTTGTATGAAGCAAGGCGGTGCCCTCTAGTCGGACACGCCCACTGACTGTCCGCGTCATTGGTCAGGGCACGGCCTCGGCTCCATACAAGTGTATGGGGTCCTGGAAGGATTTATAAGTCTGCTGTCACACAGGGTGACTGCAGACTTATCGGTTTTGAGCGGACAACTCCTTTAAACTTGTGGGTTTAGGAATATGTGCTCAGAGGCGGACATATATGTGTAGCCTGTATAATGTGAGAGCCCAATGAATAATTAAAAACCCACCCGTAGTTCATAATTATCTCCTCGTAGTTTGCAGGCAAATAACTAAACTAAATATTTATATTGTTTACTTAGTTTGCATCAATCCGCTAAGTTGGTAACATTTTTCAAGACTCGCTCAGGATGGTGATTGCCAAAGAGTTCTGTTCATTGTGGCATTGGCTTTTGGAGACCACAGGTGCCATCAGTGGACTATCTCTGCCTGGATTTAGGCATCATTTTCCTGTCTGAGGGTTTGTAGAACCTCCAGATTCTGCAGTATCCTTAGCACAATATTGTAATACATAATTTCTAACATTTGCTGACTTGTATTTTTCATACAAATACTCCATGGAATGAGAGTCGTGACCTGCCCTGGGATGGAATCTATGTGTAATGATAGCTTTAATAATATTACAAATTGCGTTCTCTTCTAGTCTGTATTGTATGTTCTGTTTTGCTCCTTTAAGTAATGGACATAATATAAAATTGCATTACAATGTTTTGTGCCAAGAAAAAATACTTTCCTATCCACTTCTGATCACATCTGCAAGTTTAATGTTGACTCCCACTCATGACCAGAAACTTGAATCTGCTTCTTACTTAAAATCACATTTTAGTTCACGAATAATTACCGACCTATGTTCACTCTAGATAATTCATTTTGATCGTCTAATAATTTACATTGCTAATGTTGTTGTTCCCACTATATTTATACATTTTATGCATCATTTATTGTAATTAAACAAAAAGTTGCAGTAGAAGAAAATGTCACCCTACATTGTGCAGTAGAGCCCAGAGCAGGACGGTCACTGTGGATTTTACTAAATATTTCACCCATAGACAACCAGCAGGTAGCACTCTAGGTACAAGCAAGCACCAAAATGAACATGCTCATAAATGGATAATTTAGACCAAAGTATATATTCAATATTTTATATGTTAACATAGATTAACTCCCAAAGGTCTGACAATGACGGCATTGCATTTGGCATACCTGAATTTTATTTTTTTTATTTTTATTTTTTTAGAATAAGTGTAGCTTACATAACAGATTCTAAAACATGCTCTATACATTTAACCCTTTTTGGTCAAAAGACAATCATGGAAAGCAATGAATGCCTGCAATTATTGTATATGTATATCGATAGGCTGCTGTATGGTTGTTCATCAATATACACAAACAGCCTCCGGCAGAATTTTGTGCATGCAGTATAAAAAGTAAACACCTTATCCAAGCCAATTTTACTTACTCGTGGGATGGGCAACAGTCGATACTATATATAAACATACTGATCCCGTAGTAAATAAACTGCTAGAAGATCAAGAAGTGTTTGTAACATGAAAATTAAAACAATCACTTTATTACAAAAATTCTTAAAACAATACACACAGATATAAAAAAAAATCATTAAGAGGTGTCTCAAACCACAAAAAAACACAAAAAGGAGGTCAGCTGAAACAATATACATTAATACACAGGCAAATTTAAGTGCATGGCAACATGAGTCCTGTCCTTCACTTTATAAAGGTGTCAAAATGAAACAAAATATGCATCTAAAAATACATAGGCTACTCTCAGCATAAGGGACACAGTCGGCAAGGTATGTTGTCCTGGAGAAAGCTTTCATATAATAATCATACTACCATACAGCTAAACAGGGAGGCTTGTATCGCCCCCAGGAAGAAGCACGAGCAAAATGCGCTTCGGGGTCAGGAGGGTCAGCGTGCCACTCGGCATCTCATTTTTGAAGCGATACAAACTCAAGTAATATGTGCTTGGCGTAGGCAGTTGTGACAAATAGGAATTTATTGTCAGCAGTTGCTACTAGTGTAATTCATTCCTAGACACTACTTTTCTAGCTGAATGCTTTCCCTCTGCATTTTTACATCACATGGTCCCACATTGCCTATTTGGCAACATGTATATCTTTCTGTTTAAGCACAAGCCTCCCTGTTTAGCTGTATGGTAGTATGATTATTATATGAAAGCTTTCTCCACGACCTACTTACCGCCAAAGCTACTGGACAATACTCTGTACTCCTCCCTTTAGACCTGTCCTCTGCTTTCGACACAGTTGACCACTGCCTCCTACTACAGATCCTCTCCTCCTTTGGCATCAAAGACCTCGCCCTCTCCTGGATCGCCTCATACCTTTCCAACTGCACATTCAGCGTCTCCCACTCCCACACTACCTCCTCATCCCACCCTCTCTCTGTTGGAGTCCCCCAAGGCTCTGTTCTAGGACCGCTACTCTTCTCAATCTATACACTTGGCTTGGGACAACTCATACAGTCCCATGGATTCCAGTACCACCTCTGTGCTTATGACACTCAGATCTACCTCTCTGGCCCAGACGTCACCGCTCTGCTGTCCAGAATCCCAGAGTGCCTATCAGCCATATCCTCCTTCTTCTCCTCTCGCTTCCTCAAACTCAATGTGGACAAATCTGAACTCATCATCTTTCCTCCATCCCACAGATCTTCCTTACCTGACCTATCTATCGCAATCAATGACATCATGCTTTCCCCCGTACCGGAAGTCCGCTGCCTCGGAGTAACCTTCGACTCTGCCCTGTACTTCAAACAGCACATCCAAGCTCTTTCCACTCCCTGTCGCCTCCAGCTCAAAAGTATCTCCAGAATCCGTCCTTTCCTCAACCTTCAATCTACTAAAATGCTTGTGCATGCCCTCATCATCTCCCGCCTTGACTACTGCAACATCCTTTTCTGCGGCCTCCCTGCTAACACTCTTGCACCTCTCCAGTCCATCCTTATCTCTGCTGTCCGACTAATCCATCTCTCTCCTCACTACTCCTCCGCTTCCCCCCTCTACAAATCTCTTCACTGGCTCCCATTCCCTCAGTGTTTCCAGTTCAAATTACTAATACTGACCTACAAAGCCATCCATAACCTTATCTCCTCTATATATCTCTGAACTAATCTCCCGATATCTTCCCTCACGTAATCTCCGGTCCTCCCAAGACCTCCTCTCCTCCACACTTATTCGCTCCTCATCCAATCGCCTCCAAGACTTCTCCCGAATATCCCCCATCCTGTGGAACTCTCTGCCCCAACACGTCCAACTATCAACCACATTCGGATCCTTCAGACGGAACCTGAAAACTCATCTCTTCAGGAAAGCCTACAGCCTGCACTGACCCCACTGCCTCCTCATCACTACCGGAGATACTGCCTTACCAACACCGGAGCTCCTGCAACCCTCAACCTACTGTCTCCTTCCCCATAATCCTGCAGAATGTAAGCCCGCAAGGGCAGGGTCCTCGCCCCTCTGTATCAGTCTGTCATTGTTAGTTTGCTTACTGTAAGTGATATCTGTAACTTGTATGTAACCCCTCCTCATGTACAGCACCATGGAATCAATGGTGCTATATAAATAAATAATAATAATATTTAGCTCCACATGTTAGTGGTTCCTTTCAAGTTTAGTGTGCCCTCTTATTACAGCAGCACATTGCTTAATATTTTCACCTTATTGTCCACTCCAATTTCCCCTTTTCCTGAGTCATTTTGATATTTTAGCTAATAAAGTTTGCACTTCATGATATTTTGTACTAGTACATCTGTTTTGTTGCATGCACAGCTGTGTTTAGTATAAAAAGCAAGGTAGAACACATTTAAGGTCTTCACTAGGGTAGAGGGTAACCTTTCTGGATCTGCCTTTGCCTCCTGTTGGCAGAGGTCAATATGACCCCACTATTTTAGGCTGCTGTTTAGTAAACATTGTATAAAAATGAAATCTAAGTATTTGGAAATCTGAATATTAGGACCCTAATAAATATAATAATGAAAAGTAAACTGATTTATTTCCAGACTTATTGATAAATACTTTTTTACCACGTTTACTTGCAATTATATTGCAATATGCACATTTTTATTGCTTTTATATAATTAATACCATATACTGTAGATATAATACATATTTTGTATACTTTTAAATGGGGTTGTATATGTGTATCGAATTCCAGACATGTGACTGTTTGTATACTCTTCCCTCTTCCTTTTCTGAAAAAATAAGAAGCTTCTTGTGTGAAATCACTGGAATAAAGCTGAGAAATGGAGACTCAAGGGAGCAACTCATCTGGTAGGGTTGTGCAGATTGCAAGCACAACCCTTTATAGGGCTTGAGGGATTGTAGGATGTGGCTGCTGCTCCACCTGCTGGAGCTTGAAAAAATAAAAAGGAAACGCGGTGTTTGTGGGCGCTGCTGGTTTCAGAGATAACTGGGTGACCAGGAGATAAGACAGATGGAAACTTTATTGACAACGCGTTTCGGAGTTGTTCTAACTTTTTGTTCATTTGTAGCTGATAAAGGAGATAGGACAGCTCCAAAACTCGTCATCAATAAAATTCCCCTCTTTCTAATCTCCTGGTCACCTTGTTTTCCCTGGACCTGCAACTCCTGCAAACAATGCATTTTCCTTTTTTTTTTTCAACTTCCTTTTCTGGTCCATCCAACCTGTGCCTTTTCCGAACGTGACAGACAGCTTTCACCTCTAAGGAGAGCACTAATGTATACAGTTACTCCAAGATGCAACTGGACAGTCTTGTTTTGGTGTGAGGATGACACATGTAACATGTTGTTATTATTATTATTATTAAAATATTATTATTATGTAATCATTTTGCCTGGTACGGTGCAGTTGCTTCTCAGCCAAGTTTTTGCTCTGAATTTTGAAGTTTTCTAGCTGAGAACAAATAAAATCAGACTTTTACTCTCTTTTCTTCTTAGGTTGAATTGTGTTTTCATGAATAATTTGCACATTATGAAAATGATTTACCAACCCGCTGCTATTTAGTAAATACTTTCCATGTTACAGCAAGGACAGGATCCATATTTGTGCTGTAATTAGGAGGCACAGCTCCTCGTCCTTGGCTTTTTTGGTCATAGTAACAGTTATTGACACTTCACAAGCCAAATAAAATTACACACGCATTCTAAGATCTCCTGGAAGGATTTGCTGTATTTTGCACCCTACCTTGGATTATATGGTTTGCATTATTGAGTCTCTTACTAATAACCCTTTAGTAGGGCCTGACTAGTACTTTCATGTTTATGTTTGAAAATGTTGGGGGAAGATTTAGCAAGTAAAATAATTTTATAACATTGAGCATTTTGTGCTACATTTATTAAAATGGTGCTTGCTGAATGATAAATCTGGCACGTTTGTTATAGGCGTTAGACTTTGTTTTCTTCTCCTGGTTGGCGGCTGTACTTTTAAGCAGTGTAATGGTTCACATGCTGACCCATTTACCAACTCCTCTTAGCTGGAACTGTTTTTCTATACCCTGTTTAAAACTGTCTATTTAAGTGCAAAAAAGTCTAAGATTTGTAGTAAATGTAATACATCATGTACTTTACTTTTTGTTTCAATTTGGTAATTTTTTTTCTTTAAGACTCTTATTTTATTTTTAATTACATAATTAGTGTAATAATGAAATACCAAAATCTCTTGGCAATGTAAAAGTTCTCTGGAGTTATTCCATTAATTACTGACACATACCAGATTTACAAAAACTGCCAAGGTCATTAACGTGCAAGTAGGCATGGTTCTTAATGGGTTAAAGAACACACAGACACATAACTATTCTACAATATTACTGAATTGATGTATTCATTTACTTATCATCATGCTTATTTAAATATTCTTTTGTTATATTTTTTACCATTTATTTTTTCATAACATCCATATCACCTGTGTGAAATAATTGATACCTTAAGTTAACCCCTTTATAACATCTGCCATACATGTATAGGTAGGTGCTTGCCCACAAACTGCCATACATGTATGGCAGGACTATTGCATTGGTTCACATAGCCGGCGCGATCACCTCACCTGACAACTCTCAGAAACGCTCACAAGTGGTGCTAGTGCTGATTATGGGTGTTTAACCTCTTTGATTTCACTGTCAATACTGACAGGGACATCAATCAGCATAGCAGAGAGAGGGAGCTCCCTCTTTGCTCCAATCACCGCAACTCAATTGCGATTGTGTTGTGCAGATGGTCCCCATGGTGACCCTGGGGCCAAAAGGTGGCCCTGGGGTCAACCACGTAGGGTGGCCTGTAAGTTCCTGCTCATTCCAAGAGCTGGCAAGCCTCCTCCTTGTGTGCAATTGCCTGATCTAATTCCTTGCAATGAAAAAGCATCGCAGAGTATTAGATCAGCAATCAGGTCAGTGAAAGTTGATGTCCTACAGAGGGATTAGGTAAAATAGTAAAAATAACGTTTTTACAAACTGTATAAATATATATTTTTTTTAAATTACAAAAAAGAACAAAAGAATGGAAACATATTATAGCAATAAATACATGTATTCCGTGTAAAAACAAAAATAAACAATGCACACAGCCGCATCTAGAATTACCCTATCTATAAATGTCCCACTGGTTAATCTCTTCTTTTTCATCATACCACTGATCAAAAAGTGGAATAAAATGTGATCAAAAAGTCATATGCAAATTAAAATGTCATCGCTGAAAACATAATTTTGTCCCGCAAAAAATAAGCCACCATACAGTTCCATCAGTGAAGAAATAAAACAGCTATGTCTCTCAGAATATAGTAATGCAAAAACAGTTTTGTTTTTTTTTAAATTATTTTTAACACCACTGCCTGCGTCCCTGCATGGCATCCCAATTCACACCACACAGGGACACTGAAATACTCACCGTTTCAGACGTGCAGTGAGCTCCTTGTCTACTGCTTGCTGTGTGCAGTGAGCTCCTGGTCCTGCTTGCTGTGCATGTTTTCTGGCTTCATGCTTAAGGCTCCGTGCGTGCACTTCCTGATTCTTAAATAAATGGTGCGTGCCTTCCTAATGTGTAGCCAGCCTATTGCTTTGAGGCACTTGACACTTAAGGCACCTCCACTTGTTGGGAGGTGCCTGAGCAACATTCTCTTTCAGTGTGTGCAACTACTTCAATGAAATGTCAAAATTTTTTTGATGAAAACATAGCACCATCTGCAAAAAAAAAAAAAAAGCTGAAGCTTAAAAGGGGATGGTTTCTACAAGTGGATAATGATTCTAAACACACTTCAAAATCAACAATGGACTACCTCAAAAGGTGCAAACTGTAGGTTTTACAATGACCCTCAAAGTCCTGATCTGAACATCTTTGAAAATCTGTGGCTAGACCTCAAAATAGCAGGGCATTCAAGGCGACACAGGAATCTCACAGAACTGGAAAACTTATCCAAGGAAGAATGGATGAAAATCCCTCAAACAAGAATTGAAAGACAGTTTGTTGGCTACAAAAAGCTGTGATATTTTCAAAAGAGGGTGTTACAATGTGCTAACCATGCAGAATGCAGAGACTTTTGCATCAGCCCATTTTCCTTTTTGTCATTTTTAAAAAAATTTAAATCTAAAATACAAAGGAAATGTGTCATCTGTAACTGTAGGCCTTTTAGAGATCATTTAATCTTCAACTTGCTTAATTTGTTCATAATAACAGTAATTTTGACCAGGGGTGCCCAAACATTTACATGCCACTGTATTCAACATTCAAATATTTAGGCCATGTTCACATTTGTGTTGTAGTTTCTATCTGTATCTAAAGCCATGACTCTGCGAATGGATCGCCTTAAAAAATGTGATTAGCTATGCATGTCACTTAGATATAATCCCTGGCAAAGACTCGTAACGCAAAAATGCAAATTTGTTTTTTTTTTAATTATGATAAATTAAAAAATTAATTTTACAATGATGTTATTTAAGTTAAGTGTAACAGCCTGCCGAGTAAACACATTAATTGTGAAGAATGACCTGAAAACAATAGCTGAACAATGACATGCTGTGCATTTACTCCAAAAGAAAAAACTGAATGGAAAGATTACACAGTTATAATAAATATTGTCACAGTTTTGGTAAACTATTGCGATAAATGTTAGGCTGATAGAGGGCCGGACTGGGACTAAAATTCAGCCTTGCCATTTGAAGGTACACCGGCCCACTTGTCGTGTGGTTAACGTGAAATATCTTTGCGCTTTTATGTTACAAGAAGTGAGGTGAATGTAAGATGACTATGTAACATATATAGCTGCAGCGCGATCAGTATTACACTCCAGTCCTATTTATTGCACTAAAGCCGGGGTCACACTACCGCATAACATGGCCGAGTACTATGTGATAAAACGTACATGCAGCATGTGGATCGAGCATCATGTATCAGCCATTAGTTTACCTTTAAGATCCCATAGGTGCCATTTATGTCACATTGTTCACTATTATCCTTTTGCCTTTGAGAAGAACTAAAACTCCCAGCGTGTTCTGCAGCTCCTATGGCATGCTGGGCGTTACGGCAGAAGAGATCACTGGAATGCCCCCCTACAGCGCTAAGGGGGCGACATATCAAGTGGCCCACTACAGGGACCGGACCTTCTGGCATTTGCCAGAAATGCCAGATGGACAATGCGGCCCTGGGCCAATATAGTAAAAATAAAGCCTGTGTCGCAGTAACTATAAAGTAAGGTGTGCAGTCCTTACATGCTCTTCACAAAGAAGCCCACAAAGAAGTTCAGATCCCTAGGTAGCGGTTCTCAAAGTGATTAGAAGAGAGAAGCATCAGGCATCATGAAACTGAAAAGTAAGCTTGAAAGGGTGTAAGAAGAAGACTGTTATCAGCACTTAGATGAGATGAAAAATGTCAAAGTTGTATTGTCCAATGAATAGTGTGGTCCTTATTTCATGTGTCAACACATATCAAGATGGTACCAATCTTACCATCATCCTGTCCTGGTGAGGACAGACAGATCTCCATGGTTAATGAGTGCTGAGTGTCTGGGAAGCACAGGCTGCAGCTGAGTTTCCAAGAACATATCGAAAGGTGCACAAAGGTGCTGTGCTCTTAGTATGACATTACAAGGTCAGCAGATTTGACCCAAGAAGACACTTCTTGGCAGGGGGTATTATATGGGTCCACATCATTAAACACAGAATATCCCTTTGAAGTGCTTTTTTTTCTTCTATTTTTGTGTTTGGCTTATAATCTGTTAAAAAAACATATTTATTCCCTGAGATTGGAGATCCCTGTATCGGATTTGTTCATGGAGACAGTGAGTGATGATATCTGTCTCTACGAAATGATCATGGTTCATGTTAGCCAAATACACATTAGAGAAAGATATGATTATTCACGTAAGCTGAATGAGGTTGTGTTTTGTTTCAAAGATAAATATAGAGTTATTCCTTTTGAAAGTGAGTAATTGTATATCTGGACCACATGGTCTACTATTACAAGAGTCTAAGTATATTCTTGTTATAGGGGCACATCCTGACTATCTCCTTTCTTCCGGTAATATCCTTTATGTGATGCAGAACATATGTTACTTTTGGTTTTCTCTGCCTATATACTGTAGTGGCATGGTAACCAGTGTTTATAAGGGCTCACGCAGACAACCTATAACTTGGATGTATGCTATCCATTGTTTTGACGGATAGCACTTGTCCCCATGTTATTCTATGGGGCTGTGCACACATCTAAAATTTTTTTTTTTTCATGTTTGCGCAGAAAAATTAGGGAACAATTGCAGTGTGCCCAATATGACTCTAAGAATCGGATGGCACTCGTTCATTCAACTCTATGGGCCCATTGAAAAAAATCGGACCACACTCGGTTGGCATCCGAGTGCGGTCCGATTTTTCAAACTGATGTTATAGAGTAGGTAGAGAAACTTTTCTTTTTCTCTCCACCTCCAGGAAAATCAGATCACACTCTGATCAGACGCTGATCACAGTGTGATTAGCATAATCGGACTGATTTTCTTGCATGCGGAGAAATCCGTGGTGTGACCTTAGCTTATGAAAACTAGATAATAATTGACTTAATGGAAGAATAAACACAAAAATTGAGCTTGGTTTAAGTTGGTATACATGCAGCACATATCCCATAAAGCATTCAAAACCTACAAGAACCAAAATGAACATAAACCCTGCTGTAACTAAATAAGTAAAAAGCAAAAGTGTGTTATGCTATTATAACGCATTGCGCGCCTTCCTAACGGCAAATTTGAGAAAAATGCACAGGTCACTTCTTGTAATTAAACACTTGCCATTTTTCAAAGCCTGAAGTGTTTAAAAGATGTTCAAAAGCCCGGAAATATGAACAGTTAGTCACTTACCCATACTAATGAATAGGACCATGCTTTTCATCATTTTGTTAGTGCTTTTTCTGCCATTTTTGTAGCGGCTAAAGATACAATGTGAACGTAGAACGTACCCCTAAGGTTCAGAGACACCTGAACGCAGCCATACATAGCTTTGCTTGTTAATTGAATGGTTTGCATTTGCCATTAGAATCTTTACACATAATTTCTTACTTGAATCAGGTGATCCATGAATATTATTATAAGGATGGACAAGTGCAAACGACAATGTACATCTTTTGGAGAAAGAACAATAGGTCTTTTCATCTGTTATTTCTGCACAGCTGTCTATTCCCCATAGTATAGTAAAGATAAGTCTAGCAGCCTTTTTGTTGGCGTAGAGTTGAACCTTGATGAATGACAAGATAAAAATAAACTTTTAGAAAAATTCTCATATTTTCCTCATTCTCAGTGAGTTAATGTCAGTACGCGAGATACATGGACACAACACAATAATCCACAATATTAGGATATTTCTGTTAATGTTTTTGTAATGGAACAAAAAGAAAAAAAATGACTAAATCTAGAAATCAGAAGAATATTGCCAAATATTATAGCAAGAAGATAATGCCAAAATTGGTTTAATCTCTTTTCCTAATACTGATGCCAATGTTACCACTGACGTAATGTACATACTTTTCCCTCACCGTAGATGAAAGTATAAAGCTTTTTCCACTAAGGACCTTTCTAATATTAGTTTCTATTATTGATTAAATTGCAAAAACAGATATTTGGATGGTTTGGATAAACTTCCAATCTGGCACTGCAGCAGGTTGGCTAAACCTAATAGCCTTTTTGCAGATGTTGTTACTTGTTCAAATAAATGTATTGTGCATGCCAGTGTTAATGAGTGGGGCATCTTACAAGTGCCATCCGCACCTGGCAGAAATGTACTCCAGTCCGAGACCTTTCTGGCATAAGTTATACTACCAAAGTGGCTTAAAGGGGTTGTCCACTACTTTCAATTAACCCCCCAATGTATCCCCCCGGGGCCCCTAATGAATTGTGCAAATACCTTTCGTTGCCGTAGGTAGTATACGGTTTATTATTTTACGTTTTTTGCAGGCGCTGAAGTATGGTAAGTATGGTTAAATGAAGAATATTAAAATACATTTTTCCTAATGTGTGTGTTTTATTAACCCTTTATTACTATTGGATTAATAACGGATAGGCGTCTTATTGACGCCTCTCCGTTATTAACCCGGCTTAATGTCACCTTACAATAGCAAGGTGACATTAACCCCATATCCCACCGCTACATGGGAGTGGGAAGAGAGGGGCTAAGTGCCGGAATTGGCACATCTTACAGATACGCCATTTCCGGGGCGGCTGTGGACTGGTATTTGTAGCCGGGGGGGGACCAATATCCATGGCCCCTCTCTAGGCTATGAATATCAGCCCACAGCTGTCTGCGTAGCCTTTCTGGCTATAAAATATAGGGGGACCCCACGTCATTTTTTTGGTGGGGTCCCTGTTGTGATCCGCTTTTTGGGCTCCCCTAGTGGTGGCTGGTGGTACTGGAGACTTGTGTGTTCTTTTCTGCCTCAGCTCACCTGCTTCCATCAGTTTTGGGAGTTCCCTATTTAGCCTTGCTCTCCAGTCACTTCCTTGCCGGTCATCATTGTAACCTGAGTCTTTCAGTTGCATGTTCCTGCTACCAGTCTGCTGATCACTAAGTGGACTCTTGTCCTTTTTGTTTTGTATTTTTTGGCCAGTTTACAGTTTGTCATTTCCTGTTACTGGAAGCTCTTGTGGACTGAAATTGCCACTCCTGTGTCATGAGTTGACACAGGAGTCTTAAAGTAATTTCAGGATGGGTTTTTGAAAGGGTTTTTCAGCTGACCGTGAAGTCCTCTTTTGTATCCTTCCTCTATCTAGTAAGTGGACCTCGCTTTGCTAAATCTACCTTCATACTGTGTATGTCTTATCCTCTGAACTCACCGTTAATATATGTGGGGGCTACTATCATCTTTGGGGAATTTCACTAGAGGTAAGCCAGGTCTGTTCCTTCCTCTTCTAGGCGTAGTTAGTTCTCCGGCTGGCGCATGGCATCTAGGCAGCCGTAGGAATGCTTCCTGGCTACTGTTAGTTGTGTGGTAGATTTAGGTCACGGTCAGCTTGAGTTTCCATCACCCGAGGGCTAGTCTGTTATTTTGTGTTTCTGATGTTCCCATGCCATTGGGGAATCATGACAGTATGACCGGCCACTGTTAAAGTAATTGGCAGAAGAAAGGAGAGTAAAAGAAGTCTGTAGATTTATTTTTTTTTATTTTTTATTTTTTTCCCTCACATGTTTGCTACTTAGTTGGCTCAGTTGTATTTCTGCTCTATTTACAGCCTTGCCTTTCTCTCCTTCTAATCCTTGAATGGCTCTGATCTCTCCGGTTTAAGGATGGACTTTCAGAGTTTGGCTGCAGGTTTAAATAATCTTGCTACGAAGGTTCAGAATTTACAAGATTATGTTATACGTACTCCTATTTCTGAACCTAAGATTCCTACACCAGAGGTATTTTCCGGAGATAGATCTCGGTTTCTGAATTTCAAATGTAATTGTAAATTATTCCTTTCTCTCAGACCTCACTCCTCTGGAGATCCTGTTCAGCAGGTTAAGATTGTGATTTCTTTGCTGCGAGGTGACCCTCAAAATTGGGCATTTTCATTGACACCAGGGGATCCTGCGTTGCTCAATGTGGATGCGTTTTTTCTGGCTTTAGGGTTGCTGTATGAGGAACCTAATTTGGAGATTCAAGCTGAAAAAGCTTTAATAGCCCTGTCTCAAGGGCAAGATGAAGCTGAGATATACTGCCAAAAATTTCGTAAATGGTCTGTGCTTACTCAGTGGAATGAGTGTGCCCTAGCGGCAATTTTCAGAGAAGGCCTTTCTGATGCCGTTAAGGATGTCATGGTGGGGTTTCCTACGCCCACAGGTCTGAATGAGTCCATCACAATGGCGATTCAGATTGATCGGCGTTTGCGGGAGCGCAAACCCGTGCACCATTTGGCGGTATCTTCTGAAGGGACGCCAGAGAAAATGCAATGTGACAGAATTCTGTCAAGAAGCGAGCGGCAGAATTATAGGCGCAAAAATGGCTTGTGCTTCTACTGTGGTGAATTGGAGTACGTTATAGAGAAGATCTTGGACTCCCGTATTTCCAGGCGGAGACTCCAGTATCTGGTTAAATGGAAGGGCTATGGTCAGGAAGATAATTCTTGGGTAACTGCCTCTGATGTTCATGCCTCGGATTTGGTTCGTGCCTTTCATAGGGCTCATCCAGGTCGCCCTGGCGGTTCTTGTGAGGGTTCGGTGCCCCCTCCTTAAGGGGGGGTACTGTTGTGATCCGCTTTTTGGACTCCCCTAGTGGTGGCTGGTGGTACTGGAGACTTGTGTGTTCTTTTCTGCCTCAGCTCACCTGCTTCCATCAGTTTTGGAGTTCCCTATTTAGCCTTGCTCTCCAGTCACTTCCTTGCCGGTCATCATTGTAACCTGAGTCTTTCAGTTGCATGTTCCTGCTACCAGTCTGCTGATCACTAAGTGGACTCTTGTCCTTTTTGTTTTGTATTTTTTGTCCAGTTTACAGTTTGTCATTTCCTGTTACTGGAAGCTCTTGTGGACTGAAATTGCCACTCCTGTGTCATGAGTTGACACAGGAGTCTTAAAGTAATTTCAGGATGGGTTTTTGAAAGGGTTTTTCAGCTGACCGTGAAGTCCTCTTTTGTATCCTTCCTCTATCTAGTAAGTGGACCTCGCTTTGCTAAATCTACCTTCATACTGTGTATGTCTTTTCCTCTGAACTCACCGTTAATATATGTGGGGGCTACTATCATCTTTGGGGAATTTCACTAGAGGTAAGCCAGGTCTGTTCCTTCCTCTTCTAGGCGTAGTTAGTTCTCCGGCTGGCGCATGGCATCTAGGCAGCCGTAGGAATGCTTCCTGGCTACTGTTAGTTGTGTGGTAGATTTAGGTCACGGTCAGCTTGAGTTTCCATCACCCGAGGGCTAGTCTGTTATTTTGTGTTTCTGATGTTCCCATGCCATTGGGGAATCATGACAGGTCCCCCTATTTTAATAGCCAGTAAAGGCTACGCAGACAGCTGAGGGCTGATATTTATAGCAGGCTACAAATATTGGCCCCCGGCCGTCGGTTTTCCCCCTCTGGCGCAGAAAATTGAGTGGGACCCCACGCCGTTTTTTTCCGTTTTTTAATTAAATTAAACGCTCATTAAGGCCTCTTTCACACTTGCGTCGGTACGGGTCCGTCGCTATGCGTTGGGCCGACATACTGACGCACGTTGTTAAATTGTGCACGTGGACAGCGGATGCAGTTTTTCAATGCATCCACTGCCCTTTCTGAAGTCCGGGGAGGAGGGGGCGGAGTTTTGGCCGCGCATGCGCGGTAGAAAATGGTGGACGCGACAGACAAAAAAGTTAACTTGAACGTTTTTTCATGCCAACGGTCCACCAAAACACGACGCATCCGTTGCACGACGGACGCGACGTGTGGCCATCCGTCGCAATCCATCGCTAAGACAAGTCTATGGGTAAAGAACACATCCTGCGAGCACATTTGCAGGATCCGTTTTTTTCCCAAAAAGACGGATTGCTAAAAACGCAAGTGTGAAAGTAGCCTTAGAAACATCAGCCTTTCTATTATATATCTATGGATATATCTATCTATAGATATATTTAAAGATAGATATATCTATAGATACATAGATGTATCTATCCATATATATGGCTGCTTTCACACATCAGGTTTTTGCCGTCAGGCACAATCCGGCGAGTATTGAAAAAAAACGGATCCATTTTTTTCCGCCGGTTCCGTTTTTTTCTCATAGAGTTGTATTAGCGCCGGATTGCGCCTGATGGCCACACGTTTCATCCGTCTTTTGCTGGATCGGTCAAAAAAGCTTTTTACGCCGGACGGAAAACACATACAGAGGAACGTTTTTTCTGTCCGGCGAAAAAAAGCACAGCGACGGATCCGGCAAAAAACATATGAAACTGAGATGTGAAATGATGAATCCGGCCTCAGAATCCGTTTTTTCATGCATGTTTCCTTTCAAATCATGCACATTTTCCGTTTATTTATTTCCAAAAACTGCATCAAAACCGCGCAAAAAACGCACCAAAAACAGCATTTTTGATGCAGTTTTTGGTGCAGTTTTGCAGTTTTTGGTGCGGTTTTTGCGGTTTTTTTGTGCGGTTTTGGTGCAGTATTGATGCAATTTTGGTGCGGTTTTGATGCAGTTTTTGGTGCGGTTTTGATGTAGTTTTTGGTGCAGTTTTGATGCGTTTTTTTATGCAATTTTTTGCACGGTTTTGATGCATTTTTTAATTCGATTTTGGTGCGGTTTTTATGCGTTTTGGTACGTTTTTGAAAGCTCAATAAGGATGTATTATTGAACAAAAAAAAAAGATTTGTGATGTCATTATTGTCCAACCTCCTCTTTCACATTTGTCCAACCCACACTCCATTACACACACAGATAGATAGATGATAGATGAAATGGATAGACAGATCTACATATAGATAGATCTATAGATGCATACATCTATCTGTTCATATATCTATCTATTGCTAGATGTATGGATAGCGTAGGGTGTGTGTCCACTGTCCAGATTATATCCAAATTAGTTGCAGATTGGATGCTGCGTACTTGTAGTCCCATCGGATGATGCC
The DNA here is from genome assembly GCF_051348905.1 of Ranitomeya variabilis. Taxonomy (NCBI): domain Eukaryota; kingdom Metazoa; phylum Chordata; class Amphibia; order Anura; family Dendrobatidae; genus Ranitomeya; species Ranitomeya variabilis. The sequence continues at coordinate 229,231,563 of NC_135236.1, read as the reverse complement.
TGCACACCCCCCCCAAAAGACCCCCCGCACAGCCCTGCACCCACCCGAACAGCCAGGCACCCACCCGAAAAGCCCCGCACACACCCGAACAGCCCCGCACACACACGAACAGTCCCGCACACATCCGAACAGCCCGCAGACCCAGCACACACATACACGCACAAAGTCACTGCCCACATTCCGCCCACACACTTCCCTCCTCCCGAACTGCAGCGTTTCTTGGACCCACATCCGCAGCAAAACTGCAGATCTTTTTTAGGCCGGCGTCACACTAGCGAGTTTTACGGGCGTATGAGCGCAGAAAATACATCCGTAAAATACGCATAACACACGGCCCAATGATTCTCTATGTCCCAGTTCCTATCAGCCGTATTTTACGGATCCGTATTATACGGTCTTCTATGGCCGTAGAAAATCGCAGCATGCTGCGTTTGTCACCGTATTGCGCAAAAAAATCGCTAATGAAAGTCTATGGGGGTGAGAAAAATACGGATTACACATGGACCAGCAGTGTGACTTGTGAGAAATACGCAGCGGTGTTCTATAGAAAAGCCGGTAATTCAATTGCCGGCTTTTCATTTCTCCTTCACAAACCTGACATGATATGAGACATGGTTTACATACAGTAAACCATCTCATATCCCTTTTTTTTTTTTGCATATTCCACACTACTAATGTTAGTAGTGTGTATGTGCAAAATTTGGGCACTGTAGCTTGTAAAATAAAGGGTTAAATCGCGGAAAAAATTGGCGTGGGCTCCCTACAATAGCAAGGTGATATTAACCCTTCATTACCCCATATCCCACCGCTACACGGGAGTGGGAAGAGAGTGGCCAAGTGCCAGAATAGGCGCATCTTACAGATGTGCCTTTTCTGGGGTGGCTGGGGCAGATTTTTGTAGCCAGGGGGGGGGGGGGCAATAACCATGGACCCTCTCTAGGCTATTAATATCTGTCCTCAGTCACTGGCTTTACCACTCTGGCGGAGAAAATTGCGCTGGAGCCCACGCCAATTTTTTCCGCCATTTAACCCTTTATTTTACAAGCTACAGCGCCCAAATTTTGCACATACAACATATAACATTAGTAGTGTGGAATATGCAAAAAAAAAAGGGATATGAGATGGTTTACTGTATGTAAACCATGTCTCATATCCTGTCGGGTTTGGCAAGGAGAAATGAAAAGCCGGCAATTGAATTACCGTACCAGCTTTTCACATATCTCGCGCTGAATTAACCCCTTCACCCCCGGAGCTTTTTCCGTTTTCGTTTTTTGCTCCCCTCCTTCCCAGAGCCATAACTTTTTTTATTTTTCTGTCAATTTGGCCATGTGAGGGCTTATTTTTTGCGGGACGAGTTGTACTTTTGAACGACATCATTGGTTTTAGCATGTCGTGTACTAGAAAACGGGAAAAAAATTCCAAGTGCAGTGAAATTGCAAAAAAAGTGCAATCCCACACTTGTTTTTTGCTTGCCTATTTTGCTAGGTTGACTAAATGCTAAAACTGACCTGCCATTATGATTCTCCAGGTCACTACGAGTTCATAGACACCTAACATGACTAGGTTATTTTTCACCTAAGTGGTGAAAAAAAATTCCAAACTTTGCAAAAAACAAAACAAAACAAAATTGCGCCATTTTCCGATACTCGTAGCGTCTCCATTTTTCGTGATCTGGGGTCAGGTGAGGGCTTATTTTTTGCGTGCCGAGCTGGTGTTTTTAATGATAGCATTTTGGCGTAGATACGTTCTTTTGATCGCCCGTTATTGCATTTTAATGCAATGTCGTGGCGACCAAAAAAACGTAAATCTGGCGTTTCGAATTTTTTTCTCATTACGCCATTTAGCGATCAGGTTAATGCTTTTCTTTTATTGATAGATCGGGCGATTCTGAACGCGGCGATACCAAACATGTGTAGGTTGGGGTTTTTTTTTATTGATTTATTTTGATTGGGGCGAAAGGGGGGTGATTTAAACTTTTTTTATTTTTTTCACATTTTTAAAAACTTTTTTTTTTTACTTTTGCCATGCTTCTATAGCCTCCATGGGAGGCTAGAAGCAGGCACAGCCCGATCGGCTCTGCTATGCAGCAGTGATCATAAGATCGCTGCTATATAGCAGAATTGCAGGTGTGCTGTGAGCGCCGACCACAGGGGGGCGCTCACAGCCACCGGCAATCAGTAACCATAGAGGTCTCAAGGACCTCTATGGTTACAATGGAGGAGCATCGCCGACCCCCGATCATGTGACGGGGGTCGGCGATGCGCTCATATCCGGCCGCACGGCCGGTTGCGGTAGTTAAATGCCGCGTTTGACAGCGGCATTTAACTAGTTAATAGGCGCGCGCAGATCGCGATTCTGCTCGCGCCTATTGCGGGCACATGTCAGCTGTTCAAAACATCTGACATGTCCCGGCTTTGATGTGTGCTCACCGCCGGAGCGCACATCAAAGCGGGGGTCCCGACATGTGACGTACTATACCGTCACATGTCGGGAAGGGGTTACAGTATGTGTGTGTATATATATATATATATATATATATATATATATATATATATATATATATATATATATATATATATATATATATATATATATATATACACATACTGTATATATGTTTTAACGAACATTTGAGCACATAAATCCATTAGATGTCGGTTTTGCAACCCTGCGAGAAAATATCGCAGTACGGATGCCATACGGATTACATACAGAGGATGCCATGCACAAAATACACTGACACACCCTGCCTACGGATGACATACGGATCACTATTTTGGGAACATTTCTGCGTATTACAGCCGTAATAAACGGACCATATTTACATACGCTGAGTGTGACGCCGGCCTTACATCTGCGGTTTTGCTGCGGATGTGCCCGAATCAATGAAAGTCTAAAGGTGCAAGAAACGCTGCAGATCCGCACAAAAGGAGTGACATGCTATGAGAAAAAAAAGCTGCGTTTCGGTGCGGCTTTTTCCGCAGCATGTGCACAAGTCTGCGGCTCCCATAGACTTACAATGGTTGTGCACTACACTGCGGATTTGATGCAATTCTGTGCGGCAAAAACGCTGCGGATCTGCAATCATATCCGCAACATGTGCACAGCCTTAGTATTTAGTGAGCCTAGCAAAAAAGCCAAGCAAAAAACAAGTGTGGGATTGCACTTTTTTTTGCTATTTCATTGCCCTTTGAATTTTTTTCACATTTTCTGTTACACGACATGGTAAAACCAATGGTCTCGTTCAAAAGTAGTAGAGTAGCTGCGGAGACACCATCACGTGTTTCTCAACGCAAGCAGTGAATAGCCAGGCCTTTCCCCGGGAAGGAACAACCACGGGAAGGGCAGCATCCAATAAAGGAAAACATCCAATACAGGAAAACCACCTATGCCAAGCATGGTATCCATCCACAGACAGCTGTTTCGGGGTTTTTGCCCCTCATCAGTGTGGAGTAGGAATCTGGCTATTAGGAGCAGTGCCTAGTAAAAAGGCTGTAAAGGCACAGATGATTGGCCTCGGGGAGACCAAAACATCCAACACCGCGGAGACACCATCACGTGTTTCTCAACGCAGTGATCCAGAACACTGCCCCCATCCCTTATGGGAAATATGCAAATGCATGTAGAGTAGCTGCGGAGACACCATCACGTGTTTCTCAACGCAAGCAGTGAATAGCCAGGCCTTTCCCCGGGAAGGAACAACCACGGGAAGGGCAGCATCCAATAAAGGAAAACATCCAATACAGGAAAACCACCTATGCCAAGCATGGTATCCATCCACAGACAGCTGTTTCGGGGTTTTTGCCCCTCATCAGTGTGGAGTAGGAATCTGGCTATTAGGAGCAGTGCCTAGTAAAAAGGCTGTAAAGGCACAGATGATTGGCCTCGGGGAGACCAAAACATCCAACACCGCGGAGACACCATCACGTGTTTCTCAACGCAGTGATCCAGAACACTGCCCCCATCCCTTATGGGAAATATGCAAATGCATGTAGAGTAGCTGCGGAGACACCATCACGTGTTTCTCAACGCAAGCAGTGAATAGCCAGGCCTTTCCCCGGGAAGGAACAACCACGGGAAGGGCAGCATCCAATAAAGGAAAACATCCAATACAGGAAAACCACCTATGCCAAGCATGGTATCCATCCACAGACAGCTGTTTCGGGGTTTTTTGCCCCTCATCAGTGTGGAGTAGGAATCTGGCTATTAGGAGCAGTGCCTAGTAAAAAGGCTGTAAAGGCACAGATGATTGGCCTCGGGGAGACCAAAACATCCAACACCGCGGAGACACCATCACGTGTTTCTCAACGCAGTGATCCAGAACACTGCCCCCATCCCTTATGGGAAATATGCAAATGCATGTAGAGTAGCTGCGGAGACACCATCACGTGTTTCTCAACGCAAGCAGTGAATAGCCAGGCCTTTCCCCGGGAAGGAACAACCACGGGAAGGGCAGCATCCAATAAAGGAAAACATCCAATACAGGAAAACCACCTATGCCAAGCATGGTATCCATCCACAGACAGCTGTTTCGGGGTTTTTGCCCCTCATCAGTGTGGAGTAGGAATCTGGCTATTAGGAGCAGTGCCTAGTAAAAAGGCTGTAAAGGCACAGATGATTGGCCTCGGGGAGACCAAAACATCCAACACCGCGGAGACACCATCACGTGTTTCTCAACGCAGTGATCCAGAACACTGCCCCCATCCCTTATGGGAAATATGCAAATGCATGTAGAGTAGCTGCGGAGACACCATCACGTGTTTCTCAACGCAAGCAGTGTTTTCCTTTATTGGATGCTGCCCTTCCCGTGGTTGTTCCTTCCCGGGGAAAGGCCTGGCTATTCACTGCTTGCGTTGAGAAACACGTGATGGTGTCTCCGCAGCTACTCTACATGCATTTGCATATTTCCCATAAGGGATGGGGGCAGTGTTCTGGATCACTGCGTTGAGAAACACGTGATGGTGTCTCCGCGGTGTTGGATGTTTTGGTCTCCCCGAGGCCAATCATCTGTGCCTTTACAGCCTTTTTACTAGGCACTGCTCCTAATAGCCAGATTCCTACTCCACACTGATGAGGGGCAAAAACCCCGAAACAGCTGTCTGTGGATGGATACCATGCTTGGCATAGGTGGTTTTCCTGTATTGGATGTTTTCCTTTATTGGATGCTGCCCTTCCCGTGGTTGTTCCTTCCCGGGGAAAGGCCTGGCTATTCACTGCTTGCGTTGAGAAACACGTGATGGTGTCTCCGCAGCTACTCTACATGCATTTGCATATTTCCCATAAGGGATGGGGGCAGTGTTCTGGATCACTGCGTTGAGAAACACGTGATGGTGTCTCCGCGGTGTTGGATGTTTTGGTCTCCCCGAGGCCAATCATCTGTGCCTTTACAGCCTTTTTACTAGGCACTGCTCCTAATAGCCAGATTCCTACTCCACACTGATGAGGGGCAAAAACCCCGAAACAGCTGTCTGTGGATGGATACCATGCTTGGCATAGGTGGTTTTCCTGTATTGGATGTTTTCCTTTATTGGATGCTGCCCTTCCCGTGGTTGTTCCTTCCCGGGGAAAGGCCTGGCTATTCACTGCTTGCGTTGAGAAACACGTGATGGTGTCTCCGCAGCTACTCTACATGCATTTGCATATTTCCCATAAGGGATGGGGGCAGTGTTCTGGATCACTGTGTTGAGAAACACGTGATGGTGTCTCCGCGGTGTTGGATGTTTTGGTCTCCCCGAGGCCAATCATCTGTGCCTTTACAGCCTTTTTACTAGGCACTGCTCCTAATAGCCAGATTCCTACTCCACACTGATGAGGGGCAAAAACCCCGAAACAGCTGTCTGTGGATGGATACCATGCTTGGCATAGGTGGTTTTCCTGTATTGGATGTTTTCCTTTATTGGATGCTGCCCTTCCCGTGGTTGTTCCTTCCCGGGGAAAGGCCTGGCTATTCACTGCTTGCGTTGAGAAACACGTGATGGTGTCTCCGCAGCTACTCTACATGCATTTGCATATTTCCCATAAGGGATGGGGGCAGTGTTCTGGATCACTGCGTTGAGAAACACGTGATGGTGTCTCCGCGGTGTTGGATGTTTTGGTCTCCCCGAGGCCAATCATCTGTGCCTTTACAGTCGTTCAAAAGTAGAACTTGCCCCGCAAAAAATAAGCCCTCACATGGCCATATTGATGGAAAAATTATGGCTCTGGAAAGAAGGGGAGCGATAAACGAAAACAAAAAAGCTCCAGGGGTGAAGGGGTTTAGAAACATGGATATGGACATATCTATGGAAATAGACATAGATATATAGATATATCTGTATGTATCTATCTATCCATCCCATATCTGTCTGTCTGTCTATCTACCTATCTATCCGTGTGTAATGGAGTGTGGGTTGGACAAATGTAAAAGAGGAGGTTGGACAGAAATGACATCACAAATCTTTTTGAAGATAGAGGAGGGAGGGGTTGGGGTGTGTTTTGGAGTGGGTGTGCCAGGTGCAGAGTTACAGGCGAGTGCAATGCATCATGGAACTTGTAGTGTTAGAGCACAGTAAGTCAGGAGAAAGGAAGTTGTCGATTAACCCCATGAGAGCTGGATCCAGCACTAAAGATGTGCTGCTACAGCATGATAAAAGGTAATATTGCTAAAATAAACACAGTAGATGTTTTCAGTGGCACATAATAGCAAGATTTATGAAAAAAAAAAAAGTTTATAGTAGTGGACAACTTCTTTAACTTCTTATCAATTAGACAGGTGGGTTTAGCCATGTCCTGTCCCATCCATGCTTCAGCCATTTTGGGGAGCTGGCATGAAAAATCCAAAAGTTGCAAATGTTTTCTGCAACTTTCGAATTGTGCAAAAGCTTTGCATCATTTGAAGGTGTTTTCCACAAGAAAACAGGTGTAAACACATTCATGAATCTGGACCATTATGTTTCAAAAACAGCCCCTAGAATGTGAATAGATGGGTACTTTGTCACATGTACGCATCAAATATGAGAAATACAGAAATACTGCTTGTGCTATTCTTTACATCCATAAACGGCTTTTAGCAAATTAAACCAATTGAATATATACATCTTAAGTTTCCAACAGATGAAAAACATATACCGTATATACTTGAGTATAAGCCGAGGCACCTAATTTTGCCACAAAAACTGGGAAATTTATTGACTCAAGTATATGCCTAGGGTGGGCAATGCAGCAGTTACTGATACCTTTCAATAATAAAAATAGATACCAATAAAAGTAAAATTAATTGAGACATCAGTAGGTTAAATGTTTTTGAATATCCATATTGAATCAGGAGCCCCATAAGATGCTCCATACAAAATATGCCCCATATAATGCTCCATAAAGTTAATGATGGGCCCCATAGGATGCTCCATAAAGTTCATGATGGGCCCCATAATATGCACCTTACAAAAATATGCCCCATATAATGCTGCATAAAGGTTAATGATGGCCCCATAAGATGCTCCATACAAAAATATGCCCCATATAATGCTCCATAAAGGTTAAAGATGGCCCCATAAGATGCTCCATAGAAAAATATGCCCCATATAATACTCCATAAAGGTTAATGATGGCCCCATAAGATGCTCCATATTAAAATATGCCCCATATAATGCTGCATAAAGGTTATTGATGGCCCCATAAGATGCTCCATAAACAAATATGGCCCATATAACACTGCACAAAGGTTAATGATGGCCCCATAAAATGCTCCATGCCAAAATATGCCCCATATAATGCTGCATAAAGGTTAATGATGGCCCCATAAGATGCTCCATATTAAAATATGCCCCATATAACGTTGCACAAAGGTTAATGATGGCCCCATAAGATGCTCCATATTAAAATATGCCTCATATAATGCTGTTGCGATTTAAAAAAAAAAAATCTGACTTACTCCCCTCTCGTCGTTGCCTGCTGCTCCTCAGTGTCGCCGGCTCTCTGCAGTGACTGTTCAGGCAGAGGGTGTGCACTAACACATCATCGCACCCTCTGACCTGAACATCACAGCCAGAGGACCCGGAAGACATAGCACAGCGGTGGAACGGGGACAGGTGAATATCGCATGGCTCACCCTCCCCCAGTCCTACTCACCCTCCTGGCCCTGCATATCAGTCCCGGCATCTCGGGCGCTGGCATTGGTCTTCCTTCCTGTGCTGAGCAGTCGGTGATACTGCACATTAAAGTAATGAATATGCACTCCACGCTTATGGGAGTGGAGACGCGTGCATATTCATTACTTTAATGAGCGGCACCACGCGACCACTCAGCACAGGAAGGAAGACTGGAAGAGAGATGCCAGTGCCCGAGATCCAGGGACAGATTTATATGCAGCGATGACACCAGGAATGTGAGTATGATGTCTTCTGCTCCCCCCTCTCCCTCTGGCAATTACTCGTGTATAAGTCGAGAGGGGTGTTTTCAGCACAAAAAAATGTGAAAATCTTGGCTTACACACGAGTATATACGGTTTTTTTTTTCTCAAAGATTAGCTCTTTAAAATGACCATTTTTATATATGTGTGTACTGTATACACTGTCACACATTACCTATCTAATATTGTGCAGTCCACAGTATTTGTCATACATTATATTCCGCAACTTCAGGAAAGCCGTGTTTTACTAAGTTATATATTGTCTTAACACCTTCATACTGAGCCCTCATTTCCCAGCAGGTGATGGTTTAATCAGCCATCATGTGCCTTTAACAGCTGTGTTCCACCCGTGGCTGCCAACCTGTTCAATGCCGCTCTCAACTTCTGACAGCGGCATTTAACACCCACTGGCACGGGGTTGAATCATTACCCCCACCGATTGGCATGGCCATGACATGATTGCGGGGGCCCTATAGTTTGCCATAGTTTGCCATGAGTGTCGGGGGTCTGCTAATGACCCCTATACCTGTCATTCCGATCCACCTGGGAAAGCCAGCGTTTAACAGGTGTTCATTATAGGTGATTGTGACTTTAGCTATATATAGCAGTGCTGATGCGCTGCAATCTACGGCACAAGCCATAAGACAATTGCAGCTTAAAGTCCCCTAAGGAGACATTAAAGACTTAAAGGAAATGTTATTTATATTATGAAAAAAACACAAGTTCAAATCACCCTCCTTTTGCCCCATTAAAAATTAAAAAACAAAAGTCCAATCTTTCAAAATATAAAGTAAATTAATTAAATCGGTAAATAGCCTAACAAGAAGAAAAAGCAAAACACCAGAATTAACTTTTTTACCGTACTGCAATAAATTGCAATAAGAGACAATAAAATCATCATGTCTACCGCAAATCAGTAAAAACATAAGCTCAGGGTGCAAAAAATAAGCCCTCACACAGCCCCATATTGTGAAAAATGAAAACTTTATTGGGTAATGGAGACGAGAGGAAAAGTTTTATTTTTTTCATTTTTTTTACAAATTTCCGAATTTTTTCCCACTACTTACCGGTAAATAAAAATATGGTATCTGTGTACTCATTCTGACCTGGAGAATCATATTGCGAGGTCGGTTTTATCATAAATATAAAAATTAAACTTTGTAAATAAAGACTAATAGTGAAATTGCACTTTTTTTGCAATTTCAACACACTTTGGAATTTTTGTTCCTGCTTTCTAGTGTATTAGATGAAAAAATGAACAACTTGTCCTGTAAAAAACAAGCCCTCATACAGCTATGTGGATGGAAAAAAAAATGTATGGCTCAAAGAAGGGGAAGGAAAAACGAAAAGGGAAAATTGCCGGGTTGTGGGGGATTTTTAAGCAAAGGTCTAAGTAGTCCTCAATGTGCCAAGTTTGGTCCCAATCCTGCTGCGCACATAATGACTTGCTAAATCAGTTCACTATGAAGAAAGTGATGCTTACTTTGATGGCATTCGCTGGTGAAAACTAGTAATGTCTTTGGATGTAGTACATTTGGAAAGCCTGAGTGATTATAATGTTTTGCAGTGCCAATATTGGACGTTGCTGTCCTAAGGCTTATAATAGTCATTTGAAGTATCTCACGTCTTTAATTTTTTGTGCCAAATATAATGTCCTTTTCGGCTTTTTGAATTCAAAGAGGTAATTTGGTTTCCTATAATTATAATGTATTTGAGTGTGAAATTTTATTAGGGCACCAACTAAAATTCTGGGCTAGCCTCTACTTTAGGGGTCCCCAACCTTTCTGATTTTGAGAGCCACATTCTTCTCTGAGAGAGGGTCGCGAGCCACATTCTGCTCCTGCCCCACTAATCGTAGTGACACCGAGCCTACATTGCCAGTATAATGACAGCCAAAGTTTTTCCACTGAAGTCACACCAAGGCAGTATGACAGTCTCCAGGGTTTCCTATCTTACTTGATTCAGATCTGGTCTTCTGTGAGGGCTACACACAAAAGTCACCATCGGAAGACCTGCTCTTCATAGCTGTTTGCTACACCTGGTGCTAATGCACCAAGCTGGCAGACAGCCACAAGCCACACATCGCGGGTCTGCAAGCCACATGTGACCCTCAAGCTACGGATTGGGGACCCCTGTTCTACATCCTTTCATTTGTCACCTTTGAGGATTAAATCTTACTACTCATTTTCTGCAAATTCAGCTTGCAATTACTATTAGTATATTGGGTTCTCAGTTCCACTCTTGTTCATACTACTTAAACCCTATGTACCCCTTAGGTCAGAATTTTTTAAACTGTTCATTTGCCTAGAAATGCAACTGTAAAAGTAATATGTATTACATTTTTTCTACTACTTTAAAGCTACAGTATGTTTGTAAAAATGTTACAAATCCATCAGCATTCCTGCTCCTGATAGCTCTCTCTGCTCTCCCCCTCTTTTCTCTCAGTGTTAGAAATAGCAGGAGGGACTGTGTTGAAAATAGTGCTCATATTTCTGGAGCAGCGAGGGATGGGATAGGATATACACAGACCTCACATCTAGCTTATATTGCTGGGAGGGACACTCTTAAAAAAGAAAAATATAAATTGTGTATCAGTCCAAAAACTGCATATCACGGGGTCTGTATCTGCATCCCCTGAAACATTAATTATTAGTTTTTAGCAAAAAGTTGCATACATTTGGTTATTGCTCTTTTTGGTACATGTGCCTGTTATTAACATTGGTTTATTAAATAGAAAGTTCTTTTATTATATTTACTGAAATGTCTTAAAGGATTTTCAGATTTTTGACCCTAAGTGATATAAATGTCCTGCTTTCCTAGTTTTTCACCAGTAGTAATTAAACTGGAAGAAAGCCTCACTTCTCTCATTCTCTAGTCAATAAAAAGCTTTTTTTTTATTACACAAGCTTATTGTTGAGGGCCCCAGTGTGTAGATAAAAGACTAACATTGCACTCATCACAATCCCTAACCAGGATGATTAATCCAGTGACATTTCATCTCACAGCCACATCGCCTCTACAGTGTTTTCATATGCAAAATCCATTATCCAAATTAAAAAAGGGGCATGGAGCACAAGAGCTGTCTATAAACTCTCATCTTTATGCAAAAGAATCCTATGGCCCTTTTCTTTTCTCAAAACCAATAAATCAGGATTGTCTAATGTTTTATCCTTAATCGGACAATGTAATTACAAAAGCCTTTTATATCAGCAAACTAACAGAAATATTATAAGATAAATCCTGCAACGTTTTGGGAGGTTTTAAAAGTTGTATTTTTCTGATTTTCATTAGACGTACATTGTGTGCTGAATTATTAGGCAAGTGTGTATTTTGACCGTATCATCTATATATATAATTGTCTAAGGGGTACTTCCGTCTTTCTGTCGGCAACTTCCATAATGGAAATCCTGCATCGCTGATTGGTCTTGCCAGCTGCCTGTCATGGCTGCTGCGACCAATCAGCGATGGGCACAGTCCGATTAGTCCCTCCCTACTCCCCTGCAGTCAGTGCCCGCTCCATACTCCCCTCCGGTCACCGCTCACACAGGGTTTATGCCAGCGGTAACGGACCGCGTTATGCCACGGGTAACGCACTCCGTTAACGCTGCTATTAACCCTGTGTGTCCCCAACTTTTTAGTATTGAGGCTGCCTATGCAGAAGACTTAGCGGTCTTCGCTGGATCCCGGCGGGTGAGTATATAACTATTTTTTTTTTAAATTATTTTTTTAACAGGGATATGGTGCCCACACTGCTAAGTACTACGTGGGCTGTGTTACATACTGCGTGGCTGCTATATACTACATGGGCAGTGTTATATACTGCGTGGGCTGTGCTATATATTATGTGGGCTGTATTATATACTACGTGGGCTGTGTTACATACTGCGTGGCTGCTATATACTACATGGGCAGTGTTATATATTGCGTGGCCTGTGCTATATACTACGTCGCCTGTGTGCCTGTGTTATATACTGCGTGGCTGCTATATACTGCGTGGGCTGTGCTATATACTGCGTGGCCTGTGTTATATACTATGTCGCCTGTGTTATATACTACGTCGCTTGTGTTAGATTCTGCGTGGCTGCTATATACTGCATGGGCTGTGTTATATAGTATGTGGGCTGTGTTATATACTGTTTGGGCTGTGTTATATACTGCGTGGCCACTGTTATATACTGCATGGCCTGTATTAACGCATCGGGTATTCTACAATATGTATGTATATAGCAGCCACATAGTATATAGCACAGGCCACGTAGTATTTGTCTGCTATATACTACATGGCTCCTATATACTACGTGGCCTGTGCTATATACTATGTGGCTGCTATATACATACATACATACATACATACATACATACATACATACATACATACATACACACATACATACACACATACATATTCTAGAATACTTGATGCGTTAGAATCGGGCCACCATCTAGTCATTTATATGCAGATTTTCCATCTCAAAGCTGTATAACCTTGAATGCTGAATAGATAAAGCAGATCAGCGATATATATGTATTTGTGTAATGAGGGTTAAGGATACAACACCAGTTATTAAAGTGAGCAGAATTATTAGGCAGCTTGTTTTCCACAGGGTAAATGGGCCGAAAAAAGAGATGTTACAGAAAAAGTAACATATTTATTATAAGTCTTGGGCTCATACTCACATGCGAGAAACTCGGATGAGTCTCGCACGTCTATACCTGGCACTGAACCCGGCACTCAGGAGCGAAGCGTGCGGCTGTATGTATTGCTACACGGCCGCACGCTCCAATCCGAGTGGCACTGGCGGGTATTGACGTGCGAGACTCATCCGAGTTTCTCACATGTGAGAATGAGCCCTTGTAGAGGGATGCAGCACTCGTGAAATTATATTGACCACACCATTAGCCTAGCGTCAGGTACAAGGCCTTGCTTTTTAATGTTTTAACTACGTTTGAATAAAGAATCCATTTTATCCCTGGATAGTTGTGCTGGAATCTGTCCCCATTTCAACTGTATTGGCATCCAGGATTTGGCCTGCTGGCCAAAGTTTGATACATGTTCTGTAGAAGTCCATGAAAATTTAGCTAAAACTTAAATTATTTGTCTTGTACAGCTAGAGGAATGAGTCTGTGGCCTATAATCTCTTCTACCAAATCTTCCTTCCCACTTGTGCCTAACAACTAGGCACTGCTTTAGATTTTATTAGGGATATGCTATAGATGTTATAACACGCAAATATTTTGCAATTATTTTACCAGCAGATGAAGTACTATTCTCCATTTAAACAGTTAAAGGGGTTTTCCGGTACAAATCGATAAGTCTGTAGTCACTCTGTGTGACTGCAGACTTGTAATTCCCCACAGTGCACGCACTATATGCTGTGGCAATTCATAGAATGTTAGAGTTGGAAGGGACCTCAAGGGTCATCGTGTCCAACCCCCTGCTCAATGCAGCGCAGGATTCACTAAACCATCTCAGACCAATGTCTATCCAGTGTCTGTTTGAAGACTTTCTTTGAAGGAGAACTCACCACCTCTCGTGGCAGCCTGTTCCACTCATTGATCACCCTCACTGTCAAAAAGTTTTTTGTAATATCTAATCTGTATCTTCTCCCTTTTCGTTTGATTCCATTACCTCTCGCGTTTCCATGTGCAAATGAGAATAAGTATAATCCCTTTACACTGTGACAGCCCTTCAGATATTTGTAGACCACTATTAGGTCTCCTCCTTGCCTTCTTTTTTCGTAAGCTAAACATTCCCAGATCCTTTAACCGTTCCTCGTAGGACAAACTTTGCAATCCGCTCACCATTCTGGTTGCTCTTCTCTGAACTTGCTCCAGGTTTTCAATATCTGTTTTAAAATGTAGTGCCAAGAACAGGACACAGTATTCCAGATGAGATCTGACTAAGGAGGAGTAGAGGGGGATAATTACTTCATATGATCTACACTCTTTGCTTATCTTAATACATCCTAGAACTGTGTTTGCCTTTTTTGCTGCTGCATCACACTGACTCATGTGCAGCCTGTAATCTATTACTATAACTACGGTGGGTGCAGAAAGTGTTCAGACCCCGTTAAATTTTTCAATCTTTAATTGCAGCCATTTGGTAAATTCAAAAAAAGTTCATTTTTTCTCATTAATGTACACTCTGCACCCCATCTTGACTGAAAAAAAACAGAAATGTATAAATTTTTGCAAATTTGTTAAAAAAGAAAAACTGAAATATCACATGGTCATAAGTATTCAGACCCTTTGTTCAGTATTGAGTAGAAGCACCCTTTTGAGCTAGTACAGCCATGAATCTTCTTGGGAATGATGCAACAAGTTTTTCACACCTGGATTTGGGGATCCTCTGCCATTCTTCCTTGCAGATCCTCTCCAGTTCCATCAGGTTGGATGGTGAACGTTGGTGAACAGCTATTTTCGGGTCTCTCCAGAGATGCTCAATTGGGTTTAGGTCAGGGCTCTGGCTGGACCAGTCAAGAATGGTCACAGAGTTGTTCTGAAGCCACTCCTTTGTTATTTTAGCTGTGTGCTTAGGGTCATTGTCTAGTTGGAAGGAGAACCTTTGGCCAAGTCTGAGGTTCAGAGCACTCTGGAAGAGGTTTTCATCCAGGATATCTCTGTACTTGGCCAAATTCATGTTTCCTTCAATGGCAACCAGTTATCCTGTCCCTGCAGCTGAAAAAACCCCCACAGCATGATGCCACCACAATGTTTTACTGTTGGAATTGTATTGGGAAGGTGATGAGCAGTGCCTGGTTTTTTCCACACATACTGCTTAGAATTATCACCAAAAAGGTTTATCTCTGTCTCCTCAGACCAGAGAATCTTATTTATCATAGTCTGGGAGTCCTTCATGTGTTTTTAGCAAACTCTATGCAGGCTTTCATATGTCTTGCACTGAGGAGAAGCTTCCATCGGGCCACTCTGCCATAAAGCCAGACTGGTGGAGGGCTGCAGTGATAGTTGACTTTGTGGAACTTTCTCCCATCTCCCTACTGCATCTCTGGAGCTCAGCCACAGTAATCTTGGGGTTCTTCTTTACCTCTCTCACCAAGGCTCTTCTCCCATGATTGCTCAGTTTGGCTGGATGGCCAGGTCTATGAAGACTTCTGGTGGTCCCAAACTTCTTCCATTTAAGGATTATTGAGGCCACTGTTCTCTTAGGAACCTTGAGTATGGCAAAAATTCTGTTGTAACCTTGGCCAGATCTGTGCCTTGCCACAATTCTGTCTCTGAGCTCCTTGGACAGTTCCTTTGACTTCATGATTCTCATTTGGTCTGACATGCACTGTGACCTGTGAGGTCTTGTATAGGCAGGTGTGTGCCTTTCCAAATCAAGTCCTATCAGTTTAATTAAACACAGCTGGACTCCAATGAAGGAGTAATACCATCTCAAGGAGGATTACAAGGAAATGGACAGCATGTGACTTACATGAGTGTCTGAGCAAAGGGTCTGAATACTTATGACCATATGATATTTTAGTTTTTGCAAAAATTTTTACATTTCTGTTTTTTTAGTCAAGATGGGGTGCAGAGTGTACAATAATGTTAAAAAAATTAACTTTTTTGAATTTACCAACTGGCTCCAATGAAATGAAGAGTGAAAAATTTAAAGGGGTCTGAATACTTTCCGTACTCAGTTTGTCTTTTTCACACATCCTGTTGCTTAGTTCTATTCCTCTCATTCTGTAGATGTGATTTTAGTTTTTCTTACCCAGATGTAGAATCTTGCATTTTTCCCTGTTAAATACCATTTTATTAGTCACTGCCCATTATTCAAGCTTATCTAGATCCTTCTGAATCTTTTCTCTGTCTTCTTTAATATTAGCTATCCTTCCTAGCTTTGCATCGTTTACAAATTGATCAGTTAAACATACGTTATACATACTCCCAGCCAGTGGGTGTGGCCTCACTTCCATATACTTGTATGGAGCAAGGCTGCGCTCTCTAGCTGGCCATGTCCTCAATCAACCACACCCACTGGACAACTGCATCACTAGAGAGGGCACAGCCTTGCTTAATCCAAGTGTATGGCGCATGAGAATATCATTAACTCAAAACTGAAAATAAAGATTAAACAACAACCACAAGACAGATTTCATCAACCAAGGTGTAATTTTAATCAGTATAATGGCTCTGACCTGACACTGTCTGTAGTTTACTGAGCACAATCCTGCTGACAGGTTCACTTTAAAAAGGAAATACGCAAATAAAGAATTGCACCCGTGGTGTTAACTTATATCTTTGTACAATTTCACTTCAGTACCGTAGTGGAGTACAAAATCTGTCTGTTGTCTATCGATGCACCAAATGTATTATCCAGCATGAGCCAATCCAAAACACTGCTTTGAGAAAACTGCCCCTTTTTCCAGACCAGATTTCTTGTGAAATATTTTCAGCTCAAATTTACCACCCGATGTTAAATTGCTCATAAAAATTTCTATCTCCTGTGATAGTAGGTCGGCAGACAAAGGAGGTTTCACTTACCACAACAAAACATAAGACTAGATTCATCATATGCATTTCTTTTTCAAATCACATTTTTTGTCTTGTAGTATTCAATGATATTTTTGCCCAAATTCTTCAAAGTGGAGCATGAGGTTGATAAATATTGCACAAAAGAAAACATTTTCTTTATTTTTTACTTTTACCCTCTTTTGCCTTTTTTAATCAAAAAGTCTCATGGTGCACGAAAATTTTGCTATATACGCACATAAATTTCAGACTTGCATTAAATGACTCCAACATGTGAAAACTCAAACTCTACCAACAACGACGAACATAAACTAACAAACAGGCAAACACATATAAAATTGACTTTAAAAAGGAAGAATAAAGGCACAAATGCAATAATGAATGAGGCCCATAGATTCTTTGAAGGACCACTCCAGTGGTTTTTTTTTATTGCAGAGATGGATAGGTGCTACTAATCTAAGTTCCGTGATCCTAGAAATTTACTTACCAGGTGCCTTCTTCATCTTTTACCATCACCGCTCTACTCTGTCTTGATTAGATTGTGACTTTCTGGATTGCTTCAGTGTTTGCTGGCTTACCTGGTAGTCACAACTCAGTGTAAGTCTATGAAAGCCAGAATGAGGCTCTCATAGACTTGCATCAAGAGCTTGTGACTAGGGTTGAGCGACCTTGACTTTTTTAGGGTCGAGTCATGTTTCACGAAACCCGACTGTTGGAAAAGTCGAGTCGGGCGAAATCGGCCGATTACTGCGCAAAGTCGAGGATCGGCCGGAACACGAAACCCTATGCACGTCAATGGGGATTTTTTTTTTTTTCTTCTCTCTCTCTCTCTCTCTCTGTCTCTCTCTCTCTCCCCTCCGTCCCAGCACAGAAAATTTCGTTTTGCACATTCCAAATCGCTACTGCGCACAAGCGATAAAATGATGATAGGCGTGCACGCCCTAACCCCTATGTCATCACTCTGCCCACGCTCCTTCATTGGCTGTAAAAATGGCGCTAAACGCGTCATACGAAACGCGACTTTGGCACCAAGATCGCGTACCGCATGGCCGACCCCACACAGGGATCGGGTCAGGTTTCATGAGACGCCGACTTTACTAAAAGTCGGCGACTTATGAAAATGAACGATCCGTTTCGCTCAACCCTACTTGTGACCATTACAGCTGACTTATGGTCAGTCAGAAGTTGTGGTCACAAGATCGGGACCAGAGAGGTGCCAGTAAGAGCTGAAGACTGCAGCTGGTAAGTTTAAGGCTAGGGTCAGTGTACTTAAATTGGTGGCACAAGTGGAGTAGTGCTTTAAAGGCTATGGACACCTTTGATATGATTTTTTTTTTTCTACATTTGTTAGTAGGTACCATTATTTAATGAAATTCCTTCATTCATTGTGAGACCCTCTGTTCCAAGTTTCCGATTTTTCCCTTGTGGGGTTGTCCTTCTCATTAATATTGGCAGGCTGCTGCTGTCTTTGGTTCCTCATATGTTTTTATTTCCCGTCTATTTGCTTTCTTCGTTACCTTTTTCTTCCCTTCCTGTGACTTTAAACGTTTTCTTCCTATTGCACTGTAGATCTGTGGACAACCTTCTCCCCCTTTCTGTTGCAATCTCTAGCACTAAGGCTGGTTTCACATTTGTGGTTGAGTCCGCAGCGTCTTGTCTGCAACCGCAAATGCATGCCAACGAATGATAACGCAGGTTTTTTTATCCGCATCAGCTTATGCATGACAGCAAAAAAACGCTGCCTTTGCATGTGTTTGCACTTTTTTTGCGAAGTACGCAAGCACATCGAATGCATGTGTTTGCAAAGACATGCGTACGCATGCGTTCCCATAGACAGTAATGTGTTTTTTAATGCACTCATCTGCATGCCTGCGCATATTTGACTGAAATTTGCCACCTCAAAAATTGCAACATGGTGCGTTAGCCGTGCCACGCCGCACACCGAGAAAAAACGCATGCTTAAGCAAACACAGGTGAACGCATGCAAACGCATGAACCTGCATCCACAATGTAAAACATATGAAATCAAGATGCATGCGGAAGTATGCTTCAGAAACGCTGTGGACACAACCGCAAATGTGAAACCGGCCTAAGAGTAGGGATGGTGGAAAGCAGAGAAAGCATCAAGAGCTCTGATGAATTTTGCAGATCACTCAATTTTGAGGATCACTCAGCTAGATAATGGACTTCTAGTAGACACTTCAGCGGCAAAATACTAGAAATTTCTTAATGAAGACTATTTCACAAGTGGCTTAATTTTGCATTTAGGAAGCTAATGAAAATTTTCTGTGTGAAGTTGTACATAGCCATTAAGGCTAAGTTCGCATTTGCGTTCGGCGGCTTTGCGGAGGGCTGCGTACGCCCTCTGTTAAGCCCCACCTACGTCCGCATACTTCTGCATGCGTCCTGCATACCTATCTTTAACACTGAGTATGCAGGACATGCGGATGCGTTGTTTTGACGCACCCGCCGACCACACGGGAGCGCAACAAGTTGCTTTTTGTGCGGATGGCAGGCTCGTCAAATCGTCGCATCTGCATGTCCTGCATACCCAATGTTAAAGATAGGTGCACAGGACGCATGCAGAAGTAGGTGGGGCTTAACGGAGGACGTCCGCAGCCCTCTGCAGAGCCCCCGAACGCAAATGTGAACCCAGTCAGCAAATCAGTACAGGTGTTTTTATATCGAGTTCAGGCACCCGTTTGTTGGCCCTGTTGAAGCTTGCACCCCCCACAAAATGGGATTCTGGTGTCTGCGCCGACGCCATAGATTGCAGTGTTGCCAACAGAGCGAATGTGTGTTCTGTTTATCATGATTTTCTTGAGCATGCCTACCAGAAAAAGACACCCAAATGCATTCTACTACATTTCTCTCTTGCCTTGACTGTTTTAAAGTGGTTTCCAAGTCTTCCTAGTGTCAGACTTTGATGTCCTGAATTTGTTATTTGTTAGTGGTAAATGTTATTCTTGTGCCTTTTTTACTGAGCTACACTCCCATATAAGGACTTTTCTGCCATTTTCTGACCATATCTGACACACAACTATACACTTCATCCCCTGAACTTACCCCCGCTGTACTACAGAATGCCACTGTCTGTCCGCAGTCTCTGACATCATGTCCACCCTCTATCTGAAACGCAACCTCTCCAAAACTGAACTTCTTCTGCTCCCGCCATCTACTAACCTCCCTAAATCTGACATTTTCCTCTCTGCGGGTGGCACCATAATAACACCCCGGCAGCAGGCGCGCTGGCTGGGTGTTATGTTAGACTCCAATCTCTCCTTCACCTCCCATATACAATCTCTTGCCTGCTCGTGCCGCTTACACCTAAAGAATATCTTTAGAATCCGCCCTTTTCTCACCATGGAAACAACAAAAACCCTCACTGTCACCCTGATCCACTCCCGCCTTGACTACTGTAACGCTCTATTAATTGGCCTCCCCCTCACTCGATTTTCCCCTCTCCAGTCCATCCATCCTTAATGCAGCAGCCAGGGTCGTCCATCTGGCTAATCATTACTTGGACATGTCCGCTCTTCGCCAGTCATTACACTGGCTGCCCATTCATTACAGGATACAATTCAAAGTACTTGTTCTCACCCACAAAGCTCTCCACAGTGCGGCACCCCCTTACATCTCCTCCCTCATTTCTGTCTATCGGCCTAACCGACCACTGTGCTCTGCAAATGACTTTTGACTAACCTCTGCACTAATCCGTACCTCCCATTCCCGACTCCAAGACTTCTCCCGTGCTGCGCCAATCCTCTGGAATGCTCTACCCCAAGATATTAGGACCATCCACAATTTGCATAGTTTTAGGCGCTTGCTCAAAACACATTTGTTCAGAGCGGCCTATCACATTAACTAATCAAAGTAATTTTATGTTTGTGTGTAGCCCATTCACTATCTCCATCTACCCCCCACTCCCTGAAGATGGCTAGACCATCATTGTAAACACATCATTGTAAATACACACCTGTACTTTGTATTTCCCCCACCTCATTGTAGATTGTAAGCTCTCACGAGCAGGGTCGTCTTATTTCGCTTTAATTATTGTATTGTTAACGTTGTTACTTATGACTGTTGTGTTTGAAACTGTTAAACTGTAAAGCGCTGCGGAATATGTTGGCGCTATATAAATAAAGATTATTATTATATCCTCCACTGTAATGTGACAACTCTGGGGGCATATTAGCTCATTGAGCTGCTGTTTTCTGTTATAGATGATTTTTAAACAAAGGAATTTTCAATCTCACATTGTAGGTACAGTTCAATGAAAAAAAACAACAAAAAAAACCCAACAAGGTGGGAATGAGTGGTACTAGCAGCATTTTAGCCTAAAAACATGTGGAAACAAACAATGGTTATGTGCACAAGTATTTGCAGCAGATGTTTCTTAAGCAAAACCCAGAGTATTGGAAGGAAAAACCTATGCATAAAATCAGCATGTTTTTGATACGTTTTTATGTGCAGTTTTGATGCTTTTTTTAAATGTGTTTTTTTTTTTGAATGGCTGAATTACACTACAAAAATGATAAAAGAATTGACATGCTGCAGATTTGAAGAAATACTTTGATGGTTCAAATCTGGAAAGAAAAAATTAGCAGCATGTGCACAAGATTTCAGGAATCTCATCCCCTTTGATACTACTGTAAAATAGTTTTTTTTTTTCCCTTGGAAAACGTGAAGGAAAAAAAACCTTAAATGTGTGAAAAAGCCCTGATAATACAACACATTTCTAAAAAAAATAAAAATAAAAGCCCTTGTTGCCCATTAGTGCTTTTTAGGCAGAATACATACCGTATTATTTTCTTTCTTCGTAATTTAATTACACTTTGATTATGTGTGATAAGCTGTTAATGGTAGGAATCCAACAATGGTATTTTGATTTCTTTTTCAGCATAGTTTCAGGTGAACTGAGCACTTGATTGATTTCTGTAAAATTAATATTCTACATGTGTTTTTTTTTTCAGGTTGGAATTTGTTGTCATTATCAGTAGATCAAGGCCACGCTATCATCCTTCAGGAAGCTTTTTCACGCTTCATCAATTCTTCATTTCCTAGGAACATGGTGGACAGTTTGATTGTATCTTTACGGTGAGTTGTTCATCATTGTTGCTAAAGACCTGTGATCCCTTAAGTTCTGTTTTGTAATGCACAATGCATGACTTCTAATGTATTTACCATGCCACTTTTCCATAAAACCATGTCAAAGACGCTTGTGTGTGATTACAGCTGCTTTTTCCTTTTTTGTGTAATCTGAAATTTGTGGGAATATCCGCTCAGACTGTTTCGTAGCATAAATTCCTGAATTTATATCGACCTAGTTATATAGTGTGTGTGTATGTATATAAATGAAAAAAAAAAATTACTTATCTTACACTGATCCAGAGTCACATCCTATTATGTATATGGTCGAAAGCAAGATTCATAATTCTGCAAATTATCATCACTTAATATATAGTGCTTGGTACAAATACTGTATACGGTAACTCTTTTCAGAAATGTCCAGCTATTCAGACAGTAAGAAGAAATTGGCAGATATAAGCCCTGAGGTTGGGGATTGTGAATGTAGTTATGGGTTCTAGTTCAGGCTGATGATTCAATCGCTTTAATAAAACAAATCTGCAACTTAATGATCATCCCAGTACATAACTAAAGACAGAAGAGAATGTGCACAACACACCAAGTACTATAATAATAAAATAGTAACTGACTGGGACAGCCGTGTCTGGCCCAATAAGAAACAAAAAAAATGGTGTAAACCTCAAACTCAGTCAAATATCTTAAATAAATGCTCAGTTGTTTTTTGCAGAAATTAGAGAGCAATGCCACTCCGTTCTAAGGCCTCATTCACACGTCAGTATTTTTCACGTATGTTAAAAAAAAAAAGTACCAGTGTCATCAGTGTTTTCGATCTGCGTATCATCAGCATTTGCTCAGTGTGTCATCAGTGTTTTTCATGGATAAATAAATAAATGAGGCCTATCGGGGACCTAAGTTCCTTGTTCTGCCTATCTTTGATTACTGTGGTCCTGTGATGTGGAACTCTACAAGTGACCCCCACGTCTGATTGGGACAGCTGTGTCTGGCACAAAAGGAAACAAAAAAAGGTGTAAACCACAAGCATAGTCAAGTAACTGACTGTTTTATTGCAGTCATTAGAGTGCACTGCCACTCCACTCTAAGGCCTCATTCACACATCAGTATTTTTCATGTATGCAAAAAAGATTTTTTTTACCAGTGTCATCAATGTTTTCGATCCCTGTGTCATCCGAGTTTGATCAATGTGTCATCACATCAGCAATGGATAAATAAATGAGGCCTAACGGGGATATACTGTAAGTGCCTTGTTCTTCGGATCTCTGCTTACTGTGCTCCCGCCATGTGGAACTCTACAAGCGACCCCTGCAGCTAACTGCTGGAGGTATGTGATCAGAGACTGGTGGAGGACCAGAGAAGAATCAAATGGGAGTGGCAAGAGATTGGTAATGCAAATAATACTCTTAATTATTTTAGTCCATTGTAAGCAGTTTGTTAAAAATGCTACGGGATTGGGCACCCCCTCTTACAGCTTATTATCTTTATTATGTACGTTGTGCTGTATTTTCCACCCACTGAACACATCTTTATTTCAGTGGTAGAAATAGAAGGAAACCTCACTCAGTTTATCAACAGGTACATTGAGCTCCACATGACCCCATTGTGGAAAGGATTATGTTTTTCTGAATTAATGAAGCAAATGTTTCCCTTTTTACTTGTGTGTACAGTGTAAGGAGACGTCATTATGAAAGAATGCGGCATCTGTAATCACTAGTCAATGTACTGGTATGCGGCTGGAATGCTGGAGTGAATATTAAGTTATCTTTACATTACCGCCTCTGTTTTTCTTTGCAGATTGGTCAGCTCCATAGTATTGTTAGGATTTCAGCTGGTTTTCTCACAGCTGTCAATTGACCACAGAAAGGTAAGAAATCTCCACTTTTCACTTCCTAATGTCATTTTCAGCCTGCGCAGCAGCACAAGGGTGAACAACGCTCTCCTTTAACTCATATGTTTCCATTTCTAGAAAAATCATCCTGCGTCCTTTATTGATTAAACTTGCATAATTGAAACTTTGGGCAGCAGAGACTACGCTGCCTTCAGTAAATCCAGTGGCAACATTTATTTTGTTCTGTTGCTAATGTCTCCTAATTTAGCAAAAACAAAAAAAAATATCTGAGCTTTAAAAATAAGCTCTCATATATTTTTGGAGCACTGTGTACTTACAATTGCTCATTTTGCCTTTCTACTCAGTTAATTCTTCTCTTTTCTCTGCTCTATGTAGAAACAAAAAGTCTATTTTCACTGCATGAATCATTTCCCTCTTCAACTCCTGACCCAGCTGCTTCCTCCTCCACTTGCAGAGACTTTTGCAGTGACTTATGACTCATGCAAGGAAAATAAACTTTCTGTTTCCACATATAGCTTAGAAGGGTTCAGCTAGTCAATTTGATGCCATAGACCTAATGGAAAAGAGAAGAATTAACGGGGTAGAAAGGCAAATGAGCAATTGTAAGTACACAGAGTTATATAATATGATGGCTGCAATATATTAAGAGGAGAAAAACTTTGATGGGAGGAGTACTTCTTTAAAGGAGACTTTGGGAACATTGTTCTTATGATGGGTGTGTTTTATTCAGGTTCATGAAATACAACTTTTACCAAATGTCGTGTTTTATGGTCCATCCACTGCCTCGTGTAAGGTTTCTGAATGGGTTTTCAGCTTGGCACATTTTTTGCAACTTTGGTGCTAAAAAGAGGCAAAAACTGGTTAAAGACAAAAATAAAGAGCACTATAGAATTTGTGTCGACTTCATGAACTGCTTTCGCTATTTTGAAGTATGTGACGCTAAACTGTTGGAGAAACTGATTTCCATAAATTGGAATGATGAATCGGCCCATAGTGTGTAGTTCCCAGAATCACAATGCGTTTTTGGGTGCCAGTTTAACAACATTGTTCTGTAAATCATCTGCAAGTCCTTATCTTATCTCAGGTTGGCATACCTTCTGTTATATGTTTGAAGCCATGTGATTTTCTACTGAAGATATTAAAGACTAAAGTCCTGCCAAAGTGCTAACTTTTGAGATGTTGTTTAGAATGTAAATGGCAGTCCTATGTATAACAGGTGTTGTATGCTGTAGATAGGCGTAAATGGATTAAGTGCTTGAAGTTTTAGGCTATATTCACACGGTGCATTTTTGCTGTGTTTTTTTTCTACAGGCAAAACCTGCTCTCTTGGCCGTAAGTAAAGAAGCTGCTTACAAAAAGCCGGTTTTGCTGCGTTTTTTGCGGTCTTTGTGCTGCGTTTTTTAGGATCCCAAAGTTCAGCTTAGCTTCCGCCACAGAAGCATGAACACCGCTCATTATAGTAAGACATATGTGAAACCATAAAACCAATTTTGGAAAGAAAGGGCAATTTCATAAAATTATTTAGTGGAAAAAGTTTTTTATGTATAAAAACAATACTGACTATTCTCAACAAAAAGTTCATGAACAAATACACAATTAAAATGTAACCGTGAGGGGAGGTGAATTGGTTGAGAATAGTTTACCGAAGACATTGGCAGGACAATGAATTTGTAGGGCACTGTCCACACTTTGGTCAGCCCTTGAGTTGGTCAGGCTTTGTTCAGTCTCACACCTTGGTCAGCCAATGTTTACTTTACACACATCACTAATTTAATTGAACTGTACTAATCCTAGTTAAATTGTACTACTCCAAAACTGTCATTCTCTGGTGATGAGACCAAGACTTCATGGTTTAAACTTGGGAAAATCACAAAAACAAATGGGTTTCACATCCTGCTGTACCTGCTTTTTTCATTAAAAACACAGCAAAACCTGATATCTTCATTTTTACTGTGTTTTTGCTGTGCTTTTGCACTTACCTATTGCTTTCTATGGGTGAAAACATGCTGAAAAAAAGTTTTACAAATCACTGAAAGAAGTGACATACTGAAGTCTTCAAAAACTCAGCAGTTTTCCAATTCAGTCAGGAAAAAAACAACAATGTGTGGACATGAGATTTCTAAAATCTCATAGCTTTTGATGGTGCTGTAAAACGCAGCTTAAAATTTGCATGAAAAATGCAGCAAAAACACAATATGCACATGTTTCAGATTCGTTGTGTTTTGGAGCAGTTTTGCCATGTAGATTTGCTAGAAAACCTGAAACTATCCTGATGCAAGCAAAGTTAGTGAGAAACTTGAAATGTCATGCACACATTGCTTATTCTTGACTTGCAGGTTTGGCGCAGAAGATAATCTGATGCATGTCAATTCTCTGTGCGTTTTTCACCATTGACTTCATTCAAATCAGTCAAAACCAAACCCAAAATGCCCTGGTTTTTCCTGCCAAGAGATGCAGAAATGGTGCCGAAATTTCATCATCCATATACTCAATGTGTGCCGATAGCCTTAGCCCAGTGTTAAAAAAAAAAAAAAAAAAAAATATTAACATTTTGTTGTGCATTAATAGAAGTTGGTATTTGGATTAATGACTATAATCTACATGGTTACAAAACTGTAAAATAAAGCCCTAACGCAATTTAGCTAACGGGAGGTAACCGATACATCAACTACATGAAAGTTTAGTTACTCTTTAGTTACGTGTACTGTATTATGTTTTTTTTAGACATTTTCTGTGGAAAATTGAATTATGGGAAACCATAGACACCATAAATATATAAACCATGAATAACAATCTCCAGCGTCAATATATCAACGATATAATAAAATGATATATACACACTGAACCGACCCTGGAAAGAAACCTCTTTTCTGACAGACTGTCCAGAATGTACAGACAGTTGGCAACTTTCCTCCAGACACTGTACAGTAATGTTATGTAGGACAAATCTATTTTCTCAGTACTTTAAAGCAGATTAGTAGAGCTTCTAAAGCGGATCTGTCAATTCAACCTGCCCACATCATTAAACGGATCTCAAACCTCATCAGGCCGGTGTACTTGTTTTGAAAATGGCTGCAAAGTATCTGTAATTGATCATTTTACAAATCCAATTAGAACTGCACTGATTTTAAAATTAGATGGGAAAACTTAAAAAAAACAAACAACAACATTGATTCTGATATAGGTTTTCAAAATAAGTAGATCAGCCCCTTCAAGTCTAAGAGATCTATTTAACGTCTGTGGGTGTTGTGTGTGAAATGTTAACACTGAATACCATTTTAATTTCCTTTCTTTTTAATTTCTGTAAATTTACTGCCAGCTTTTTTCAACTACTGTATGTATTAGTATGTAAGACCTGGGTTTTTTCACATTTGCCTTAGACATTTGTTGTGATTTTTTTTATTTTTTTATTGTGACTTGGTGTGCCTGACCCCAGGACAAAAGTGAACAGTTTTTGTCATTTTTTTCCCCACTACTTTGCTTAGTACACTATTGTTTAAACATTTTCTATACACTTTCATAGTTATGGGCCTTTTTATTTAGGGGGCAATTATGCTTATTCGTATGGTCTTTGCCAAGTGGGCATTCTTCAAAGGTTAATCATGCAGAGGAGCCAAAAGCTGGAGAATACTGTGACTCTACGCCCCCTTGTAAAGACCATAAAAATGTGCTTATCGGGCACAGTATATAGAAAGGTCCATTTCTCTGGAACTATATGGCGGATTTAAAAAATTTTAAAAAATTAATATTCTGGGGAGCAGCAAGAATGGCATCCAATAAGAAAAATACCACTTCTGACCCAGTTCCTTTTTATGATTTTGTTGTGCAGCTTTGCTCCATAGAGGTAAAGCTAAATGGATCATCTGCGATGTGGCAAAAAACTGCAGCGACTTATTGTAATTTTCTTTATTATACAGTCACTTGATTTTGCAGATGAACAGCTGTTTCATCCGCAAAACTGTGCAGCCATTACAATCGGCTACTTTTCACTTTTCACTGATGCAGATGGTAAATCCATCCATTTTAATGTTGATTATACTGTATTAATATAAGACATATAAAGGAGCAAGTTCAGAGAAGAGCGACCACAATGGTGACCGGTCTGCAAACCATGTCCTATGAGGAACAGTTACAGGATTTGGCAATGTTTAGCTTGCAAAAAAGACTGAGAGGAGACTTAGTAGCTGTCTACAAATATCTCAAGGGCTGTCACATTGTAGAAGGATCATCTTTATTCTCATTTGCACAAGGAAAGACTAGAAGCAATGTGATGGAACTGAATGGGAGGAGACAGACTAGATATTAGATAATACTTTTTGACAAGGTGATAAATGAGTGGAACAGGCTGCCACGAGAGGTGGTGACTTCTCCTTCCATGGAAGTCTTCAAACAGAGGCTGGACAGACATCTATCTGGGATGATTTAGTGAATCCTGCTTTGAGCAGGGGGTTGGACCAGATGACCCAGGAGGTCCCTTCCAACTCTACCATTCGATGATTCTATAAAAGATGGATGCAGCACTTTTACTTTAAATTTGTTTTAAAAAAAAAAGCTCCATGTTCTGTGTATATTTTTTCTCTTGTTTTTTTTTCTCTATAGAATGTTAAAGAACCATAAAAAAAGAAGATTTTGCAAACTAAAAACCATGAAAACTTTAGCAAAATCCCCCCAATTGAAATAATAGTATGTGTGAACGAGGTCTTATGGCAGAGCCACCACGGCACAGAGACCTAGTTATATAAAGAATTCATCCATTACAAAGATACACTTTTAGCGTATATTTGTGTAATATTTTAGCATACGGTCCTAACTTTAATGAATTATGTCAGCTAAAATGAAATTTCCCTTTCTGACTGAATGCATTAACAGTACCTTTTCCAGATTACACAGTTGTTCAGTGATGGGGTGCATTTTTCAATTCTCCTCCATTAACTGTAGCCACATGGGATATCAAAAATTGTGTTTTAGATTTTTGTGCTGACAAGAACATCTGCATGCCTTTCAGCATTGCCAATATTTTGATGCAGCTAATAGTCTGCAGATTCATAGAATATTATGCATTGACCTTGAAATGGCACTGACCCTTATGTCCTCTCACCTTCCCTGATGCGTGATTACCTCACCCAGGGATTTCCATACAGGTCCGTTATGGGTTAACACACTTGTACTAGGGTCAAGTTTTACCTTATTATATATATAATAAACTGTAATTTCAGCACTATGGCTGGAAAGAGTTTGTTATAATTAACTGATATCTTAATCCTTTTAATCTCCGCAGGGACTAAATTCACTTCAGCCTCAATATAGAATGCTGAGTCTGCTTTTCATCTAATCGCGCATTAAGCCTCATCGGTTTCTCCATTTACTGCAGAATATCTCTACATCAAATGTTATCCATTAAATATAATGTTAATAATTATTATAATTAATATTCGAAATACACTGTGTGCACGATTAGTAGGGAATTTGTATTTTTGATTAATTTTATTACTAAACAACTACAAAACGTTAAAGGTGTTGTCCACTTCTGGGATAACCTTCTTGAACTAAATGTTTGACCCCAATAAAATAATAAAGCCTTTACTCACCGACCGTGCTGGTGCCGAACCAGCAGTGTCCACACTCGCGGTCCCAGAGCTCCCGTGTGGTGTTGTGACACAAGGTGCCCGGTGCCCAATCAGCACCAGCATCACTGTCCCCACCTTCGTAGGGATTGAACATGAATAAGAAGTCCGGGCTGCAGCTGATCTCTGACCTCCTCTTCATATGACAGATCCTGCGAAAAAAGAAGATTGTGATGTAACTGATGGATTGATACACATTGGTATTAGTGGCATATAAAATAAAAATGTGTCATTACTAGAGATGATAGATTATTTGAAATTCAAATTTCTTATCTTTATTGAAATTTTCCCCCAAAATTTAATTCCCAGCTAACTGATTCAATGCGAACTGTAATAACTTCTGTAATGTATGTGGCAGTGGAACCACTGTGCCGTGGACCAAGGAGAACCTGGAGGGGTGTGACTAGGCAAACACCTGACTGTTTGCTAGAGCCCCTGATGTGTGGTTAGCCTGGGCTCCAGCTGGACACCAGGTGCTACTCCAGAACAGACCTCAGACGTATGGTAGTTGACCCACTAACGGGAAGGAAGCTGGAACGGCCAGGAATGGGATGGCTTGATTAGTACAGGCAGGCACTGCTGGTATACAGAATGGCATGGCAGGTACTGGCAGGCATGGCTGGTATACAGAACGGCACGGCAGGTACTAGCAGGCATGGCTGGTATACAGGATGCACAGCAGGTGCAGGTTGGCACAGCTGGTATACAGGCACAGCATGTGCTGGCAGGCATGGCTAGTATAGAGAAAGGTACATCAGGTACTGGCAGGCACGACTGGTATACAGAGAGACACAGTAGGTTCTGTCGGGAACAGGCAGGTACAGACAGGAATAGCAAATATCAATATTTCCAAACATCCACGTTAATGGCACTTCAATATAAATTTAACACTTATTCCGGCTAGAGCTACTGTCCAGAATAACAAAGAGATCCATATATAAATTAAAACATCACTTTTTTTAAATCATAATAAAATCTTAATAAATAAAATGGTAAATACCTTATGGAGGCAAGACTATATGATGAAGGCTATTGTAAATGTAGCAGTCAATCTACAATGGGTATCAATGCATGAAAATCATAGTCAATGACTCCTCAGTTAAATTGATAACTACATAAATAGGTAGTTTCATGCATTGCTCAGGTGTGATTTTGGCTCATTCTTCCACACAAGCACTTTGCAAATGCTAAGGGTTCCATGGTCTCCTTTTATGAACTCTGAGCTTTAGTTCCTTCCATATATTTTCTATTGGATTCAGGTCAGGTGATTTCCTGGGCCATTCTAGCAGCTTTATTTTCTGTCTCTGAAACCAGTTGAGAGTTTTCTTGGCTGTGTGTGGGATCATTATCTTGCTGAAATATCCACCCTCATTTCATCTTCATCATCCTGGTAGATGGCAGCAGATTTTTATAAAGAATGTCTTGGTAGATTTGTTCATTTTTCCTTCCTTCAACTACATGAAGTTTGCCAGTTCTGTAATGTTGAAAATGGCCCCACACCATGATGTTCCAACCTCCAAACTTCTCTGTTGGTAAGCTGTTTTTGGGGTGATATGCAGTGTCTTTTGACATCCAAACATGGTGTTTATTATGGCATCCAAAGAGGTCAATTTTGGCTTCATCAGCCCAGATTATTTTCTCCTAGTATTTCACAGACTTGTCTAAATTTGGTTGAGACAACTTTATATGAATTTTGAGCTTGCTTTTAGTTCAGCAATGGAGTGTTGCGTGGTGAGCATGCATACAGCCCATGGCGCTATTTCACCCGCTGTAAGTATGTTACATGCTTTCAACGTATATGTAAAACATCAACCATACAATTGTAGTCACCACTCACTATACTATGAGCGTGCTGTAATCATTCTCCGACAATTTGATTGATAGGAACTCTGCAGTGTATATTAACGTAATGGGGAGTGATAAGCTCACACTTACTGTATATGGAGTGGTGACTGTAACCACTCCTCGCGCTGTCCCAATGTCTGGAAGTAAGCAGCTATAGTGAGAATGTATCTTTATTTTCTCCCAGTAGCCACGCTTTCAGTGAACCTGCCAGTCCTGATTTATATGCTACTACCCCAATATCTGCAAGTAAATAGTGGTTATGGAGGTGACAAGTTTCCTTTCAGCTAGCAGCCTCACTTTTCTTTACAAAGTTGGTGTTCTTTTTTTTGCTTAAAGATATAAAACTGTTATTTTGGCAACATTTTCACATGGTTCAATGATTATGAAATAATATTATTAGTCTCTGGGAATATGAGAATAGAATGGCCTCTAAAAACACTGCCATCGTTCATGTGGATGGAAAACAGAGGTGGGCATATTTCTGGCCTTGGCTCTGACATAATTCTACAATGGGCTCACTCTCTTCGGAGGATATGTAGTGATGTAATAGTAGCGGCTTTATGTAGCCTAGGAGTGATTAACCTCAGATGTAGTGTACTGTGCTTTCTATATTTGTCCAAGCAAAGCAGTGCTCGTGAGATAATTCCTACTCATGAGTGCCGATAGCAAATATGGCTTTCTTCCAAGTAAGCCCAGATGCTTTACTCTTGTATGTATACAAACAATTCTGTAACCTCTGTAGAAAGGACATAGGTCGTGCAAAACTGAAGGCAGGTTTCAGTGTATTACTTGTACTATGCAGTAGCTACTTGTGATATTCAACTGCATTTTTTATTTTATCTTATTTAATTTGTGAACTTGGGGAAAAAAGATGCAAAGTCTTCCCAAAAGAGAGAGGTTTGCAGAAATAAGAACTAACTATGTTAATCACCTTTAAGAGGGTTTTTAAGCTTATAACCCTACCTTTGACATGCTTTAAAAGGAAGCTGTCACCAGGAATATGCAGTCCAATCTGCAGGCGGCACCATGTTAAAGAGCAGAGGGAGCCGAGTAGTTTGCTACACAGTGTGTAAGGAAAGAATCTATATAACCTCTGATTTTTTCATTTAATCTTCTGCTTTTTCAGGGTGCCATGGATAGTATTGCCTGAAAGCAGGACAGACAGGGAAGGGGAAGTCAGGACAGCTCATCAAAAACCAGGAAATCCAGAAACGTAGGCAGAATGGTCAGGCAAGAGGACAGTCAGAGGTAAAGCCAGGGTCAATAACAGGATATTCACTAATAACAGATGATACCCAAGAACCAGCAGCAAGGCAAACGGCAAAGCTATAACTGGCACCCGTGGACTGATTGCTGAGGGTTTAAATAGGAAAGAACCCCATCCCCTGTCTCCAACAGAAAACTAATCAAGGTTACTCTGTGAATTACCAGTGCAAAAGCAGAAGAAAATAGAAAGAGCACCAGTCTGGCAGGCCTAGATTTTAGCTGAGCAACGCTGATGTTGCTCAACGGCCAATGCGGCCTTAAAGCAGCGCTGCCTAGTGGAAGTGGCCGGTGTGGCAGGAGGATGTTCACACATGGATGTTACACTGGGATTTTTAGTCCAGTGGGTGATTCCATCAGTGACTTTCAAAAACTGGCAAAGATTGAAAGTTTCACTTACTGTCCGTTAAAAAACATTTTAATGCAAAATCAATTTAAAAAACATGGATCCAGGAGTGAATTGGTATCATGTAGGATGATGGCCATTTTGCATCACACTATGCTTCAACGGGTCCTGAATGTTACTTGTTTTGGTGTAGCACCCACAATTCTCACCTGTTGGAGCTTCCATTAAAGCTATTTGGGAGTGAAGGGCATTAATAAATGGTGCTGGATTTCTTCTGCTGGAGGTTCTATCAGTGACTGACGGCTTTCTTTGTTTATATAAAGATAGCTGTCCGTCACTGATAGAACCACTCAATGGACCGAAAGTCGCAAAAGTAGTAGAGGATTAAATGAATAAATCACAGATTATACTGACGCTTTACTCACAAAACTATATATCAGACTACTCCGCTCACCTAGCTCTACAAATATATTGTTGTACTAGTGTGGTACCCACTCACAAGCAGTGAGCCTGGGTAGTCAAGAGGTCCAGGGTTCGGTACCAAGAGGCTCGTAATAAGCAATGGGATAAGTCAAAGGCGTAGGCAAATGAACGATCAAAGGCAAGGTCCAAAGTCAGTGTTCTGTCTTCATACACGTTGATACGGTGTGTGATCCAACATACAGCATAAACCACTTCTGTCTTCCAAAAGAAGCAGACCGTTCTCTGTAGTCTAACTTGTTTATTGGTAACAGGTATTGAAATGCGGTAAAACTATAAGAATACAAATGACTTGGGTAAGTATTGGGCAAATAACAGCACAACTGATACTTATAACTAGCAGGGAAAGCATACAGGATGATGCAACTTCTACATGCAACTACATACAGTAACTGACAGATAATAGATTTCCCGGGTACTAGTTGCTATACAGTAATCACATTCTATAGAACACTATATTGCAGGAACAGGGATAGCCATCTTACCGGATAAACTAACCAGGGTGGCAAGTAAGTGAAGTAGTTCCAACACAGCAGATTAACACGAGTGTACAGGAAAATACACAGAGAGAAAAATGGGGGATTCCCCTATCCCATGATGCTTTGGTGCAACCCAGAATGCAACACTCTAATGATTACTAAGAAAAACACAGGTAATAAATTTATCCACCACTGGGTGGTGCTATAACACAGCAAAACCAAAACTATAGCAGTGAAACTTTAATGCTTGGACGAACCCCTGTCCTTCATTAGGAAGGGCAGAACACTCCCCGCTTGGCATCAACCGATGCCACCTACAGGTTCCTTTGGCGAAAACAGCAAGACAAGTTCCGCCACCGGTCTGAGGAATAGTTTACTTTCCCCGGACTTGCCTACTTTGACCTCGACCTTACGGACCTTCCCATCTTTGCTTGGGAATACTTTAGTGATGAGGCCTAGTGGCCACTCATTACGGTGAGACTGGCTGTCTTTCATGAGAACGACATCACCGGTTTTGATGTTTGGTCTGTCGGTCTGACACTTCTTCCTTGGTTGTAAGGTGGAGAGGTACTGCTTCCTCCATCTGTCCCAAAAGGTATTGGAGAGACTTTGGACTTGTCTCCATTGCCGTCTGTAAAGGTCCTTGTTGCTAAATTCTCCAGGTGGAGCGCTGAGAACGCTGGCTTTCTGAGTAAGTAACATGGCAGGAGTGAGAATGGTCGGATCCTCAGAGTCACTAGAAAGCGAAGTCAATGGTCTGGCATTTTCCATGTTTGGAACGGTAAAGGCAAGCTTGCAGTGATGCCAACCCTTGCAAGGTTTTTGAATGGCGGGTGACGTTGACTTATAGGACCGAGCCACATGAATCAAACAAACGAGGGCACGAACAAGCGAGTTCCAAGTTGAGAACTTATTGAAATGGTGGGATTTGAGGTGATTGTCTTTAGTCACCGTACGTAGAGCGGATACCTGAGGTCGGATTTCCTCATCTGCCTCTGGATCTACCAGTTCAAAGATGTTTGACTCGTCCATGTATGGCGTCGAACGGTATAAGAATGTAGGGCCAGTAAACCAGGTCGTGTCCTTAAGGTGACTTGCTTCAACGGATCTGGTTGCGTGGTCTGCAAGATTGTGGTTTGTGGACACATAGTGCCACTGTTCAGGGTCGGTGGATCTCCTGATCCTTAGCACCTGATTGCTGACATAGACATAAAAGCGACGAGTCTCATTGCAAATGTACCCCAGCACTACCTTGCTGTCAGTGTAGAACTCGACTTCTTTGATTTCCAGGTCCATTTCTGTCGAGATAAGCTCAGCTAACTCTACTGCTAGCACAGCCGCACAGAGTTCCAGTCTGGGTACTGTGTGTTCACGGAATGGGGCCAGTTTTGTCCGGCTCATAACAAGCCTTACGTGGCATTGTTCATTGATGTCAGTTGTTTTCAAATATGCCACTGCCGCAATTGCTTTGGTTGAGGCATCGCAGAAGATACAAAGCCTTTGCATCTTGATTTCTGTTGATGGCACAGAAGCATATGGTCGTGCCACGTAGAGACTTGACAAGGCTTCTAAAGAGTTCTTCCATCTTACCCACAAGTCTCTTTTTTTCGCTGGGAAGCGGATCATCCCAATTGGACGTCTCTCGGGTGAAGTCCCTCAACATCATTTTACCTTGGATATTCACAGGGGTTACAAATCCCAGAGGATCGTACAAGCTGTTCACAATGGACAGGACGCCTCTACGCGTGAAGGGTTTCTCTTCTTCGCTGATCTGGAAGGTGAATGCATCCTTTTTCAAATCCCAGAGTAAACCCAGTCTCCGCTGCATGGGAAGGGAGTCCGTGCTTAAATCCAAGTCTTTTAAATCGGTTGAGTAATCTTGAGAGGGAAAGGCTGCCATTAGTTTCTGGCTGTTGGAAGCAATTTTCTGCAACCTCAAATTGGATGAAGCGAGCATTTCTTGTGCCCTTTTCAGGAGACTGACTGCCGACTCCTCTGTGGGTGTGGATTTCAGGCAGTCATCTACGTAGAAATCCTTTTCCACAAAAGATCTTACATCCGATCCATACTTCGCTTCACCCTCTCTGGCTGAATGTCTAAGGCCATAGATAGCGACAGCAGGGGAAGGGCTGTTCCCGAAGATGTGAACCTTCATACGATATTCCACGATGTCCTTGTAGGGGTCATTATTGCGGTACCAGAAGAACCTCAAGTAGTTTCTGTGTTCTTCTTTAACAAGGAAGCAGTGAAACATCTGTTGTATGTCGGCCATAAATGCTACTGCATCTTTGCGGAAACGAAGAAGTACTCCCAGAAGTCTGTTGTTGAGGTCTGGACAAGACAGGAAGACGTCGTTTAAAGAAACACCTTCGTATCTGGCACTTGAGTCAAATACCACTCTTATCTGACCTGGTTTCTTCGGATGATACACGCCGAAAATAGGTAAGTACCAACATTCCTCGGAATCTTGAAGTACAGGTGCAATTTCCGCGTGGCCACTCTGGAATATTCTCTCCATGAAGGTAAAGAAGTGTTGTTTTGTTTCTGGTGCCTTCTGCAGTTTGCGCGTAAGGGAGACAAATCGACTGTAGACAAGTTCTCTGTTGTTGGGTAAGCGTTGCCTCTGTGGTTTGAATGGTAAAGGTGCGACCCAACTCTTTGATTCATCTCTTACTATCTCTCGCTCCATGATGTCCAAGAACAGTCTGTCCTCTATGGACGTTGCTACCTGGTTGTCTTCTCTTGTCCTGTGGAAAACTGTGCACCCTATATGATCTTGCTCACCGTCGCATGCATGGTCTTCACAGGAAGGATCAGCTAACGGACAAGGTGGAGGGGTGTGGTGTGGCAATTCTTTAATCAGGAAACTGCTCTCGCATGGCTGGAAGAGAGACGGGCGTCCATTCTCGAGGGTATTGGTGAGCATGCTGTTGACTGATGTCGGCCTGTGTGCTCAACCCAAACAGACATCTCCCACAATGACCCATCCTAGGTCAAGTCTCTGAGCGTATGGGGTGTTTTGTGGGCCGTTGATCTGTCCTCTAGCCTTGTGGACCCGTAGTATGTCTCTTCCGAGAAGTAAGACGATAGGAGCTCCTTGGTCAAGCTCTGGTATCAGGTGAGCTATACATCTCAAGTGGGTGTGATAAGCTGCTACCTCTGGTGTAGGTATCTCAGACCTGTTGTCGGGAATCTGGTTGCACTCCAGTATTGATGGCAAGGATAAGCAGGTTTGACCGTCCATAGACTCTACTTTGAATCCAGTTGCTCTCCTCCCCGCCGTCTCGACAGTACCTGCACATGTCTTCAAGGAGTACGGAGAGCCGGCACCAGCAATGTTGAAGGTGTCGAAGAGAAAGGACTTAGCTAGAGACCTGTTGCTCTGATCGTCCAAGATTGCATATACCTTGATTGCCTTATCCCGTTGGCTCGCTGGGAATACTCTGACAAGACAGATCTTTGAGCAGGATCTTCCTGCTACGAGTTCCTTGCAGATCTCTGTGCACTGAGAGGTGACCACTGGGGTGTTCATGTCAGCGTCCATCTGTTTTTCGGCAGCCTCTTCTACTCGCGATGATGCCCCTGAAGGTGGTCCAGGATGCAAGGCCGTGTTGTGCTCCACACTACTACATTCTGTGCATTTCACACTGGTTTCACAGTTCTTGGCGAAGTGTGAGGTTGTTGCGCAGCATCTGAAGCATATCTTGTTTTCCTTTAGGAAACTCTTACGGTCTTCTAGAGACTTCTCCCTGAAGGCTCTACATTTTAGCAGAGGATGAGCTTTCTTGTGTAGGGGGCAGTGTTTGCTGAGATCCTGCGGTTTGTCCTCTTCTGGAGAAGACTTACTTGCCCTGTAAGGAAAACCTGTGGAGGTAACATTAGTTTTGTGGACTGCCACTGGTGTTTTACTGGGTTTTACACCAGAGGCAGTGGTACATGACATAGTGAAATCGAAACTAGGGTCATTTCTAACTTTAGCCTGCTGAGCAACAAAGTCTACAAACACCCTGAAAGGAGGAAATGGTACCTTATGAGCCTGTTTGTAACGGGACCCGTGACTGACCCACTTTTCTTGTAAGTTGTAAGGGAGCTTTTGGACAATCGGGTTGACACCTCTGGCAGTGTCCAGGAATGCCAACCCTGGTAGATCACCTTCTGCCTGAGCAGCATGTACCTCCATTAACAAGTCGCTCAGTTCCCTGAGCTTTTGATAACCCTTATTTGCTATCTTGGGGAAATCATCAATTCTTTTATACCAAGCATTTTCTATAGCTTCTATTGACCCATAACATTCTTCGAGTCTCTCCCACACCATACGAAGTCCTGTGTGTGGGTACTTTATGTTAATGTTCCTGATTCTTTTGGCGTGTTCAGCTGACTCGCTCCCAAGCCACTTAACCAGTAGATCTAACTCTTCACTACTGGAAAGATGCAAGTCTCTGGTGACATTCTGGAAAGAGGCTCGCCATGCTCTGTAGCTTTCAGCTCGATCAGTGAACTTTACAAGTCCCTTGGTCACCAGCTCCCGGCGGGTAAAGAACCTTGCAAAGTTCATAGTGGCTGAGTCAGTGCCAACGTGAGCTGGTGTGCTGTTGTCATGCGGTGTATGTGGTGCATCCTCATACCTGGTAGGAGCTTCTGGCTTAGGAAAGTCTGTATAAACCCGTTCAGTGGTGAAGGGTGTACCTGTCAGTCTGGGCGGAGGCCGTACCTTCTGTTCCGTAAGACGGTAGTGGTGATCAATGTCGTTTCGCAGTATACCTTCCTGCTTCCAGTACGGTGTTTGGAGGAAGGATCTCTGGTAATCTGTATAGGCTGGTTGGTGTAACGGATCGGAGTTGTCTTCTATTTTGGGATGTTGGCGGACATATTCTGAGACGCGTTGAGCAGGGTCCTGATGATCAAGGTCTGGTCCGCGTATGTCGCTGCCTCGCTCGGATTCAGGAAACTCCACAGCTTCTAAAAACTCAGCTTTGGCTATTGTGGCTGCTGCTTCTTTTTCAGCGGAAAGCCTTTCTAAGGTCGCTTGCAGGCGGGCTCTTTCTGCTTCTTGCTCTGCTTGCAGGCGGACTCTTTCTGCTTCTTGGCGGGCTCTTTCTGCTTGCAGGCGAGCGCTTTCTACTTCTTGGTCTGCTTGTCTTAACTTTAACTGCATCTCTTGTGCAGCGAAGGAGGATCTTACTTTCGCCGCCTCAGCTTCTGCTCGGGCGAGGGTGACAGACCTTTTCGAGGAAGACTTGCTAGAGCGGCTTGTTTGGGACCTCGTCCTGAGTGAAGATGTTTGACTTGCAGACATTTTATGTCCGTTTGCAGGCTGTAGGACATCTCAGAGCGGGTAGGGGTGACTTCAGCATGGACTGAGACGTGTGGTGCTTGGTGGGCTGCACTCTTGGTACTTGTGACTGTATGGCGGCCGCTGCGGTATCTGCAGGCAGTGCGGTGTGGTACAAGCGGCTGCGTAAGTGGTATTTGCTATCGCTGGCATCTAGTCTCCCTTAACTGTCATCCCGGCGTCTAGCTTCTGTTTTACTGGCCTCCGCTGGTATTTAGCCTCCGTTTTACTGTTCTGTCTTCATACACGTTGATACGGTGTGTGATCCAACATACAGCATAAACCACTTCTGTCTTCCAAAAGAAGCAGACCGTTCTCTGTAGTCTAACTTGTTTATTGGTAACAGGTATTGAAATGCGGTAAAACTATAAGAATACAAATGACTTGGGTAAGTATTGGGCAAATAACAACACAACTGATACTTATAACTAGCAGGGAAAGCATACAGGATGATGCAACTTCTACATGCAACTACATACAGTAACTGACAGACAGATAATAGATTTCCCGGGTACTAGTTGCTATACAGTAATCACATTCTATAGAACACTATATTGCAGGAACAGGGATAGCAATCTTACCGGATAAACTAACCAGAGTGGCAAGTAAGTGAAGTAGTTCCAACACAGCAGATTAACACGAGTGTACAGGAAAATACACAGAGAGAAAAATGGGGGATTCCCCTATCCCATGATGCTTTGGTGCAACCCAGAATGCAACACTCTAATGATTACTAAGAAAAACACAGGTAATAAATTTATCCACCACTGGGTGGTGCTATAACACAGCAAAACCAAAACTATAGCAGTGAAACTTTAATGCTTGGAAGAACCCCTGTCCTTCATTAGGAAGGGCAGAACAGTCAGTCCGCATTAGATCAGAGACAGAACACTGAAGAACAAAGCAAATATGCATCACCAAGCTAAGGCTACAACTGGTAGTAATCAAAGGCAGTCAGCTAAATAACCAAAGAAACACCTGTAGAAAACTCAGCACTCCCCAGTCCTGATTGGGCGACTGGACTGTCACTCACAATACTAACAGCTCAGCATGCCTCTGCCCCAGATTGGACAGCTGAGCTGTCATTCACCACAATGAGTGGAGGAATAGTGACAATGTTGCCTGCAGATTAGACTGTATTTTCATAGTGACAGGTTACCTTTAACGGTATGTGCACACGTTGCGGATTTTTGCGGACTGATTTAGGTAAATCCGCAGGTAAACCACACTGCGGATTTACCACGATTTTTTTGCAGATTTTGTGCGGATTCCACCTGCGGTTTTACTCCTGCAGATTCCTGTTATGGAGCAGGTGTAAACCGCTGCGGAATCCTCACAAAGAATTGACATGCTGCGGATCCGCAGTAAAACCCAAAACGTGTGCACATACCCTAAAGGGTTTTCCTCTTTTTATTTCCCAATTATCTACTTCCTCTACTACATGCCTTGCTCTTGAAGGGATTGATATTTGTTAATCAGCCACTCCTGGGAAGGATGACAAATAATGGTCTTGAGATTTGTTACTATCTCTGCCTTACCGATCATTATATACACGACGCTGAACAAGCGCTCTATATACAGAAATAGGAAGCACTGCCTCTTTCAGAACCAGGGTCATGTGATTGCTGGGTGTAGAGAGGAAGAAGCAGCTGCTGGGTGCTAGGAGACTCCATCAAGTGTCCTATGCAGCTAGGTGCCTGAATTTCCAAAAATCTGAAAAACAGACATGTGCTGAAATTATCTTATAAATGTTCCCCTGCTATGTGCTGTGTAATTGCAGCATCCAACAATTCAGAGCTGCTCCAGTTTCTGGTTGGCCCATACCACCCGTCCTGGCCAGAGAAGGAAGCATAAGTCGCTTATGATGAGAGAGTGAATAGATGAAACCATAAGGGCTCGCAGTTGTTGCTTTCGGAGGTAACATATTTCCCTGCCTATTTTTATTATAGGAGTAAGTGGTCCTGCCACTTCACTAGTCCTGTGAGCTCAGCATAAATTAAGTCAGAAACATATAAGCCCAGTGGTTGCTCACCTTGCCTCATTGATAGCTTCTTAGTTTCCTCTTCTTGCTGCAGCTGAGAGCTAACACTACTTACTACAAGCTGCAGCTGTCAATCAGGTTGAGAGGGTGGATATTGAATACACTTAAACTCATGAACTCTCACACTTTAGGTGGATGCATAAAATTGTCTTTTTAACAACAGGATTATACGGTCATTCTGAAATAAATTTTCAATATAAGTACA
The DNA here is from genome assembly GCF_051348905.1 of Ranitomeya variabilis. Lineage (NCBI taxonomy): Eukaryota > Metazoa > Chordata > Amphibia > Anura > Dendrobatidae > Ranitomeya > Ranitomeya variabilis. The sequence goes on along the minus strand of NC_135236.1, from coordinate 229,190,132 downwards.
CAAACGTCATCAGGTCTACCATATATAGATAATAATGTATGTGGTTTATGTACGTGGGGACATATCCAAAGTATGTTTAAAAATGGCCAAGCACAGCACCTTGTCGATTCCATTTGTTTTCAATTTTATGCTTGCATACATTTAAAGTGCCTTGAAAACGTTCTACTTTGGTCTCATCTGTCCAGAGCACCTTCTTTCACATACCACTTAAGGGAAAAAGGTAGCATATGGAAGAAGATGCTCTGGTCAGATGAGACAAAGTAGAACATTTTGAGCTACATGCACAACGCTATGTGTGATGGGAAACAAACACTGCACATCAGCCGGAAAACACCATCCCTACTGTCAAACATGGTGGTGTTAGCATCTTTCTGTGGAAATGCTTTTTTTGCAGTAGGGACAGGGAAGCTGGTAAGAGTTGATAGGAAGATGGATGAAGCTAAATACAGGGCAATCCTGTGGGAAAACCTGTTAGAGATTATAAAAGACTTGAGTAGGTTTACCTTCCAGAAGGACAAGAACCCTTAACATACCGCCAGAGCTACAATGGAGTGGTACACATCAAAGCATATTCATGTGTTTGAATGGCCCAATTAAAGTCCAGACCTAAATCCCATTAAGGATCTGTGGCAAGACTTGAAAATTGCTGTGCACAGATTTCTCCATCCAATCTCACTGAGCTAGAGCTACTTTGCAAAGAAGAATGGGCAAAACTTTCAGCTCCTACATGTGCAAGGCTGGTAGAGACTTAACCCCAAATCATTGTACCAGTAATTGCAGTGTAAGTTGGTCCTACAAAATATTGACTCGGGGGGCCGAATACACATGTACATCACAATTTTCAGACTTATATTTTTAAATAATTTAGACTACCATGTATAATTTTATTTACGCTTTCCAAATACTTGCTACTTTGTGTTGTTATATCACATAAAATCCCAATAAAATACATTTATGTTTGTGGGTGTAATTTGAAAAAATGCAGAACATTTCATAACTGTGAATACTTTTTCAAGGCTCTGTATGTTCATGCATAAAGTAGGAACAGATGGAAGAGAATATGGCTGCAGTATTAGTCTGTGCTGAATGTTTTTCCCCACTGTGTCCCATGATTGGCTGAGTGGGCATTTCTGAGCATATTCGGTGTCGGTGCGTCGAGATGGCACAACCCGTTTAGGGTTATATGTTCTGAAGTGTGTCTATAAAAAACAGATTTATATGGGCTGCAGTATTCACGTCTGCCCATTATGTTTGTGAGCCTTGGACTGTGAAGAAGCAGAGCAAGATCTGTAGGTGCTTTTGAGAATGTTGTAGGCAGCAAGGCAAACAAGCAAGTAGGTAATTCAGCAAACCACTCCTCACCTTTCATTTGACTAATATTGTACGATTTGTAGAAATAATCAACACGTGGCTGGTGTTCAGCATTTACTCAGATCATTCTGTACTTATTCATCATAGACAGTTGTTTTTCCAGTTGAGATGATGGATATGTTGAGACATGCTAAAATGGAGACTCTTTCATTACTTTTTTTTAACCTCAAATTTAGTATAAATAACACTGGTCAACAGCATTTTTTGGTGCCAAAGATATTTCATCGAATTTAGGGTATTTTTGGGGTGCTGATTCTGAATATGTCATCAGTTTTGCCAGATTGGCTCAAGTTTTTGAGATTTTTGGTATCTTATTTATAGCACTTGTTGGTAAATGCGACGCATCATCTCATTAATTTCTTTGGATTAGTACTTGAACTGAGCAGTTCTCAATATAGTTTTGTGTTAATTAGTGTTCTAAAAGTTTGTTCATAGCTTGATTTTTGCACTAACTTTATGTTGTTGTCTGTTTTCCAGTGAAAAGCATGAACTCATCAAGAAGAAGTTGTCTTAACGATCCAGACTCATTCTGATACATTTGTGGTGAATACACACTGCCAAAACATAGAAGAAACATAACAGACTTCGTAAAAAAAGTGTATTTTGCCTATTTTGGGGTTATGCTTGGGGACCAAGACAAGTTTTGGGCACCACACATAGTGTGCAAAGCATGTATCGAATTATTACGAAAATGGAGCAAAGGACAAAGAAAAAGCTTCAAATTTGGTGTTCCAATGGTGTGGAGAGAGCCAAAAAATCATCATGATGACTGTTATTTATGGTAAACACAGGTACAGGCACATCTTCACAATGAGGGACAGGCCTTCTTGCAGATTCCATGTTACTCCCATTTTCGTTTCTTATGCTTATTGAATCCTTGCACTTGCACTGCACAGAAATAACAGTCATCATGATGATTTTTTGGCTCTCTCCACACCATTGGAACACCAAATTTGAAGCTTTTTCTTTGTCCTTTGCTCCATTTTCGTAATAATTCGATACATGCTTTGCACACTATGTGTGGTGCCCAAAACTTGTCTTGGTCCCCAAGCATAACCCCAAAATAGGCAAAATACACTTTTTTTACGAAGTCTGTTATGTTTCTTCTATGTTTTGGCAGTGTGTATTCACCACAAATGTAACAGAATGAGTCTGGATCGTTAAGACAACTTCTTCTTGATGAGTTCATGCTTTTCACTGGAAAACAGGCAACAACATAAAATTAGTGCAAAAATCAAGCTATGAACAAACTTTTAGAACACTAATTAACACAAAACTATATTGAGAACTGCTCAGTTCAAGTACTAATCCAAAGAAATTAATGAGATGATGCGTCGCATTTACCAACAAGTGCTATAAATAAGATACCAAAAATCTCAAAAACTTGAGCCAATCTGGCAAAACTGATAGCATATTCAGAATCAGCACCCCAAAAATACCCCAAATTCATTAAAATATTTTGGACACCAGAAAAAAAATTTTTTTTTGTTGACCTGTGTAATTTTTGTACATTTCAGTTTGCATAGAGGAAGCGATGGGCGGCCCTGCCTGCACCATTGTCTCATTCTGTACAGTGTTTCCTTTGAAGGATTGTGGTATCACGGGAAAACAATGTTATCAGTCTTGCATGTGCTTCTAATAGAAATTTGTAATTTATTTTAAAATCAGTAGTTTATAGCTTGACTGTGACACAGCTAAAGAAAGTTCAGTTAGATTTGGGATAGTATACTCCCTATTATAAATTATCTGATTTATAGACATCACAAAAGAGAGCTGAGACCCTACAAAAATATGACGCCAAGTGCATTTATACAGGTCACAGAGCTTTGGCATGACTTCAGTATTATTATGCTTACTTGTACAGCGCCATCATATTCTGCAGGGCTTTATAGATATTGTCATAGCTGTCCCTACTGGGGCTTACAATCTAAATTCCCTATCATTATGTCTTTGGAGTGTGGGGGAGAACTGGGAGGAAACTCGCACAAAAACGGGGAGAACATACAAACTCATTGCAGATGTTGTTCTTAGTGGGATTTTGAACCTAAGACCCCAGCTCAGCAAAGCAACAGTACTAATCACTGAGCCACCGTACTACATAATCCTTATGATTCTTAGTTTCTATAGAGCTGGTCTTGACGAGAGAGGAGATACCTGTCCACTATTAGTTGATAAAATCTGTATTAAAATCTCTCATTCTTTACAGAGGGGTCTGCAGTATGCAAAGTGTTGATTATTCAAGTGTGTGCTCAAATGGGAACTGTAAAAGCAGTGAACCACCACTTCCTACAAATTTATCTATGAACTGTGGACCACCAGAAAAATAACTGGTGTCCTATGCTTGTTTTCTCATGCTTGTGAACTGCTTGATGTTTCGAAAAAAATTTAATTTATAATGTTACATTTTCTTGCAAAATCATATACTGGCCTTTCAGCCATTGGTATATAGTGCCTGTAATACTGCCCTTGTAGGAAGTATTGGGCTGACTATTAGGCCATGTTCACACGTTCAGCATTTGGTCAGTAGTTTACATCAGTATTTGTAAGCCAAAACCAGGAGTGGGTGATAAATGCAGAAGTGGTGATGTGTTTCTCTTATACGTTTCCTCTGGTTGCTCCAATCCTAATTTTGGCTGACAAATACTGATGTTAAATACAGACTAAATTGTGAACGTGACCTTAATGTTGTTTTTTTTCCACCTTTATACAGTCCTTGTCAAAAGTGTTGCCTCCCTTGAAATTGTTCCAGAAAATAAAGTATTTCTAACAGAAAATTATTACAATTACACATGTTTTGTAACACATGTTTATTTCTTTTCTGTGTATTAGAACAACACAAAAAAAATAGAGAACGAAGGCAAATTTGCCATAATTTCACACAAAACCCCAATAATGGACAGGACAAAATTGTTGACACCCTCAACATAATATTTGGTTGCACATCCTTTGGAATAAATAACTTACTGTAAGTGATACCTGTAATTTGTATGTAGCCCCTTCTCATGTACAGCACCATGGAATCAATGGTGCTATATAAATAAATAATAATAATAATAACTGCAATCGCTCGCTTCCTATAACCATCAACAAACTTCTTCCACCTCTCAAATGGAATGTTGGACCACTCTTCTTTTGCAAACTGCCCCAGGTGTCTCATATTTGAGGGGAGACTTCTCCCAACAGCCATTTTAAGATCTCTCCACAGATGTCCAATGGACTTTAGATCCGGATTCATTGCTGGCTACTTCAGAACTCTGCAGCGCTTTGTTTCTATCCATTTGTTGGTGCTTCTTGAAGTTTGTTTGGGGTAATGGTCCTGCTGGAAGACCCATGACCTAGGACGCAAACCCAACGTTCTGACACTGTGCACTACATTGCAACCCATTTGAATTTCCAAAGATTTGATAATTTCTAGCTGTGAACTCTACCAAAAGACTTTTCCATTTGCTGTTGTAGCCGCCCAGCTCGGTCGGTCAGGCATGTGTATAACTGATTATGCCCTCGTTGACTGTACTGGCTTCGCTATGCCTGATTCCGTTGAGTCTTGTTGAGGCTGTGTGAGCCACTGTGCTATCCTATGATGAATACAAAATCAAGGGTTATAGGCCACACATGAAAAACAGGCACTGTTATAAATGTTACTTTACAAGAGAAGGGACGCAGACATTTATAGAACACACTGCATCAGATGTAACATATCATTGATTTTGACTTCCCTTTCACTACCTAAATTTATGGTTAATGACTTGCTTTAAAGAGGACTTTTCACTTGTTATAAATAAATATTTTTTTACCTGCTGTAACTGCTGCTGTTCTCCTGAATTTTATTGCTTTTTTTGTTTTTTTGTTTTTTCTTACGCCTCTCTGTTTCTGAGATATGGTCCTGTATATATAGTCTTTTAAGCAAACCGTAGGTGCTCTTCAAGAAGACTCCCATAGAGAAGAGATGAGGTCCATGGGCGGACTTGTTATTGCTCCAACCTGTGCAGCCACCTAGGGCCCATTACCACCCCCCCAAAGCAGTAAGCAGATTGTTATAGACAGAACTGTTGTACGGCAAAGGACCAACAATATTGTTCATGCACAGGGGCCCTTTTCTGTTTGTGTTCACTATTGATGAAGACCACACCCACTTGGCTAAAATACTAGATTATAAACAGGTAAGAGGGGCCATATATCAGAAATGGAGAGGCACAGGGACAAAAGAAAAGAACGGCAGATTGAGGAGAACAGCGCCATTTACACCCAAACAAAAAAAATACATATTTATGGCAAGGTCTTCTTTACAGTTATACAGCGATAGAACATTTTATATTTTATAGATTGAAATGTGAGGGAATGGTAGGAAACTGTTTAAAATAATATGACTCACATTTCTAACACTTCGATTCAGCCAATAAATCAGATATTTACCAGCTTCATATGTCTAGACTACTGTTCTTAAGCAAAAAAAATCCTTAAATGCATTCCAGTCCTAATAAAATCAAGTATCTTGAGGACAATTCATAGATTCAATTTTCTACCCAAGAAAGAAAATGGCTATGTCTGCCTATTTTTGGCGTAAGATATTAAGCATTGGATAAAGCTGATGAAGTTAACCTTGTAACAGATAAAAAGAACATATTCCGTCACTCAGGGTAACAGTAAATGGCATTGCTATTCAGCGAGACAGCCTTCTTTACCATTAGTCTCATGGCGTTAAAAGTCCGGCACGCTGGAACTTATTTCGGGTCTTATTGTATTGCTGGAGTTTGAAGTTTGAAGATTAATAACAGAGAGAAGAGGGAGCGATCACCAAGGAAACTTTTTCCATTATTCTTAGGGGGCCTGAATGTATGTGCTACACAATGCAACCCTATGGGGCAATTCATTTTGCCCTGAGTTAGTGCTCTATAATAGCAGGGCCTTTGTGTTACATGTCTAGAGTGGGTTGTGCACAAGTTATTTGCAGTAGTGATAGATGGGCGTCAGAACCAGGCGAGAACATTTGCCATATGATCTACATTTGTGTTACATGCCATTTAATTATACAAGGCTGAGAATCCAAAATGACGGAGAATGTGATGGTAATTATTAAAGCTAAGCAATACATGTTGCAGATAGGAGACTATTATAGGAGAAAATTAGGTTCTATGGTTTCCAGTATGTTTGCGTTATATTGCACAACAGTACATAGCATTGTAACTGCAAACAGGTTATGGTGACCGTCACCGTAGGGCGCTGGAGAATCTGCCACTAGAAAAAGTGGGAAAACTACAGTAATGACCAATGCTCAAGGGGTGGGATTATGGGAGGGTGGCAGTTCCCGTCATATGTCCTGATGGGGTTGTCAATCCTGTACGTAACACCTTAAAAGGAACACTTGAATGAAAAATGTGAGATATTAATTCTTAGGAGCAACATTTCTTCTTGGCGAGAGCCAAGAATAAGGAGTTTTATAGACCATTCCAGATACTTCTCTGGAAATTTAAATATGCAAATAGCCTCTTCAGAGAGGAAGAGGACTTGAACCCTAGGGCCACCTATTGAGGATAGCCCTCCTTAAAGTTTATATCGAGCCTTTAATGAGCATTTCCACATAATTTAGGATAAAAAGACAAAAAAGACACTCTGTTTGCAGACATGTTTTGGGGCGTTTGCCCTTCATCAGTACAAAGCACGAGGTCTGATTTGGCTAGTTCAGAGATTTCTGACAGAATGTCAAACCTTTCTCCTTGTGGAGAGTACAAAGCTTGTAAAAGGGTCAATGTTGACTTTTAGGATTTCTACCACCCAATAGGTGTCCCTAGAGTTCAAATCCTCTTATTCTCTTGCTTGGGGAGAAACACGGGGCTTATGGTTGAATGTTCAGACCATCATCATGGCTGAGCTGCTGGCCTGATTCCCATGCTGCTCGGAGAGGTAGCTTTGCCTCTGCACCATCAGAGATGCACAGGGACCCTGCCACTGGCCAGATCCAGTGATTCAGACATCTTCAGAACCGTGCTTGCAAGTTCACGCTCTTTGCAAAGGAAACAAGTCATCTTTCAAACACTGCAGAGGTTGCTGGCAAACTAGACAACAGTATATAATGAAAAAAAACCTGCACTGTTGAGAATGGAGAGGATTTTTAACAAGAGGCAAATTGCAAAGTTGCTTACTTTTATTAGTACTTTTACCTATTTAAAAAGATGAGAAAACACCTTTAATATCATCTTTTTTTTTTTTTTTACTCATACTGAAGTCAATCTGAGACTTACCGGTAGCCATTCCATTCCATTTCTGCAATGTGAATGATAAACCCTACCCCCTCTCTAAAAATGAATTATCTTGCGGAAATAAACCTATGTTCTCTGTACACTGCCTCAAAATATCTATATTTTAACTGAATCATGATAAATTGTACAAAAACAAATCAACACAACTGACCTTTCAATGAGCATTGCACTCAGTGGCCTCTATGTCTCATAGTAAGACAATAGTGTCTTAGAGGGGTTGTCCACTGATTTTTTAATGGATTTGTGGTGGTAAGAATAATAAGAAATATTAATGACGTAATAATAAGAAATATCAGTTTCTCACCTACGGGAAACTCGTCATTCTTCTGCATCGTGTCACCTACTGGTCTAATCTTTCTCTTCCAGTGTGGGGGACATCTTGAAACTGCTGAAGACAATGCGTTCTCTTCCAGCTCAGTCGGAATATTACTGCTGTAACCAATCAGTGACAACATGTGACTGCTGACATCAATCTGTGACTTTTGATTGGTTGCAGCAGAAGATGCTCCTGAGCCAGTAGAAAAAGCATTACCTCTACAACCAATGAGTGATCACATCATTTTTCCAATTGATGAAGGGATAAAGGAGAATAGCGGGGGACAAGAGCAGCAATGAAGGGGTCAGATAGCTGATTTTTTTTTTAAGTTCACCATGAGCCCATTTTTTAAATAATAAAAAAAACTAAAACTTTTTGATAACTCGTTTTCATAGCACTTGATCGGCGAGGACCCTGCTACTGATTTTGACCCAGTATCCTTTGATGTGTTTGTACCTCTGATTGGATTTTCGTATAATGTATTTTAAGTAAATTGAATGCAGAAAGAATTATGTCATGTGCCAGCAGTTTTCTGACATTGAGGCATGGTTCTGCACACTTCGCTTTCCTGGCAATGATGGGAGAAAGAAGTTTTCAGATCTAGTTAACATTATGCTGCCTAATAAAACAGATGGAAATGAATACATACCTTGCTGACAGCGCAGCTGATCTAGAGGCATTGGTGAAATACTGAAATCCATTTATACCTGTGTGGTCCGATATGGAACATTGTAAAGTCTTCATGTGCCTCCGATAGCATTGCTTTCATAACCCAGGGAAGTTATTGTTTGAAAAATCAAGTGTTAAGATAACTCATGAAAACGACTGATGACAGCTCTACATTAAAAGGTCGTTCAGAGTGTTTCTCTGCCGTGGTGTTAGCTGGCGATGGGAGATTTAGTGGAAGTTCTTGCTCAGACGTTTTTAGCTGTTAAACAATTGTGAGCTGATGAGAAGAAAATATTGTCAGTTCTTGGTTTTAACGTCTGAGAATGAAATAATCACATTTAACTTTGAAACAATAGATGAATTGCTGGGGCTGAGTCGGATTAAGGGTTTATGGTCTTTTGATGTGCGTGCATCGCACAGCTGGTTTTCCTTGTTCTTGAAAAGGTGGGCTAAATTGTAGGCTCTCAAGGAACGACGGCGTGATATTGGAAGATTAGTGTTTTATGGCGTTATACCCTTTTCTTTGAGTCTGAGACATTTGTTAAAATAATTTATCAATGTGTTTTTCAGATCCTGGATTGTAAGTTGTGTTTCTATATCTGTTCTGTGCAATGGAATAGAGATATTTAAAGGGTACCTGTCATGCCCCCAACTGTTACTAAGCTGCAGTTATAGGGTTAATCTGCAGGTTAACAGCATTACGAAGCTGTCCATCAGTCTTACTAAAAAATCGGCTACCAGGAGAAAATTAACTTATTTCCGCCTAGGAACCACCCGCTTTCAGTCAGAGGCATACTGCATTATTACTGTTACCGATAACAGCTGCGGCTCACAGGAGGAGGAAGGCCCTGTTTCTCCTGTTAGCCGCACTTTCAATATGGCGACTGGACAGCTATGTAAAGATATTGTCCTGCAGGTTAACCCTAGAAGTGTAGCGTAATAGCATACGTGTACATGATAAATTCCCTTTATCATGTCCTGGATATACCATATGTATATGAGCATATAAACAAAGCCTATAATAATAATAATAATAATCTTTATTTTTATATAGCGCTAACATATTCCGCAGCGCTTTACAGTTTTGCACACACTGTCCCCAATGGGGCTCACAATCTAAATTCCCTATCAGTATGTCTTTGCAATGTCTGTATTCATATCAATAGTGTGACCATACTGTACATCACTGTACATAGTGTCTGGTTATTTACCTTGGCTACTGCCCATACATGTGCTTACAGTCTATTTCCTCCCCTCCTATACACTCACTCTGGTAGCGTTTCATTGGAATACCATGACTCCAGAATAGACTTTAGGTATTAGAGGAGAGCTTATTTCCTGGAAAACACCTAAAGGAGCATGGGTAGAAGATGCAGTCATTAAGCAGATGTTATCCTTGGTGCCCATCGTTTAACGCATTTGCTTGTATTTTAATAGTAAACCTAAAAATTGTTAGGGGTCATAAATTCATCACCCGGAAAGACAGGTGTTGCCGAGTTGGTGTCTGTTGGCCCGTTTCTTGGATATCATGTAAGCATCCTATTCAAATTAATAGGAAAAGGGCACAATACTTGTTGGGCGTTCACCAGCCCAAGCATCTAGTAGACTCCATCTCAGCTGCACCTCTACCGTCCAGACACAAAAGTAACAGGGTCTAGATAACCCATTTAAAGCGTGAATAAGGAAATTTGTGATAATTCCATCTGCTACTTGTTAACTTATTGATATTGGTCCCCATTACCCATCGACTCCAGTTCAAAACTCTAACCATGACATACAAAGCCATCCACAACATGTCTCCTCCATACATTTGTGACCTTGTCTCCTGGTACTTACCTGCACGCAACCTCCAATCCTCTCAAGATCTTCTTCTATACTCCCCTCTTATCTCCACTTCCCACAATCAGATACAAGATTTCTCAGACAAATGATGAAAAGCTTATCAGTGTTTTATCAATAAAGAAATGACTTACTGTACATCCAAATTTAATTTTTTTAATTCCGCATGTTGTCTACTTTTCACAGAATTAAATAGGCCCTTGAACAATAATTGGACCAAATTAGTAAATTTTGTATCTTTCTAGAACCAGTGAACTATCTTAGTCAGCACAAATACCTGTGTGAATTGGTGTGAGTTGCTGAATTGGGAGCAGCTATATTCACAAGGGGTTAACTTAGGGTGGGGGCTCATAATTAAGGGTTTATAAGGGGCAGCTGTTTGGGACTCAAGTCCTTTTTGGAAGTGCATTGAACAGCAAGGTGGATTACTGCTGAGGGGAAAATAAAAATCTCCTTAAATCTTCAGCCTAGCGAGTGTGAGCAAGCTGAGTGTGACCTGAGTGTAAGTGTGAACGGCGGTAAGTGTGACTTGTGATTCAGTGACTTTGGATTCAGGGAGTTTCCAAAGGAGGAATTACTGAATTGCTGTCTGTATTTTATTAATACTTTGCATTTATTTTTTATTTAACTTTTCTATCTGGTGCAATCCCCATTAGGAAATGTGCTCCACTATTGTTAATGCCATCCAGTGCACATCTTGCCACATGTATGCAGTCCTTGATCAGCCGGTCGAGGGTGCATACTGGTGTGGGAGATGTGAGCACGTTGAGCATTTGGAAGCCCAGATTCTGGATCTAAATGTGCAGCTGGCAACACTGAGATCCATAGACAAAATGGAGAGGAGTCTTCAGCTCACTGAGCAGACGCTCAATGGGATAGATGAGGGGGGGATGGTAGGATGGAGCTGCAGGACAGTGAAGTAGCAAGCTGGGTGACAGATAGAAGGCCGGGTAGAGGGAAAAGTGCCAGGGAGGCTAGTCCTGATCTGGTACACCCCAATAAGTTTGCTAAGTTGGCAGATAAGGGGAGTGCCAGTACAGGGGTAGCACTGCTGCAGCCAGGCATGTCCTCTGAAAGCCGGAGGAGTGACTGCTCCAGTAAGAAGGGAAATAGGAGAGCAGTACAGGCCAGACAGGTGCTGGTAGTGGGGGACTCAATTATTAGGGGAACAGATAGGGAAATCTGTCACAAAGACAGGGGTCGTCGAACAGTGTGATGCCTACCTGGGGCTCGAGTCTGACACATCGCTGATCGGGTGGACAGATTACTGGGAGGGGCTGGTGAGGACCCAGCGGTCATGGTGCATATTGGCACAAATGACAAAGTTAGAGGTAGGTGGAAGGTCCTTAAAAATGATTTCAGGGAATTAGGCTGCAAGCTGAAAGCAAGGACCTCCAACGTGGTATTTTCCGAAATACTGCCTGTACCACGTGCCACTCCAAAGAGGCAACGGGAGATTAGGGAGGTTAATAAGTGGCTCAAGAATTGGTGTAGGAAGGAGGGGTTTGGGTTCCTGCAGAACTGGGCCGACTTCTCAGTTGGCTACAGGCTCTACGCTAGAGATGGGCTGCATCTCAATGGGGAAGGTGCAGCTGTGCTGGGGGAGAAAATGGCTAGAAGGTTGGAGGAGTGTTTAAACTAGGGATTGGGGGGGGAGGGTATTCATTTTATAGGAGGGGAAGATAGTGCAGATAGTGACCAGGGCACAAATAAGGAAGTTTGGGGTGGTGGTGGCATGGGGGGGTGGGGTTAGAACAGTTAATAATTTAAGAAAGAATAGAGGCACAGAGAGGAACATCAAGTGCATGTATACCAATGCCAGAAGCCTCCCCAACAAAATGGATGAATTAGAATTAATGTTGCTGGAGCATAATTATGACATGGTTGGGATATCTGAAACATGGCTGGATGAGAGCCATGACTGGGCTGTTAACTTGCAGGGCTATAGCCTTTTCAGAAATGACCGTACTGATAAGCGAGGGGGAGGGGTGTGTCTGTATGTAAAATCGTCCTTAAAACCCATCCGGCGTGATAATATAGGTGAATTTAATGAAAATGTAGAGTCTCTGTGGGTGGAGATAAGGGGAGGGGGAAAAATAATAAATTACTGATAGGGGTTTGTTATAAATCTCCAAAAATAATGAAAGCAATGGAGAATATCCTCTGTGAGGCTGTGGCCTCTGATACAGCTAGGGGGCGCTGTTTGTTCTCCCCAGAATGTGCATGCAGACGGATGAAGTCCATAGGTGTGCATGAGAGTCATGGATTTCCGGTCCAGGTTTTCCAGGTGGCTGAAGGCCACAGGTTTGTGTGTGTTTAAAAGCCCTACAGTAAGGGGTTTGGGTGTGTCAGGCCGTGCAGGCCATGTCAGGTGTCTGGCCAGGTGTGCGAGGTGCACGTCAGTGTCAGTCTGGTGTGTGCTGGTCTGCAGAGTGCATGGAGGCCAGCAGAGCCAGCACCCAGGGCAGCTGAATAGCCTGGCACCCCCAGCGTAAACAGAGATGCAAGTCGTCCATGGTACTGGTCTCGGAGGTGGACAGTCCTGTGCCCGGAGGTGGACAGTCATGTGCCCGGAGGTGGATGTCCTGTGCCTGTAGGAGTCGGATGTGGACAGTCCTGTGCCCGGAGGTGGATGTTCTGTGCCCAAAAGAGGACTAGCATGTGCAACGATTGCAAACAGGTGGATATGGTGCCCGGCTGCTATCCGGAGGATATCCTGAACTGTGCACGACTGTGTGAGTAAAGAGTCTGTAAGAGACTGTGATACAGCGATGCAGGACACCCACGAGATCTAGTCAGAGGAGGGCTGGCATGAGTAGTGTCTGCAACATATGAGGCTGTGTGTATGGAGACGTATAGAGACTGAGATGGCTTGTGGTCACCCAGGGAAACTGGACAGAGGGAAGTTCGGCCTGTGTATTGACTGCGTCATATAGCCATGCATTATTAATGGACTGTATGAAAAAGTCGTTTACTATATTGACTGTGTGAAGTAACACAATAAAAAGAGACTTTTGTGTTTGAATTTGTGGGTCACTGCTTCTTCACTGCGTACGAAGCTACTGCAGCTTTACACCTCGTAAAGCAAATAGATGAAGCTGCAACTCAAGGAGAAGTCATTATTATGGGGGACTTCAACTACCCTGAAATAGATTGGGGAACTGAAACCTGTAGTTCCAGCAAAGGTAATCAGTTTTTGACAACTATGAGAGACAATTACCTTTCACAACTGGTTCCGGACCCAACAAGAAGGGGGGCACTGCTAGACCTAATATTAACCAACAGGCCAGACCGCATATCAAATATAAGGGTTGGGGGTCACTTGGGGAATAGTGATTACAAAATAATAAGTTTTCATGTATCCTTTAATAAGATGTGTAGTAGAGGGGTTACACGGACACTAAACTTCAGGAGGGCAAATTTCCAACTGATGAGAGATGATCTTGGTGCAATTAACTGGGACGATATCCTGAGACATAAAAATACACAAAGAAAATGGGAGACGTTTATTAGCATCCTGGATAGGACCTGTGCACAGTATATACCGTATGGGAATAAACATACTAGAAATAGGAGGAAACCAACATGGCTAAATAGAGCTGTAAGGGGCGCAATAAGTGACAAAAAGAAAGCATTTTGTGAATTAAAGGAAGTAGGTAGTGATGAGGCATTAAATAAATACAAAAAATTTAATAAATTCTGTAAAAAGCAAATCAAGGCAGCAAAAATTGAGACAGAGAGACTCATTGCCAGAGAGAGTAAAAATAATCCCAAAATATTCAATAAAATGTATAACTATGTGCTTAATTCTAAAACTCTGAGCAAATCCGTCAATGAAAAGGACCTGGGTGTATGGGTGGATGACAAACTCACATTTAGTGGCCAGTGTCAGGCAGCTGCTACAAAGGCAAATAAAATAATGGGATGCATTAAAAGAGGCATAGATGCTCATGAGGAGAACATAATTTTACCTCTATACAAGTCGCTAGTTCGACCACACTTAGAATACTGTGCACAGTTTTGGTCTCCGGTGTATAAGAAAGACATAGCTGAACTGGAGCGGATGCAGAGAAGAGCGACCAAGGTTATTAGAGGACTGGGGGGTCTGCAATACCAAGATAGGTTATTACACTTGGGGCTATTTAGTTTGGAAAAACGAAGGCTAAGGGGTGATCTTATTTTTATGTATAAATATATGAGGAGACAGTACAAAGACCTTTCTGATGATCTTTTTAATCATAGACCTGAGACAGGGACAAGGGGGCATCCTCTACGTCTGGAGGAAAGGAGATTTAAGCATAATAACAGACGCGGGTTCTTTACTATAAGAGCAGTGAGACTATGAAACTCTCTGCCGTATGATGTTGTTATGAGTGATTCATTACTTAAATTTAAGAGGGGACTGGATACCTTTCTTGAAAAGTATAATGTTACAGGGTATATACACTAGATTCCTTGATAGGGCGTTGACCCAGGGAACTAGTCTGACTGCCGTATGTGGAGTCGGGAAGAAATTTTTTTCTGCAATGTGGAGCTTACTCTTTGCCACATGGGTTTTTTTTTGCCTTCCCCTGGATCAACATATCAGGGCATGTTAGGTTAGGCTATGGGTTGAACTAGATGGACTTAAAGTCTTCCTTCAACCTTAATAACTATGTAACTATGTAACTTGCACATAAAAATAATGTAGTGAATATGCATTTAGTATAATAGTTGAAGTGTAACCGCAAGTGTAAAATAACGTAATTAAAACAAAAAATAGTCAACTTTTTAGTCCCCTGCAGCTGCTCTGTCAGTCCCCCACATGGCTTGCCTCTGCACATCATTGCTCCAGGTTAAAGGCTCGTATTAAAGAGACATTTAGACAATGTAAACAATGCTCCAGAGAAATAGTTTAAGTTTTTTCAGTTTACTTGTCTCTGCCATTTCAGGAGAAGTCTACATGCTTCAGGTTACACCAGGTTATGGACAATCTAGTCATCTTTCATTACTTTGCTTAAAAGTTATAAGAAAATTCTATGTATAATTTAATTGTAGCAGGAAATTTCCTATGTAAGTTTCATATTAAAGGGAACCTGTCAGCCCTAACTGTGGGCAGCGTGTATCAGCCACTGGCTGTAGTGTTCCATCCAGGTGTGTTTGTCTTTTCCACCCTGTGAAGTATCAGAGAAACACACTCTTTTAATGCACAGCCCGACTCAAGTCCCCAGCTTTGTCTTCCCGCCCACTGACAGTGACTGGCAAGTCTCTGCCTACCTGCACATATAGGTGTTTGCTTTAGTTTAGTCAGCCCCAGTATCTGCCATGAACCATAGGACATAGGCCGTGATCAAGGTCTTGGACAGATGACCATGTTAGCATCCTCTCTATTTCTACATGCTGACTTATCAATAAAACTTTAATTGCATACTTAAGTGAGTACTGTGGTACTTTTCACTATAATTTACTAACAAAAGCATTAGTTCTTCTATATCTATTTTTGGTGGGATAATGGGTTTTTGTTTACTGTCAGTGTCCTGATGGGCTGGCATTCATTTCTGGACACCTACTAAGCTAGTATCAAACTTCTGGTGGTCTCTTGACCTAGCAACATATTGGTGATATGATGGATTTGAGCCAATTCTCACTAGACCCTGTGGACTAGCGTTCCCATTTTAGAGGTTTGCTAATTATCCCTATACTGTGGGCAGATACCCACTTTTGTTTGTCTCAGTGTACAAGTGTCCACCATGTGCTGATCCTGATGAGAGTTTTCACTTCATGTTGAGGATTATAGACGTGGGCTTCCAAAACATATTTGGAGGTACTTTTTTATTGTAAGTCAATACTGTGATTGCAACATCACTGTCTAAAATAACCCACATTGGGGAATACAAGTTGTCAATATTTGCCATGCTACTTGTTCATAAAGCAGAAATTATCTGTTTGCGTATGCCCTTTCCCTGGCAGTTGGTCCAGTTGCAAAAAAACATAAATCAGGATGTACATAAAGGTGAAATTGAACAGTCAACTCTTTCTATAATGTTTTAGTAAATACTATCCCCCATAAAACAATAATTGTGGAGTATCATTTTTCATAAATCTGCATCGTGCCATTTCCCTTTTATTCCTTCTAGAAATTGCAAATAATGTGACAATTTGGTGTTAAATTTCCACTTATCAAAGGGGTTGTTTCAAAAAACAGTCTGACATTGATTGGATAATGTATGCCCTAGTAACGAAATAACCCCAATTGGTAACATCCAGTTGTCAATCGATTTCTAGGAGGAATAAAAGAGGAATGGCACATTCTAAAAAAAAAAGATGCTCCGGAATGGTTCTTTCATAATGGGTACAAGAATTTACTTAAAGCACCTCTCCAGTGTTTGTTTTTTTTTAATTTCTTGAGTGGCATGTTAAATGTAAACCCTATACCCCCATTCTTATTCTCACCTGTCAGTGGCTTCAGCCTTTTACCAATGGCGCTCCGGTCCTGCAGCACCATCTTATAACAGTTGCTTCTGACGATCTGAAGTCAGAAGCTACGTCACAAGCTCTCAGTGCAAGTCTGAGAGCCAGAAAGAGGCTCGCATGGGCTTGCATTTAAAAGTGACCTCCGGCACACACCAGAGCTCACCGGGAGGTCACTTTTCACCGGAGAAGGTTTGACGCAACGCTGGAAAAGAATGAAGGGTACAACAGGTGAGTATGAAACAGGAGGCAGGGGACTTACATTTAAAGCATCACTTCAGTGGTACAATTAAAGGAAATGCTGGAGTGGTGCTTTAAATAGACATATCAGGGGTGGTGAGAGGTCCTCCTTATGTCTGTGGCCAACTTAGAGCTCTTCACCTGACTTGCTCTACACTCATCATTTTCAGTTGCTTTTCTGGCATGATGTGATAAAGCTACATACCAGAACAATGGCCCTGGCTGCTTTACATCAAGGGTCGTTAAGCCAAGTTGTTAATCTGTTGAAGTATTACAGCTATACAATTCTACATACAGAATGCTTATTCCAGCTAATTCCATTCCGTGGTATGTGGCTGTAATGCAGCTCCTGTTCTGTTCAAAGTCATGCCCATGGCATGTTGCATGCCACACAAAGCATCAGGATGCCTAGCACACACACACTTTCCGTGCCATGTGGAATATTTAGCTGTTGCTTTAGTCAGTTGTATGTGTTTATGGACATCCTAATGGCCAGAGTATACCGCCCACTATTGGAAAAAGGTTTATCGTAATTCATTCATGTTGTCATTGATATTCTTTGTGCTACAGTTCAGTTATCTAGTTATAAATCGCCAATACAAGCTTCACCAAGTGACATGTGTTTTACTGTATGTCTGCGGATGTCAGCCATAAAAGGCTACTTATTTTCCATAGGAAAGCATGTCTGACCTTGATTTTTTTTTCCTTGGCAGAGAGTATAAATTGCTGAATGAAACCTTTCTTTTCTAGAATCTACTGTTAGTACCAGGATAGGATACTCCTACACAATTTTAAAAAAGGAAATTGAGTAAATAGGAAAATTGTTGGTGCCTGCTTCTTTCTCTACACAAGTCACAGTTTTTAGTGAAAACATCACATTTACTTACATTTTTGTTCAGTATGTATTAATATCCAATTTTAAAGGGTGAAATAACTTTAAAGAGAGGCTGGAAAGCGGAAATAGATGTATAAAAAAACATATATTAAACCAATAGTATTTTAGAATTAAATTATGGGAGCCGCAGTCATGCATGACACTCTTACCTTATGTTATAAAGAGGACCTGTCACCATGTCAACAGTGGCCAATATTGCTTTTATTTTATTCTCTTTGCTTCCCTGAGTTTTACCGTATGTATTTTATTTATTTTTTTATTTCACTATTTGATTCCAGATATATAGGCCATTTTATTTAGTGGTAATTTTTTTTGTCTTTCCAAGGAGGCAGTGCTCACAGGGTAATCAATGGAGTAGCCTAAACATAAGAACCCAGAGTATCTTGTGAACCACAACCCCCTTGATGAAGGCCCTAAAAATTAAATAAAGTGTCCATGTCTCTGGAATTGTATGGGGGATTTAAAACCTACAAAAAAATAGGATACTCAGGGGATCACTGGGAATAAAATAAGAGAAAAAACTGGCCACATTTGACCTGGTGACAGGTCTTCTTGAAATGTCCTATAAAATACTAAATATTCAAGTCTACTGTTTTGCACGTGTCTACACCTTGTGGTTTCTATTGGCAGTGCAGTTGACTACATAGTTCGGTGTAATAATACAAGTTTTAATTATTATAAAACTTTTATCTCTCTCCTTTTTAGACATTATTTTGGATCCTGTCCATTCTACAACATTTTGCTACAGAAAACTTGTAAAGATAATTGAATAACATTTTTTTATGTCACATCAATTCTTTTTTATGTGGTTTTAGCCTAATCAAAGGACTGTATTTAATGTTGAGTTGACATCATATCGTATGTTAGAAAGGTACTCAAATGCCTCCAGTATCTGTTAATTGAGTTCTCATTCTGCCAATTATAGTTCTTTTCAAAGAGGAGAAAGGATGCCACAAGAGGGGTCTATCTTGCCCTGAAAAAAAAGAATTAACATTAAAATTCCACACATTATCTGCCTGGAGAAGCCTTCACATGATGTGATGCTCAGCTCTTTTGTAGTAACTTCTCTGTTTTGGGTAGAGTCTTTTCATCAAAGAGAGATAACTTTTTAAACACTTTTTATATTGGGGGATGGATCTGAAAGTTTATTCTTTTGTCAGAGAAACTGAATAATTTTGAATATTTTGTGACCACTTATAAGGAGCCTTCAAAGAAGCAATGTCAATTTTAGCCATCTTTAAATTCATTGAATTCTGAAGTGAACCTTGTTTCCAGATCAATGACGCTAAGTAGGATTGTAAAATCTTATTAGCAAGTCCTCTTTCTCTTCCCACTGTCTTTTCTAATTGTTTAATTTTTACTGATACTGTGCAGTCATATAGCTAGTGCCAGTGATGCAAACTTTGGGAAAGACTTTCTTGGCATAATAGAACTGTATCAAATTCTGACAGGCAAAAAATATTATTTATTTTTAGAGCCCCATTGATTCCATGGTTCTGTACACGAGGAGGGGTTACTTACAAAATACAATTATAAATTACTGGGCATAACACCAGCAGTACAGAGAGGCTAGGGTCATGCCCTTGCAGGCTTACGGTCTATAGTCAGCAATGGGGAAGGAGACACTAGGTTGTGGGGGGGAGCTCCAGTGGTGGTGAGGTAGAATTAGGGTCATAGCAGGCTGTAAGTTTTCTTGAAGAGATGGGTTTTCAAGTTTCATTTGAAAGTTCTGTATGTGGTTTCTAACTGGACGTTTTGGGGCACAGAAATCCAAAGTATGGGGAATACACAGGAGAAGTCTTGGAGGCGATTGGGTGAGGAATGTGTAAGTGTGATGGACAGAATTAGATCTTAGGACGACTGGCGAGTATGTGTTGGAAGATATCGGGAGACTAGTTTGACAGAGAAAGATTACGGACAGCCTTATAGGTCAATGTTAGTAGTTTGAACTGGATTCATTGGAGATTGGAAGCCAATGAAGGGATTTGTAGAGTGGAGAAGCGGAGGAGTATCAAGGAGAGAAGTGGCTTAATTTGATTAAAATATGTAGCTCCTAACTGGTGCAGTATTATATATATATATATATATATATATATATATATATATATATATATATATATATATATATATATATATATATATATATATGCACAGCACCAGGTTCTTCATTATATGTTGCCATAAAATTTAAGGGAGCTAAGAAAATTTTAGATAATAGAGTGAAATCTTTGGCATAGTGGTAAAGGGGTAGAGATTATGCCAATAGTCAAAACTTTTATCATGTAAGAAAATTGTGTAGTATGTTCTGATGTATGATGTAACTTTTTGTTAGGTGTCGTGTTCCCGCCGCTGCACAGGGGGAATCTCGAACCATGTCCTCTGCGGTACCCCATTCTTCCCCAGCCGCAGAGGAGCCTGCTCAGCAGAAATGTTGGTTCCAGCATCTTGCTCAAGCTGATGCTGTGCATCTGATTACTGCTGCCGTCCCAGGTCCAGCTATTATCACCAGCATTAGTCAGCGGCAAGCACACGTTCCTGGGACTAAGTCCTGCTTTTTGCCTACTGAGCATGCCTGTGGGACAACCTCACATTGGAGGTTGGGGATCACATGCCTAGGTCTTCAAGCGTCTCCGATTGGACCACTGGCAAGGTTCCGGAAGTGTGTGTGTGTATGTGCATATGCTCTGGTGAAAGCTCTTAAATGATCCCCTTCCATAGCGTAGTTGTCTGAGTGTGGGTGATTGGAGCTGACATAGCGCCAGTTAAGTGCCATCCAGCATGAGGCACGATCTTACTGCATCAATTCAGCAGCATCTGCCAGTGTGGCTCCGTGCGCAGCTAGTGCGCTTTCCGGTCCCTAGCTAGGGTGGTTAGTGGCGTCCGCCAGAGCGGTGCTGCACGCACTTAGTGCGCTAAATCTTTAGTTAGTTTTCCCCCTGGCACCACAGGTGGGGCGCCGAGCGCTAGTGGGTCTAGAGGGACTCTAACCCCGTGTCCTTGGGGCAGAGTCCTGTGACCACACACTAGCATTCACTCTGCGGTATCGTGGCCCTGTGACACAACAGGGTTCACCTCCATACATACTGGGTGAAGCTAACCCATGTGTGTTTTTATACCACCATATACAGTCCGCCATTACCGAGCAGCAGGTAATATCTCTGCACGGTAATCCCTGGACACCTTATAGCTTCCTTTATATTATTTGGTGCGATCCGCCATTGCAGTAAATGATTGTACAGTGGCTTTGTAGTGTTTCACTCTCTAAGTCTAGGTTCACATTAGTGTTTATTTGCTCAGCATATCATCTGCATGTGCAAACGCATGCCAAAATTCATGCAAACGCATGTTTATGCTCCGTTTTTTTATCCGCATAATCTTACGCATGACGGCAAAAAAATGCTACGTTTGTCATGTGTTTGTATGCATTTTTGCATGAGTTTGCATTGTTTATACACATGCTTACTGTATTTCCCAATGGGCGTGGCTTATGAGATTTCTATATATAGACCCTGCACAGATGAAATCCTCTTCTTTTGATGTTGTATCCTGCTGCAAGATGGATCTTAGTGAGAGCTTCAATCTTAATCTGGATTTATCATTGAAATTGACTTTTGCGTTTGCTGTGGCTTGTGAAGAAGAAAGGAGAAAAGAAAGACGGAGAAGACGTCGTCGTCAGTATTTGCAACACCCCATTGTTGAAGTCTGAGAGCGCCGTGGAGCCTACCACTCATTGTACACCGAGCTTCGTGAAAACCTGCAAAAGTTTGTTGAATACACGAGGATGTCTGAACTCAGCTTCGATGAATTGCTGCATCGTGTGTGAGGATCCATCACCAGGCAGGTCACGCAACTACGTAGAGCAATTCCTGCTGAGGAACGTCTGGTGACCCTAAGGTACGTCATTTTGAAAAAGAAACACCTGTCATTAATATTCTTGTTATAAAAGCCATGTAATTATTTTTTTTCCCCATTTTTTTTCTCCACAGATTCCTGGCTACCGGAGAGACCTTAAGATCTTTACATTTTCAATTTCGGATTGGACAGTCCATCCTTTCTGTCATTGTTGGAGACACCTGCTGTGCATTGTGTGACGTTCTGCGTGCAGAATTCCTCCCCAACTCACATCTGAACTCTGGCTGAAAAATTCAAGGAAATTTGTCATTTTCCCAACTGTGTGGGGGCTGTGGATGGCAAACACATTCGGATTCTTAAACCTGCTGGAAGTGGATCCGAGTGCTTCAATTGTAAAAAATACTTTTCCATTGTTCTCATGACGATTGCAGATGCGGAGTGTAGATTTGTCGCCGTTGACATAGGCTCATTTGGACAAGGAAATGACTCACAGACTTTCAAAAACTGTGACATGGGACAACGTTTGTATGCTAATAATTTCAATTTTCCACCACCACAACCTCTTCCGAACACTGAAGGACCGTCAATGCCATTTATTGTTGTTGGGGATGAGACATTTCAAATGTGTGCCAACCTCATAAAACCATATTCAAGTCGGAACTTGAATCACACCAAATAGATTTTCAATTACTGACTGACACGGGCACGAAGAACTGTGGAGTGTGTCTTTGGTGTGCTGACAGCTAAATGGCACATTTTGGGAACACCAATCAATCTTAAAATAGAGACAATTGATAAGGTTGTGAAAGCGTGTGTCATTATGCATAATTACATCCTGGTAAAAGAGCAAACCCCTCTTCGAACTGGAGGAACCTGTTAATGCAACATTGCCAGGTTATCATGCTCACCCTCTGAGGACTACAGTGGAAGTTGCCCAAATGAGGAATAAATTACCTGCCTACTTTGTCTCTGATATTGGACGCGTGTCTTGGCAAGATGAAATGGTTTAAGCTGTAAATAAGTCAAATGTACCTGTAATGTTATGTATCTGTATTTTTTTCTGACTGTAATATTGACACATTGAATGTAACTTTAATAATAAACACCTTAACTGTAACACCCGTTAATACTTCACTCAACAATACACTCAACAATACACACATGTTTAAATAAAGAGGTAAAGAAAACACAGTGAGACAGTTATTGTGAATCAAAAGAATTTTTATTAACAAAAATAAAAACTATTTTAATTTTAAAAAAATTAAAATGTGATTACTTTCGGGTTCTGCCGGAGGGAGTGACATGGTGGACCTGAGGGGGGTGTCAGGCTGTGATGGTAGTCTTGGAGTGGTTGGGGAAGTAGGGGAAGTGGAAGTGGCAGACAATTGAAGGATTGGGTCAGGAACATTGGCGGAGGACTCATTGAGGGAAGAGCAAGCACCGGCCTCAGAAAAAAAAAGCCTTTGATGGTTTTTATATCTTCGGACTTTTTGAGCAGCACCACTTCGAACCCGAATCTCCTCTCTCATGTCTTTATTGAAGCGATACTTCTTCGAGCGCCAGCGAACTTTTACTCTCATTACTGTGAAGGGGGAAGAAATAAAAATTATTGAAAAAGACACCAAAATTTACAGCAAAACCGACCCGTAAAAGACCACATTGAAATACTTACGAAAATCCTTTCTGACTTTTGGCCTTGCATGGTCCGAATCATCCAACAGGGATCTGGCCACTTCTTCCCATAGTCATCGGATCAAAGCTGAGTCGGAATGATTCCGATCACGGGGGTCCCACAACGCTGCTCGCTCTTGCACAGCTTGAATAAGGGCTTCGTTATCAATATCTGGTTATCCTTCCCCATGTTGTAGAACTTATAGATGAAATTTAAAAAAAAAAAAAAAAAAAGTAAGTAAAACTGAAAACAAATTTAATTACAACTCTGATAAAGGCTACTTACACCCAGTCTTTCCTCCTCAGCAACTTGAGGCCGACGACTCTGGGAAGAATAATTTCTACTAGACTGCTCCTGCTCTTCTGCACTGTCAGGTACCTGTAAAGAAAATACATGATTTAACACGTCTAGTATTGACAGTCAATACATACCAATCAGTAAATCAAATGTGATTACATAATCAATGTCATGTCCACTTTCGGGAGCTTCAGTGGAGGACATGTTGGAAGAGCAGGCAGCAGTCAAGTGAAACACTAGAGAAAGAAAAAGAAAAATTTAACTTGGTAAAAGCCAAACACAATGTAGCACAAGAAAAATGGACACCAATACTTACAGTGCAGGCAGTAGTCCAACAACACAGCAGTCAGGCAGCGCCAGGAAGGCAGCAGCACCAGGACGCCAGCAGCAACAGGACTTGAGGAGCAAGCAGTCTACAAGGGACCTGAAAAAAAAATAGTACAGAGTAGACTGCAAAGAGAAACAGACATTTTCAAAGCTTCTATACTTACATCCAGCAGCACCAGAAAGACAGCAGCACAAGGACAATGGCAGCACCAGGAAGGTGGCAGCAACAGACAGAAAAAATTTAGTACAGACTGCAAAGACAAAGCAGACATTTTCAAAGCTTCTATACTTCCATCCAGAATCTTGCGAGTAATGGACTACCTGTCTCCAGACCCCCTTTTATACATCAGTGATTTTACAGGTGGTAACATAGTTTCTTGGACATGATTAGTGTGATGCAATTATCTGTAATTGTCTGCATGCGGATGATTGCAAAATATTTGCCGCCTCAAAAAATGCAACATGTTGCAAACGCATGTCCCTGCGAACATCATGTTAAAGATATGTATGCATGACGCATGCGGATGTATGCGCACAGAAATGCTAATGTGAACCTGGCCTAAACGTAAATATACATATATAGTGTAAATACTTAAAAGTATATATGTTATGTTTATGTGTGTATATATATATATGTGTGTGTGTGTGTGTGTGTGTGTGTGTGTGTGTATATATATATATATATATATATATATATATACTGCTCAAAAAATAAAGTGAACACTAAAATACCACATCCTAGATATCACTGAATGAAATATTTCAGTTGCAAATCTTTATTCATTACATAGTGGATTGTGTTGAGAACAATAAAACATAAAAATGATCAATGTAAATCAAAATGAATATCTCATGGAGATCTGGATTTGGAATGATACTCAAAATCAAAGTGGAAAATCAAATTACAGGCTGATCCAACTTCAGTGGAAATGCCTCAAGACAAGGAAATGATGTTCAGTTGTGTGTGTGCTGCCTCCATGTGCTTGTATGACCTCCCTACAATGCCTGGGCATGCTCCTGATGAGGCGGCGGATGGTCTCCAGAGGGATCTCCTCCCAGACCTGGACTAAAGCATCCGCCAATCCTGGACAGTCTGTGATGCAATGTGACATTGGTGGATGGTGCGAGACATGATGTCCCAGATGTGTTCAATCGGATTCAAGTCTGGGGAATGGGTGGGCCAGTCCATAGCTTCAATGCCCTCATCTTGCAGGAACTGCTGACACACTCCAGCCACATGAGGTCTGGTATTTTCCTGCATTAGGAGAAACCCAGGGCCAACTGCACCAGCATATGGTCTCACAAGGGGCCTGAGGATTCCATCTCGGTACCTAATGGCAGTCAGGCTACCTCTGGCGAGCAAATGGAGGGCTGTGCGGCCCTCCAAAGAAATGCCACCCCACACCATTACTGACCCACTGCCAAAACGGTCATGCTGAAGGATGTTGCAGGCAGCAGATCGCTTTCCACTGCATCTCCAGACTCTGTCACGGCTGTCATATGTGCTCAGTGTGAACCTGCTTTCATCTGTGAAGAGCACAGGGCGCCAGTGGCGAATTTGCCAATCCTGGTGTTCTGTGGCAAATGCCAAGCGTCCTACATGGTGTTGGGCTGTGGATGTCAGGCACTCAGACCATCCTCATGGAGTCGGTTTCTAACCGTTTGTGCAGACACATGCACATTTGTGGCCTGCTGGAGGTCATTTTGCAGGGCTCTGGCAGTGCTCCTCCTGTTCCTCCTTGCACAAAGGCTGAGGTAGCTGTCCTGCTGCTGGGTTGATGCCCTCCTACGGCCCCCTCCACGTCTCCTGGTGTACTGGCCTGTCTCCTGGTATCGCCTATAGCCTCTGGACACTATGCTGACAGACACACCAAACCTTGCCACAGCTCGCAATTGATGTGCCATCCTGGATGAGCTGCACTACCTGAGCCACTTGTGTGGGTTGTAGAGTCCGTCTCATGCTACCACGAGTGTGAAAGCACAACCAAGATTCACAAATGACCAAAACATCAGCCAGAAAGCATTGGTACTGAGATGTGGTCTGTGGTCCCCACCTGCAGAACCACTCCTTTATTAAGTGTGTCTCGATAATTGCCAATAATTTCCATCTGTTGTCTATTCCATGTGCACAACAACATGTGTAACTGATTGTCAAACAGTGTTGCTTCCTAAGTTGACAGTTTGATTTCACAGAAGTTAGATTTACTCGGAGTTATATTCTGTTGTTTAAGTGTTCGCTTTACTTTTTTGAGCAGTGCATGTATATACTGTGTATGTATATGTGTGTGTGTGTGTGTGTGTGTGTGTGTATATTGTAAGGTTTCTCTTACTGAGAGTGTTGGGGGACACTCACTTGGCCGCGATATTCAAGCACACGGGCACGGGTTTATAAAATAAAGCAGTCCATGCGGTTTATTAAGCCTCATAAACCGGGTTACGCACAGTTCATAACATGAAACACAACAGGCACCAACTGGTGATGTTTACTTGCAGCTTCTAACACTTCAGTGTACGGCTTTGCCTCACGGCCACTAACACGCTGGTCCTCCCTTAACCAGTTCCCAAGGGAGACCACATAGTTCATAGAACTTCACAAGCACTACCGGCCTGTACGATACCTGACGGTATCGTGCACATCCCGGGGAGAACATGCACCGCCCCCTACCTGTTACAGGGGTTACTGCATCACATATATCACAATATATATATACACACACACACACACACACACACACACACACACACACACACACACACACACTTGAAACAAGAAGTTTACATACACCATATGAAAAGACACATACGCACGTCTTTTTCAATATCTGACATGAGATAAGAATAAACCTTTCCCGTTTTAGGTCAATTAAGATTTCCATAATTATTATTTGCCAAATGCCAGAATAATGAGAGAGAGAATGGTTTAAGGCATTTATATTACTTACTGAAAAGTTTACATACATTTCATTAGTATTTGGTACCATTGCCCTTAAAGGGAACCTGTCACCCCCAAAATCGAAGGTGAGCTAAGCCCACCAGCATCAGGGGCTTATCTACAGCTTTCTCTAATGCTGTAGATAAGCCCCCGATGTATCCTGAAAGATGAGAAAAAGAGGTTAGATTATACTCACCCAGATCCTGGGAGTAGGAATTCCTGAACAGCACATGGAAAGGCATGTATGCAGAGTCTGTGATGGTACTGCTTTGGGGTAGCTACAGCCCATCTGAGGATCCGGACTGTCAGGTGACCTGGTGAGCAAGGAATTGTCCGGGACGGTGATCCCAGTTCGGCTGCTTCCCTTGGAGAGAGAGTACTGACAGGAGTCTGTGTGGAGTGGGAGCTCCTGGAAGGAAACCCTGAGTATGGGGAACTCTGTGCATTGACAGGGGGTCAGTTAATGAACTGTGTGGTCTCCCATGGTAACTGGACGAAGTGAGGTCCGGCATGTTTAGAGACTGCGAACCAATGTCGTGTGCGCTATATGAGTAGAGACATTGATACAACGTATGGACACCCCTGGGAACTAGTCAAGGAGGACTGGTGGGTGTCGTGTCTGAACTATGAGTTAAAGCCCTATATGAAGTATCTAAGATAAAGCTGCAACTTAATGTCATCGGTTGGTGCCCATTGTGTTCCATGAAGTATATAATGAACTGTGCATGACTCTGTTTATGACTGCATAATAAACCACATGGACTGTTTAATAGAGCAAATCGTGCCCGTGTGACTGAATCCCGTTGCTAGGAGAGTGTCCCCCAACACATGCAGTAAGCGCTATCTTACATTATATATATATATATATATATATATATATATATATATATATATATATATATATATATATATATTCAGTATGTGTGTTTATAGTGTATTAGATATAGTATCCATTTAAGTTATATATAACAGGGAAATGTAGATTGTGTGGATATTTTCATCTGTCAGTATGCTTGTCCATTTAATTAACTTCTAGTCTACATATCCATCATCTAGGATATATTGAACATGTTAGTGAATATTTGATATTACCCAAGACAGATGCTGGGATAAAAGAGAAATAATTAGACATGTTTTTGTATCATCAGTCTATCAAAGGCAAAAGGGTAATTGCTAATTGAGTGACTGAAATGTTTTATTTCCCAGCGCTGTGCAAACAGGATGTGAACCCGTGTTAACAAATGCATTGAATGTCCTTGAATAGAGGCCTCCTGGTCTCCACACACCCTGAATCTTATTTCACCGCCTGGAGAAACTGTCCCCAGACACAGCTGTTGCTTTATGTTCATTAAAAGCATCATTTGCTGGTGTCACTCTCACTTTCTTTCACTACGCTCTTTGCTATGTTGAAAACTGTCGCTGTTAAGTTTCAGAAGTATTCCCCTTGTTGTAACCTTACACTCTGCATAGTGTCATGAAATATGCAATGCATTCCACATGGAGACTTTTACTGTGACCTCACATGATTCTTTTCTTGGCTACTCTAGTAAAATAATCATTATTTACTAGACAAGTGACCCCCTTCTGTGTTACATTGACCCTTTCCCTGTTTGATAGAATTGGAAAAATGATTATGGAAAAGTTGTGAAAAATTATTAAAATTAAAAACGCTCTACGGTAAAAAAAAACTGAAATGTGCTTAAAATAGTCAGCAATACAAATTATTGATATATTTTAGTTATAAACCGTGTCCTGATCTTCAGATATCCCCTCCAGTAATGGGTCCAGTAGGCCAGTTTTGGCTTGTGCACGACACAGGACAGCACTTCCTCTATTGGCATTCGTGATGGCTCATTCGCTACTGATCCGAGACAAAGAGCTGGCTCTCTGCCGGGAACGATGGGGGCCGACACCCCAGTGAGAGCCACTAAAGTCTCTGTTCAGCTCCTACTGGGGGTAAAATGATGGTAATTGGCTCCCGGAATCCCCCCCATCCCGAACCAAACCCTGCTAACTCATTAATTTTCTGATTACAGATAGGTGGTGTTTCAGCTGTGGGTGTATGGGGTTTCAGCTCCGTTATCATCATCTTAAATGTGTGTTCACCTGGAGTGAATACATATTTAATAGGGATCTATTTATGATAAAAAGAGCCGTCTTTTCTCTAGTAGCCTTCCACGACAGCCACCTGGAGGTTGTCTCCACACCCTAATGGGGGACAGGAAGCACAAGAGGTTAAAAACCCCTCCCACCTCCCATTAATCAGTGTCTTTCCTGTCGCCCATGGGGCATGGAGAGGTTTCTGGTGCGCTGCAGCGGCCGGCTCTAGCAGTGTACCTTTTTTTCTTTCTTGTGCCGGGCACTGGTGGTCGGGCCCCCAGGGCTTCCTCCTCCGTTGTGCCTCCCGTCTCCTCCGGATTCTGGGACCGCATTCCCGGTCCTCCTGCGTCCTCTTGCGGGGATAAAGCTGGTCGGTGAGCCCATCCCGGAGGCCTCCCCGAGCTCTCCGGCGTCTCCACCTCCTGCGCGTGCTGTTCAGCGACCCGGAAGTCACGTGATACTTCACTTCCGGGTCGGCGCTCCTGCATAGGAGCGATACAGTCCAGCGTTATGGATTACCGAACGGCGTGTGAGGCACGCTGCATCCTCGCACGCCTGCCTGGGACTGTGGAGGGGGAGGGGCGGCGAATTGCCACGCGCTGGTGCAGACTTATCTATATATATAATTGTCTAAGGGTTTTTCGGTCTGCCAGGCCTCGACCAATCAGCGACGGGCACAGTATCGACGTAGATGTCATAATGGTTGCCATGGCGACGATGATGTCAAAAAGGTTGCCTCGACCAATCAGCGACAGGCACAGTCGGAATCATCATTGTCCATATACTACGGGGACATGCATATTCTAGAATACCCGATGCGTTAGAATCGGGCCACAATCTAGTTTTCTATATAAGCTGCGAAGACGTCTCAGGTAAGCCTGCTGTAAGCATGGATTTGTCTTGCCCTGCAGCTGCAGAGCCCAGCGCTCCTCAAGCCCTAGTAAGTGTGGCAGAGATGGGTCCCATTTAAAGGTAGTTTTATATATACCTTCTTACACCGCTTCCTCTCTCTTTTCAGGGAGTCAAGCTTGGCCCTAAATCCGTTACTAAACGCAAATGTGCTACCTGTAATGTGAAAATGCCACTAGATTGGGAGAAAAAGTTGTGCCAACCTTGTACAGATAAAATTATCTGGGCGGAACACCCTTCATTAATTGAAGAAATTCGCTCCTTGGTTAGGCAGGAGGTTCAAACCTCTTTGGCCACACTCGCTTCCCCTCCACCGCCACCACCATCCTCACCTGGTCCATCACTTTCCAAGAAGAGAAAAATCCAGGAGTATTCCGGGTCAGAGTCTGAAGGATCTTATACGTCATCTTCAGTCAAATGGGAGGATGTGTTACCCCATAAATCTGCAGAGATTAGAAAATATCTTTTTTCCTCTGAATACATTGAGGAATTGGTGTCTGCAGTGAGGAACACCATGGGGCTAAAAGAGGAATCAGTCTATACAAGATGAATTATTCGGTATACATACTAAAAAACAACCTGGGTTTCCCGTACATAAAAGTATAATAGACTGATCAATAATGAATGGGAACTGCCTGAAAAACGGCTAACTACTCCTTCAGATTTTAAACATCGGTTTCCTCTAGATGAGGACTCAATCAAATGGAACATCCCAAAAATTAATGTTCAGGTGGCTAGAGTGGCTAAGAAGACGGCTCTGCCGTTCGAGGATTCCTCCCAGTTAAAAGACCCCTTAGATAGAAAGATTGAGAGCCTTCTCAAAAAATCCTGGGAAACCTCTACCTCAGCCCTCAGATTCAACATTGCATCCACCTGCGTGGCCCGCTCTCTCTTTCGCTGGATAGAAGAGCTAGAAAACCACATCTCTCAGGGTACCCCGAGAGAGGAAGTGTTGAACTCCTTGCCTATTTTGCATAGAGCAACTGGGTTTCTCGCCGACGCCTCACTGGAATCTATCCGTGTGGCCTCCAGATCTCTAGTCCAGACAAATTCAGCCAGAAGAGCTCTCTGGCTAAAAATGTGGAGCGGAGATGTCACTTCAAAGATAAAACTCTGTTCCATTCCCTTTAAGGGTGACTACGTGTTTGGGCCCTCATTGGATGACATCCTGGAAAAAGCCACGGACAGAAAGAAAACTCTTCCTGAACAAAGGCCTCCCAGGAAGCGTTTTTTTCGAGCCTCCCAGTCCCAGCCCTCCCTGGGTAAAGGAAAAGGGAAAACCGGGAGGTGGAGTTATGCTAAGGGGAATCCTAAAAACATCCTTATTCCCCAACAAACACAACAAGAAAAACAATGACTCTGATCCGGTGGGGGGGAGGCTTTCGAACTTCATTCACAGTTGGCAGAATATCTCCAACAGTCCCTGGGTAGTGAGTGTTATCCAACAGGGTCTTCTGATAGAGTTCGATGCGCCTCCTCCCAGGATCTTAAGAGTCACCACCCCGTCATCTCGGGAGACTCAAAAACTGATGATGGCTGGAATACAGGACTTAGTAGACTCGAGAGCTATTTCCATGGTCCCGGTAAACGAGCAAGGAAAAGGGCACTATTCCCGTATCTTCATGATAAAAAAGCCTTCCGGGCAATCTCGGATCATAATAAATCTAAAAGCTCTCAACAAATACATAACTTACCGCAAATTCAAAATGGAGTCAGTAAAAACAGCCATCCCTCTGATAGCTCCTCATTCCTATATGGCAACAGTAGACCTCAAGGATGCCTATTTCCATATTCCAATGCATCCTCGCCACAGGAAATACCTAAGATTTGCGGTCCAATTCAATCAAAAAAATCTTACATTTCCAATACAATGTTCTCCCCTTCGGGATCTCCTCGGCCCCAAGGGTGTTCTCCAGAGTCATGGCGGAAGCGGTAGCTCATATCGGGAACTAAGACATCGCTATAGTGCCGTACTTGGACGACCTTCTAATAATTGGTCCTAACGCCGAAATTCTCAATCAGAGAATTTCCAAAACTCTGAACATCTTACAGCTTTTGGGTTGGATACCCAATCTAAAGAAGTCTCAACTATTACCATCAAAGGTGAGGAAATTCCTCGGAGTCCTTTTGGACTCAGGAAATCAAAAATCTTTCCTACCAGAGGAACACCAGATGAACCTGATATCCAAGGTCTTAGACTTCAAGAAACAACGATCCCCGACTCTGCGGACTGCAATGTCTCTTCTGGGGTCGATGACGGCCTGTATACAATCAGTCCAGTGGGCTCAGAGCCACTAAGGAGTACTGCAGGCACACATCCTAGGGAACTGGAACGGAAATCCAAATTTCCTGAACAGAAGAGTCTACACTCCAGGGAAGGTAAGAGCCTCGTTAACCTGGTGGGCGATCCAATCAAACCTGCTAAAAGGAGTGGACTGGATACAAGATCCGCTGGTCACAGTGACAACAGATGCCAGTCAAAAAGGTTGGGGAGCAGTTGTCTCGCAAATCCCATTCCAGGGTCACTGGAATCAGAAAGAAAGCTCCAATTCCTCCATCTCCAGAGAATTGATGGCAGTGGAGAGGGCCCTTCTGGCTGCCAGCAGTCTCATTATAGGTCAACATGTCAGAATCTACTCAGACAATATGACGACTGTTGCGCATCTAAAACACTAGGGAAGTCCGAAGTTCAACCAATTGAGAGCAATATCAAACAGAATTTTTTGCTGGGCAGAGAAACATCTCCTCTCACTATCAGCAATACACCTCAAGGGGTCAGTAAACATTCATGCGGATCTCCTAAGTCGTCACGATTTACATCCAGGAGAATGGAGCCTGAAGGCGGACATTTTCAGAATGTTGACGGACAGATGGGGACTTCCCGACATAGACCTTCTAGCGTCAAGCCAGAATGCACAGGTCGAGAACTACTTCTCTCTAGACCCCAAAGACAGGTCTCAGGGAGTAGACGTCTTGGCTCATACATGGAGGTTCCATCTAGTATACGTGTTCCCTCCAATACTGTTGCTTGCAAAGACCCTCCGGAAGATCCGAGACGATCAGGTCCAGACTATCCTAGTGGCTCTGGCATGGCCGAAAAGAAGCTGGTACCACCTCATCAGAGAACTGAGGGTGGATGGTCCAGTCTTTCTTCAATCATCAGAGGATCTACTCTGCCAGGGCCCCTTTTATCATCCGGAACCACAAAAGTTCAAACTGGCAGCCTGGCTATTGAAGCCCAGGTACTAAGAGCCAAGGGTCTTTCAGAGTCAGTAATCTCTACCTTACAGAAGTCTAGAAAACCTGTCACCAATGCCATATATGGCAAAATCTGGAATAGATTCTCCGCATGGTGTCATCCTCATAATCCTGACCCTTTCCATCCTAATATCTCACAAATATTAGAATTTTTACAAAAAGGATTGGAGTTGGGGCTGAAGCCAAGTACCTTAAAAGTTCAAGTGTCAGCTTTGAGCTCTGTCTTCGATCAAGACCTTGCAGGTCATCGTTGAATAAAGAGATTTATGGTCGCAGCATCAAGGCATAGTCCAAGGAAACAAATTTTTGTGCCATCATGGGACTTAAACATAGTTCTAAATGGCCTTATGGCTCCTCCATTTGAGCCATTATCATCTTGTTCCTCACAGCTTCTGTCCTGCAAGACTGCCTTCTTAGTTGCAATTTCTACTGCAAGACGAGTGGGGGAAATACAAGCCCTTTCAATTAGAGAACCTTATCTTACCATAAGAGATGACTCCATTGTGTTCCGACCAGATCCATGGTTTCTTCCGAAGGTAGTGTCAGAATTTCATCGATCACAGGATATAGTCCTCCCATCGTTCTGTCACAATCCTGCAAATCCGGAAGAACACAAATTTCATACCTTGGATGTACGACGTATAGTGTTATACTACTTAGAACAAACTAAATCGTTCAGAATTGACAAAAATCTCTTCGTTCATCTTTCTGGCAGAAACAAGGGCAAAAAGGTAGCGAAGAGTACCATTGCCAACTGGATAAAAAAGGCCATTACTGAAGCATACCTAACTCAGAATATTGCTATTCCTGCGGGCCTAAAGGCTCACTCCACCAGATCTACTTCCGTCTCTTGGGCTGAAAGGGCTGGTGCTTCAACAGAGCAGATTTGCAGGGCTGCAACACAGTCTTCTTTGCACACTTTTACCAAGCATTATAGATTGTACTTCTGGTCCAACCGGGATCTTGCCTTTGGCCGAAAAGTTCTCCAGGCTGTGGTCCCTCCCTAAATACAGAATTGGTTGGCATTCCTCCTGGTGGCTGTCGTGGAAGGCTACTAGAGAAAATAGAATTATTCTTACCGTTAATTCGGTTTCTAGGAGCCTTCCACGACAGCATTAATTCCCTCCCGATGTTCTTGGATAATTTTTTCTGAGAACCTAAAAGGTAACCGGTGCTATGCGTTCAGTTGTAAGTCACTGGTTAATGGGAGGTGGGAGGGGTTTTTAACCTCTTGTGCTTCCTGTCCCCCATTAGGGTGTGGAGACAACCTGGTGGCTGTCGTGGAAGGCTCCTAGAAACCGAATTAACGGTAAGAATAATTCTATTTTTTTGGTGAGTGGAGCAAAGTGAGGCAGATCACCAAAAAGCTGAACTGCCTATCACTTGTTGGTATGTCATCAGTGCTGTGTGTCAAAGGAGGCTGGCTAATAGCAAAGCCAGCTCCCTTCTCTGTCACAGCTAATGCATATAGTTACATAAACCATTACTTGATAACTTTGACTTATAATAGTGCCAACTACTCTATGCTCTCCTATGCTCTAGTGGACACACACAGAAGAGGGCTCCTCTGCAAGAATAATATATGGGCCCTTTGCAATCCAATAGCTCCTACTAATGCATAATTTTACATGTTTTGGAGGTGGAAAGGGACCCTCTTGCCTCTTCGGCCGCTGTTCAGCTGCACATGTTACACCAATGATATGTGCGCCCCTGACTCTGTATGCGGTATGCGAGTATATAAATAGTAAATTTATTCCATCTTACAGTCAATACCATGTTTAACTGATACTTTAATATTTTCAGTTTATATTGATGCATTTGCTTTAGGCCCAACTTTGGTGAAGCAAAGTTACTCTATGAAAGGCCTCAAGTAGCTATTCAGTAGAATGCCTAGCAGGTTTCTGCAAGTATGAAATAAGTTATGGTAAATTCATACTAACCTTAAATACTCTACTCAGTGGCTCTATAGAATAACTAGGTTTTCTAGAGATTTTCTACCCTCATGTATCCACTAACTGTTGATAATATGCAGTAAGCCTAACCAAATAAGATCATTGGAATTATAGTTGCCAAATTTATTGTAAATACTTTTTAAAGACATCACTATGAAAATACTTATATCTTTTTGGGGCATAAAAGTATTTATATCGATTTGTCTGGCTAACATGGTACCATAATATTATTTTTTATTGTACGTCATGCCAAATTTATTGAAAAATGAATGGCTCTTAAAATATTTGGTGAATTTTGTACCCAATACCCAATTTCAAACCTGAACCGAACCCGGACCCTTTTCAATTGAATGGGGGGGTAGGCAGCATCCCGCATTTTCCATGTTGTCATCTGTGTGACAGCACGAGAAACACCAGGTCTGATCGGCAGTAACCTTTCAAGTTACCGCCTGTCAGAGTACTGCATTTCCCACGCTGTCACATAGATGACAGCGTGTGAGCCAGCAATGTGACTGGATGAGAAAAGGTGACCGCCAGTCACAGGTGTCGGCTGATGAGTACTTCTCTCATCATCCTATGCCTCGTCTCACTGATAAAAGTGAGAGCAAATTAGGCTGATGAGAGTATTCACCAGCCGGCACCTGTCCATAGTAATTAATATGTCAGTGAGATAATTAGTGCAGTGTTTGTGTAGCTTACTGTACATGTATTTATTGAATAAATAAAGAAAAGAAAAAAATGGCGCAGGGTCTCCTCTATTCTTGATAATCAGCATAAGTAAAGCTGACAGCTGTGGGCTGCAGCCTTCAGCTGTGAGCATTATCTTGGCTGGTTATTAAACATTAAGTGGCACCCATTCAGTTTTTTAAATTATTTAAATGATTAAAAAAAAACAACGTAGGATCACCCCCATTTTTGATAGCCAGCCAAGCTAAAGCAGACAGCTGGGAACTTGTATTCTCAGACTGGGAAGGGTCAATGGATATTGGCCCTCCCCAGCTTAAAAATAGCAGATGGCAGCCACCCCAGAAGAAGCGCATCGATTAGATGTGCCAATTGTGGCGCTTAGCCCGGCTCATCCCACTTTTCCTGGTGCGGTGGAAAGTGGGGCATTAGTTTTGGGGTTGATGTCAGCTGTTTTATGTTCGTTGACATTAAGCCGCCATTAATAACCCCGTAATCAAAAGTAATAAAGACGCAGACACAAGAAAAAGTCCTTTATATTAAGTAAACACACCCTGACCCATTTATTAATGTGAAGATAAAACATCACAGTATTCCTCACCTGTTGCCAACAATCCGTATGTCCCATGACATTCTCCAACCCTGCTACATTTGGATGCATTGCTTAGCGGTGGCATGATGTGTCCGCTCAGCCCTGCATCCAGGATACACTAGGCTAAACGTGAGAATGTGGCTGCATGTGACAGGCGTGAAGTCATTAAGGTCTATCTAATCCATCCTTTCCTCATCTATCCATCCCTCCCTCATCCCTTCCTCCTTACCTTTCTCATCCATCCCTCCCTAATCCATCCATCATTCATCCATCTCTTCCTCATCCATCATCCCTCCCTCATCCATGCATCCATCCCTCATTCATCTCTCCATTATCCATCCATATATCCTCTTTTCATCCATCCATCCATACAAATCTCCCTCATCCAACCAACTAACGCTTCCTCATCATCCATCCCTCACTCCCTTCTACATCCCTCATCCATCTATACATCCCTCATCCATCCATCTTTCCATCTCTCATGCATCTATTCATCCCTCCCTCATCCATCCATATATCCCCCTCCCTCATCCATACATCCCTCCTTCACTCATACATCCCTCCTTCATCCACCCATTCATCATCCATCCCACTTTTTTTAAACAAATGACTTAAAATAATGGACAAAAAAAATAGAACCATGAGGCAGAGATCCAAGTAGAGGAAGAGGTGGTGGTGGACTTGAAAGGTGTGCAGAGGGCCAAGTTTTTTTTATTATTTACGCAAATGACTTTAAATAACAGACCCAAAAAAATAAACAGAAAAAAAAAATAGAATTGTGAGACAGAAGTCCAAGTGAAGCAAGGGGTGGAGGTGGTCGAGGAAGGTGTGGAGGGATAAATTTAAAGAAATAATAAGAAATTTTGTTTCCATAGCACCAACATATCACATAGCATTTTACAATTCAGAGGTGACATGTACAAATACCAGACATTACAGAGTAAGGCCATTTTTACACGTTGAGTATTTGTTGAGTTGCTTGTGTTTCTATCATACTTTTCCTCTGTCTGTTCCACTCCTGGTTTTGGCTTACAAATTCTGAGGTTAAAAACTCACCAAATACTCAACGTGTGCATGTGACCTAACACGTAATTCAAAGGATACCACGAGGAGTGAGAGTCCGGATCACAAGCTTACAATCTCTCATTTTTAAAAGAGGAAACTGGTCCAATATCATGCTACTGAGTGGCAAAAGTATTTGAACCTTTATTTTTAGTATCAAGTAAGACCCCCCTTGTGGTGTAATATCTGCATCTAAATGTTTCCAATAATTGTTGATTACTCCTAAACATTGGCTTGGAGGAATTTTAGACCGTTCATCACTACACTGAACTATATTGAACTCTGTTATGTTGATGTGTTTTCTCCCATGAGCAGCTCACTTCACATCCTTTCACATTTCTAAAGGATGCAGGTTAGGCCTTTGACTTGGCCTTTCCAAAACTTTCTTTATTATTTAACCATTTTTTCTATACCGACTTGTGTGCTTTGGGTTGTTGTCTTGCTGCATTACTGATGTTTTTTTCAAATTCAACCCATGCACATATGTCCT
Source organism: Ranitomeya variabilis (assembly GCF_051348905.1). Taxonomy (NCBI): domain Eukaryota; kingdom Metazoa; phylum Chordata; class Amphibia; order Anura; family Dendrobatidae; genus Ranitomeya; species Ranitomeya variabilis. The sequence goes on along the minus strand of NC_135236.1, from coordinate 229,151,968 downwards.
GGCATTTTCATATAGAATTTTCTGGTATAAGAATTCAGAATTCATTATTCCATCAATCATGGCAAGCCGTTCTGGCCTAGATACAGCAAAACATGCCCAATCCATAATAGTACCACCACATTTCAAAGATGGTATGATATTTTTATGCTTTAATGCAGTGTTTTTCTTTCTCCATATAACACTTCTCATTTAATCCAGAAAGCTCTATTTTGAGCTTATCCATCCACAAACCATTGTTCCAATATCAATAGCCTCCTGGCTTGTCCAGGTGATCTTTAGCAAACTCTCAGCTGTTTTCATTTTGGAGAGCAGTGACTTTCTTCTTGCAATCTTGCCATGCACACTATTCTTGTTCATTGTCCTTATAGTGTACTCATGAACATTAACATGAGCTAATGTAAGAGAGGCCTTTAGTTATTTACAAGTTATCTTGGGTTCCTTTATTACTTTTCAGACTATTATGCACCTTGCAATATTTTTTTAGTCAACCATTCTTGGAAACGATGATAATGGTTTTAAATTTCTTCCATTTATACGTAACCTGAGGTCCTCTTAAATCCTTTTTGTTTTGCCATATTACAGTTCCACTAATGTGTTGTAATGATCATACTTTGATAAATTTTTGTTCTTTAACTAAAATAGGTTGCACACTCACATCTGATTGTCGTTTCATTGATTGAAAGCACCAGACTTTAATTTCAACTATAAATTATCTGCTAATCCTAAAAGTTTGCATACTTCTGTCACTCTTAGAAATAAGATATTTGATCTTGTTCTTCATTTAAAAAAATGACAGAGTCTAACATTTGTGCCTCTGTTTGATTTGGTTCTCGTTATCTAGTTTTAGGGCTTGTGTGGAAACCTGAAGTAATTTTAGGTCAATTTTATGCACAAATACGGAAAATTTAGAATGGTTCACAAACATTCAAGTGCCCCTGTTATCCCCTAGAATTTTCTTGCTGCCCGCTTATAGAGGTGGGGACATAGAAATAGCACATGCAGTAAGACGAAACTGGTTTTGCGTAGCAGCTCGGGTACATATTTGCATTGTGACTCAGTAGCTTTTGGTTGTGCCCCTGTCTATTACGTTTGGAATGAGACCGCGTTGTTCTTATTTTTATATTCTTACTGCATATATTTTGCTTTGTTTCATATGTGCAGGGTTTAGTTATATGCTCTAATATTTACCATATTTCTCAGTATACTGTACATTGTATGCACACATTTCACTTGCTGCAAGAAAATGATTACTTGTGGGTTGCATACTTATTTAGTCATGGGAATTACTTGTAAAATAATTTTTCAGGCTGGCAAATCTGATTATCTATGATGTATGTGATAGGTTTTGCCATGGGAATTGGTGGTGGATGGGAGTAGATAAGGCATTTTTCTATATATAAATATTTTTACATATAATTGTTTGAAGCTGTTTAGAAATGTTTTTTCATGTAATTTCTATTAACATGTGATTGGCGTCGTAACTGTGATATAGTATGTACATATGAGTAGTTATTATGTACACCCCTCCTCACATGTAAAGCGCCATGGAAAAAATGGCGCTATAAGAATATATAATATAATAATAATAGTTGATTTCTTTACTGTACTATCTAAGTAATTCTTAAATATTAGAATAATGCATAGATACACTAGGAACTCCGAGAAGTCTATGAACTTCTTATTATGGCTCCACAGTAAGTTCTGTTAGAGAAAGTTAAAATTACCATGATATCTATAATGTGGTAGAGAACCAGCAAACTTGAAAACCAATTTTTCCATGCACAAAACACATGAATTGATAGTCACATTTTCTTATGCTGTCCACCAATTATGGTTGTCATCTTTACCTTATTTTATAGTTCTTGAACTAATTTCTGGGGGGGCTTATCCAATAAAAACACAAGTTCTCCAAAGATTTATGTGCCATCTCCCAGCCATGAGTCCAGCCCCTGGGATCAGTTGTCATTGGTGGCGAAGACTCCAACTGGCCAAATGTTGCCCTGTAGGGTTTGCTATATCGATCTGTTCATCCGCATTTCTTTCTACTGTGAAGTATCTTATTGAATTTCTAAAGATTCTCATCAATATTTCATAGTTTCATGTTACAGGATTGGTTTTGTGTCTTCAGTCACAACTAGTTCATAAAGAATTGAGTAATTCTGTCATCTCCACAAACCATTTATGATCAAAAGTACAGAAAGGTTGGGATTTTCAAGTGTCTTAACACCATTATTTTATTTCTGGTGAAAACTGTTGAACACATAAGCTTGATTATTTTTCTTTATTTTATGAAAGATAGATTGTATGTTTTAGTTCTTGTAGTTTTTTTATATGTTATCCTAAACCCTTTAGATTGTGAGAAAAAAAAAATCTATGACAAATTTGGTAAAGTTTTGATTTTAGCATTGCAGCTCACATAAGAAAATAACCTTTGCATTGCAGCCCTGTTGACCTTTGTTAATTTGTTTCTATACAAGTCCAAATTGCTAAGACGTGGCCCATAATATATACTCTAATTAGGAATTGTAGAAGAAAATGGAAGGAATTAATGTGTCTGGAAGGAAAGTTAGACCCATTATTTGGTTGATTTTCATGTCAATGACTCAATGGACAACTGGGAACTCCTGTTTGACATAGCATTCAGCCCAAACAGAAGAGCTTTGTTTCCAGGGCTGCCAATTTGAAATACAAATTTACCAAGATTGCAAAGAGCTAATGTAAAGTTCGTTGAGATTGCTGCTCCATGTGGCTATGGTGATATAAAATTACATTAGAAATCGGATGATGTCAGGCACTAAATAAAACTCGCTTTGTGCATTTTTTCTTTAAAACAACAAATGACACTGTCAACCCCGGCGTGCCTGTTTTGTAGGACAATTTTCAACAACTATTTGGTAAATCTTTACAGTAGGATTTAATTTCTTCACGCTTCATGTACAGTTGCTAAGTTTCTTCTTTCACTGTTTTTTAGTACTTTTAATTTTGGATAGTGAACAAAAAAAGAACATTTTACAAACTGTTTCATGCCCACTGAAAACTTCATGCAATAATGGGATGGTACTTTCGACAAATATAATTTTAGGATAATAGGAGACACAAGGCATTTAGTGACTGTATTAGCAGAAAACGCCAATGGTTTTGGACAGATTGATATGTTTTGGTGGCAGCATAAATATTATTTTGTTGTGCATAAATTATTATTATTATACATTTTTATAGTGCTATTTATTCCATGGTGCTTTACATGTGAATACGGGGCAAATATAGACAAATACATTAAACATGACCAAAAAAAAGAAGGCACACAGGTACATAAGGCGGGAGGACCCTGCCCGCGAGGGCTCACAGTCTGCAGGGCATGGGTGAGAGGATACTTTAGGAGAGGGTAGAGCAGATTGTGTGGCGGTTCGGTAGGTTGAGGATCACTACAGGTTGTAGGGTTATCGGAAGAGGTAAGTCTTCAAGTTCTTTTTGAAGGTTACTATGGTAGGTGAGAGTCTGATGTGTTGGGGCAGAGAGTTCCAGAGTATAGGGGAAGCACGGGAGAAGACTTGGATGCGGTTGTGGGAAGAAGAGATGAGAGGGAAGTAGAGAAGGAGATCTTGAGAGGATCGGAGCTTGCGTGTAGGTAGGTACCAGGAGACCATGTCACAGATGTTTGGAGGAGATAGGTTGTGGATGGCTTTGTATGTCATTGTGATAAATCTTTATAATTATAAAACTGTGTTGAAATACATTGACGTTTCTCATATCCATGACATGTAAAGATAGTTTATGTACAACAGCAAATACATACTTTCCAAAATTGAAATATCAAAGTGGTGCACAAGCTGTAATGAACTTTAAATGGGTTGTCCACTATAAGAGTTTAACCTTAATGGGCCCAGGATGGTGTAGAAAATAAAATGCTATACTCAACTAACAGATGCGGCATTGCGACTCTACACTTGGTACTGTGTTCCTCACCGATCTCCGGGAATCAAAAAGTGGTCGGGACCTGCAACCATTTTCATACTGTTCAAACAGGAGGAATCATGTTTCCTATTTAGACAGAATGTTAAGGCTGTAGCTGTGATGCCACCTGCCAGATGTTTGTCAGGAAGTCAGCAGGTGACCTTACAGAGGACTAGCATCCGTCTGCTAGGTGAGTGTAGGCTTCTTTCAATTCTAACACAACTCTGACCCAGTGAAGTTTTCTTTTCACACAGAGGAGAAACCCTTTAAAACACCTTGTATCTTTATTTTTATTGTTGTTAATATGATAGTATTGTGGAATATTGGAACTTGCAGATTGAAAGTGACCCAGAGTTTAGTTGGTGACGCTTAAAAAAAGATGATTGTAACTTGCCATATTACTTTCCAAAGACTCTTAGGATATGTGCACGCATTGAATATTTGCAGTACAGTGTTGACAGAAAAAAAAATGCATAAAATACCTATTTTTGCAGTTTCTTGACATGCATTTTTATTTGTTTGTTTTTTTTGCCATTTTGCTTAAGTGGGATAAAATGCTGTAAAAATGCTGAAAGAATTGACCTACTACAGAAATTGAAAAAACACTTTGATGGTTAAAACCTGCAAGGAAACGATAAGCAGCATGTGCATGAGGTTGCAGAAATCTCATTCTCTTTGCTGTTATGGTAAAAATGGGGAGTTGTGCCCCTTGGTGATCCCCACTGGAATGCAATGGGCATATCCTGTGTAAGGGACTGTAATACTCGCAATTACGTCCTCAATGTCGGTATTTGTTATAATGTGCATGAGGTTGCAGAAATCTCATTCTCTTTGCTGTTATGGTAAAAATGCATGGAAAAAAACATGGCAAAAATGCAATGTGGGAACAAAACCTTACCTGATGATTAGTCACAATAATGTATTACTTTATTACTCATGTTTAACTTCCTGCAAGGATTAGGCTATGTTCACATAGCATTTTACCCTATGCTCAATGGCTCAATCTGGGGTTATGTCTGAAGCCTCTGCAAAACGGGATTCAAGGCATGCGCTGACGCACATCTTGAGGCTGAAATTATTGCCATTTCTTTGCAAACTTGTTCTTGTTCACTGAGCTTGGATGCAGAGCTTCTGATAATAGCAATATTCAAGTCTTGCCACAGATTCTCAATGGGATTTAGGTCTGGTCTTTGACTGGGCCACTCACACATATCAATATGCTTGGATCTAAACCATTCAGTTTAGCTCTGGGAGTGTTTTTAGGGTCATTGTCCTGCTGGAAGGTGAACCTATGTATGCCCCAGTCTCAAGTCTTTTGCAGCCACTGAAAAGTTTTCCTCCAGGATTGCCCTGTATGTAGCTCCATCCATCTTCTCATTAACACTTACCAGCTTCCTTGACCCTGCTGAAGAAAAGCATCCCCACAACATGTTACAGCAACCACCAGGTTTGACTGTGTGGATAGTGTTTTCTGAGTGATTTTTAGTGTCCGATGTCTGCCACACATAGCATTTTGCATTTAGCACAAAAAGTTCTACTTTGGTCTCATCTGACCCCGATCACCTTCTTCCTACATGGCTTTTTGCAATCTGCAAATTCAGTTAGAGGTTTCAGACTACAGGGAGCTGAATACAAATGCAATTTTCAGATTTATATTTTCAAAATATTTAGAAAACTATGCATCATTTTCCTTATACTTCACAAATCCTTGCTACTTGTTTTGGTATATAACATAAAATGTATTCAACGTTATGGGTGTAACTTGAAAAAATGTGGAAGAGTTCATAGGGTTTGAACACTTTTTCAAAGCACTGTGTATGTGTGTGCTTATATGTATGTATCTCTAGAAAGGAGATTGGCCAAAGTGATTGACATCACTGCTGGCATATTCCCTTGCTTCTCCTTTATAATTGGCATTGTTTCAAATACAGTTGGGTTTATAACTGTATAATATTGAGACACATCGCTAATGTTTACATAAGTGTTTCCAGCAATTTTATTATTATTGAGCTTTAGCTTGTTTCTATATACTTTTCTTTTATTACAGAGTCTTTTGATAAATATATGAAACTCTTATGATAAAAACTGCCTAAACTGAAAATTACTAACATTATTTCATTACTTTTTTGTGCAAATCTCTGAATTTTACGGCACCCCATAAAAAGAACACATGTCATTATGACAAACACCAATTATTTTCCATCAAAGGATATAATCAAGCATTAAAAGATTCTTTATTAAAGTGTAAGTGCTGCTTTCTGGAGGATTGGAACTGGTTTTCTTGATTTTGGCACATACTAGACAAATGAAGGATGTAAATAGCAATATTCAGCAATTTCATTGTAGGCTTTTAAAAGGTGAAGCGGACATGTCTTGCATTTGCTGAATACCTAGCGCACAATTACAAGTTGTATAATGTCTGTTTGGTGTTAGTTACACTATTTAAATGAAAGAAATGGATTTGGGCTATGAAACTGGAACGCATCAATTCAAGTGAAAGCTTGTAAATGTTTTTGACAGTTTCCTAATTTGATTTTCATGAATTTAACATATGATTTTTGAAATCCAGGCATTAAAAGGGTTGTATACTTTCCTATGTATGGTAGTAATATCTGAATACACAATATATTAGGGTATATTTGTAGATTGATTGATATACTAATACTAGTTTTTTTGCAGTAAATACAACTTAAACTATGTACAGTGGGGAAAATAAGTATTTGATCCTTTGCTGATTTTTAAGCTTGCCCAATGACAAAGACATGAACAATCTATAATTTTAAGTGTAGGTTAATTTTAACATTGAGAAATAGAACATCAAAAATAAAATCCTGAAAATCACATTGTATAAATTATTTAAATGTATTTGCATTTTGCAGTGAGAAATAACTATTTGATCCCTCTGGCAAACAAGACTTAATACTTGGTGGCAAAACCCTTGTTGGCAAGCACAGCAGTCAGACATTTTTTGTAGTTGATGATGAGGTTTGTGAACATGTCAGGAGGAATTTTGGTCCACTCCTCTTTGAAGATAATCTCTAAATCATTAAGATTTTGAGGCTGTCACTTGGCAACTCAAAGCTTCAACTTCCTCCATAGGTTTTCTATGGGATTAAGGTCAGGAGATTGCCTAGGCCACTCCATGACCTTTAATGTGCTTCTTTTTGAGCCACTCCTTTGTTGCCTTGGCTGTATGTTTTGGGTCATTGTATTGCTGGAAGACCCAACCATGACCCATTTTTAATGTCCTGGCTGGTGGAAGGAGGTTGTCACTCAGGATTTTACGGTACATGGCTCCATCCATTCTCCCATTGCTTTTCTATCCATGGCATCTGGTATCTGACACGTATGATGGGCCTCCTGATGAACCGCACCACGGGGAAACGCGTTGAGGCGTACAGAGGCGTACAATATCAGGATAAGTGATCTCCATCTTTACTATTGTGTATACTAACAGCATATTCTGTATGGACTATTGACTTTATATGCCCTCATTTATGGGCACTGTCTAGACTGCTAGACTATCCTCTAGGTTGCAGTTTGGATTATGTAGTATTGTATGGGCGCTTTCCTGTTTTTTGATACTGGTCTATTGCCGTATTGATATGGCAAATCTGGCAATATACCCGATGTTATTAGTTAGCATTTGGCAGTCATGTTGATGTAAGGATCAAAATCATATATGACTGTACTTTGTCCTGCCTTGGCCTTTTTGCTATTTTTGATTATATTTGGTTTTTGGTTTTTTTGTGTGACCATTTTTTTCCTTTTTTTTTCATCTCTGTTCTATTAATATTGTTTTCCCACCTTTCTATCAGGGTGAGGAAGGGCAGTGAGGGATAGTCCACGTTGAGTGGGGGTGCCAAAAAAGCATTTTCTAGGGTGCCAACCTCCACAGCAAGGCAGGTAACAGTTAGGTTATTGTAGGGTATGTGCTAGGAGTGGTCACCTTGCAGCTATTTTTGGCAGAGTTTTTTCTGCTGGGAGAAACACTGGGGTGGTGTAATTTTAGATTATTATACAATAAATTTTGTCTTTAAAGGGGATTTATGTTCACTACGTTTTTTTGAGTTCCCGCTATGATCTGAGATGTTAGATTAAGTAGGCTGGATTTCACCCACAAAACTGCTGATATTAACATGTAGCTCTTGCAAAAACAAGACAATCCATATCTTTAGCTAATCCATTCCTGAGAACTAGTCATTTGAATTAATATGCAAATAAGGCTGAAGTGCATTTTGTGTGTGGAAACTCTTCACAAGCCTCAGTTCTCCATTGTTCTATTCCCTATCGAGTGCCTTCTGCTGCTTGACAACAGCTAGATACGATGCTCAAACAATGAGTGAATATTCCATGTTGCTTTAAGTAGATCCAAACAGGAAACAAGATGGCTTCCACAGTTTCAATATCGGCCATATTTGGTAAAGGGCGATTTCCTTAACACAATGACAGCCTCCAGTGGTAAGGAGTGGAATTGCAGCACAATTCAGCAAAGTGAATAATAGTAGCCACTAGTGGTCAGTTTGCAGAAGAACAACAGAATCTTGACAGACGTATTCACTACTCACATGGTGCAACATTATTAATAAGTCTACCAAATGTATCAAAGCCTGGTTCCAAAATGCTAATACCAGGGACTAGGGCTGCAAGAAAATTGGTTTAAATTGTATCCCGTAAAGTATATATATAAAAAAATGGAGCACAGGCATAAAAACTTAGCACAATTTGCTAGGCATTAGTAGTTATTTGCAGTGGACCTCTCGTTCACCTGTGTACATCAGTTTTCATGAATGGGACACAGCTAAAGTTTACGGTAAGATTTTCCAATCAACATTGGAAAATAAACCAGACTTTAGAAAATAGTTTTTTCTTCCTGCAATCTTTCTATAGTTGTATCTGTTGAAGTTGTAAATTCTCTTAATGCTGTTGAGTAAAAGCAAAAATGTATCAGTCATATAGACATCTTTCAGCTGTTTGACGTCTCATGTCTATTGGCCGTTTAAAAATGTTATCAAAACGTCTTCTTAGAAGATTACACGTTGACCAGCCAACACACATTGGCTGCCTGCAAAAGTGTGGGAATTGGGATATATTCAACATTGAGAAGAAAATGAGGAAAGAAAAAGGTTTAAAAGCGAAATGGAATAATGCCAAAACAGATACACCCCAGTGAAATATGTCTCATTTTTATCACCATCCAACAATTCCATCACATGGCTTCAAACTCACGTTCCACTTTGGAACCTCTCGTGGCTTATTGTGAGCTCAGAACGAAGTGACTGCTGGGCATTCAGAACAGCTCCATTAGTTACTGGATATTTACACAAGTATTATTCGGTCATGTCTGTTTCAGAACTAAAAAAAGCTACAATCTGAGAAAACTGGCAGGATTTCACATTCATCTGTAGATTTTCTGTGTCCTTGAAGCCAGCAGTTTAACATACTGTTTCTATTACCATTCTTGTTTTGGATTTCTGTCTCACAATGAAGGCTGAAGAATGGAATTTGATTTATTTGTATAATATACTATAAATCGGATTTTAATTGAATTAGAAGGAAAATTGACATTGAAGCTTTAGCTGTACTATAAAACTACTTATCCTTAACCCTTGCAAGTTTTCAATTTTCAATTAACATTAATTTATATCTTTTTGTGCATTGAATCATGAAATATCTTAACCAAAACAAATGTAGAGCCTATGCTTTAGTTTTACTTGTCATTTGAGACAACCCCTTCTCAAAATGAACCTGCCCCAGTGATCAGCCAAATACTAGGGTCCAAGTGCTCGCTATCACTTGACATTATTATTACGTGGACTAGCTACAGGTAGTCACAGGTATCAGAATGTACTGTAGAGTTAGGACTTATCCAATTCCAAGTATTGTCTGATTGTAGCTAGGAGTGTTGTCTGAGTGTAGATAGGAGAGTTGTCTGAGTGTAGAAGTGTAGATTGGAGTGTTGTCTTAGGGTAGATTGGAGTGTTGTCTGAGGGTACATGGGAGTTTTGTCTGCAGGTACGTGGGAGTGTTGTCTGAGGGTAGATGGGAATGTTGTCTGAGGGTAGATGGGAGTGTTGTCTGAGGGTAGATGGGAGGGTTGTCTGAGTATAGAAGTGTACATGGGAGTGTTATCTGAGTGTAGATAGGACAGTTGTCTGAGTGTAGAAGTGTAGAAAGGAGGGTTGTCTGAGTGTAGAAAGGAGGGTTGTCTGAGTGTAGATAGGAGGGTTGTCTGAGTGTAGATAAACACTGATCTAATAAACTCAGTAATTTACATATTTGATTTTCTGCACAGATTTATATTAGACATGATGGACTACTTTTATTCCCAGAGGACTCTCACCAAGGCATATTCAAAAGATCTGTGAAAAACTGGCAACATTTTAGACGCTTTCATTTTTTTTTGGGGAAAAATAGTTGAGTTCTCTATTGTTCAGCTAAATACAGCGTTAGGTGCCTCCTTCACATACCAGAGACACTTACACATGTACACCCGTTAAAATGAATTGGTCTGTGCACTTGTCAGTATATTTCCGTGGACCGTGTGTCTGTGGGCAACATACGCTGACATGTCCGTTGAACAGCAGCACGGGCTGCAAAACGTCCCGCACATGTGCACACTCATGACACACCGATGATATACCGATGACATCCGTGTGTCATCAGTGTGACACATACCGGTGCCTGGGAAGCAGCGGTACAGTTCACGCTCTTCACCAGTCTGGGTGCTGAAGACCACTCTTATCATTCTCCTTTGCTTGCGCTGCGATCAGTGCAAGCAGGGGAGAATGTTGAGAGTTATATTCAGCTGATAACAGCGAGAGCAGGCAGTGGCTGATGTGATTACTTCTCCCATCAGCCTACACCTGCTGCCGCTAATAACAGTGAGAGCTGGTGGCAGCTGATGGGAGTATTCATCAGCTGCCGCCTGCTCAATAAATAAATTTGAAACCGGCCTGACGATGTGGTGCCATGTTTCGTTTTTGCTGTGTTTTGTTGCTGCATTTTTTATGCAAATTACAAGCTGCTTTTTACAGTAATAGCAGAAGCGATGAGATTTCAAAAATCTCATGCACACACTTGCTTTTTGTTTTTGACTGAATTGGTAAATTGCTGCTTTTTTTAAAACTGCAGCTTGTCACTTTTTTCAGCGTTATAGCAGCTTTTTTTAAACCGATAAAAAACAATGAGTGCAAAATAGCAGCAAAAATGCTGCTCTCAGTTTTTGCAGCGTTTTTGGTGAAAACAAATCGCAGCTACGGTAGCATGTGAAATTTTTGTGATTTTTAAAAATTTAAACCATAATGTCTTGGTGTCCTCACATGAGCAAATATGTTAATATTTGTACAGTTTAATTACATTAGTGATATGTGTGGAACTAAACATTGCCTGACCAATGTGTGAAAGTGAAAAATGCTCTACTAACTGAATGCCCTACCAATGTATTAAGTTAACAATCCCTTCCAATTCAACTTCCCCCTACTCTTTTTACATACCATGATGGCCAAAACTGTTGGCACCCTTGAAATTGTTCCAGTACCAATAAAGTATTTCTCCCAGAAAATTATTGCAATTACACCCTATGTTATGCACGTTTTTTTGTGTGTATTGGAACAACACAAAAAAGTTGCTAAAAAATTGCACACATTTAGGCTATGTGCACACGATGCGGATTTGCTGTGGATCCGCAGCATTTTTTTCCGCTCAGAAACGCTGCAGATCCGCAAAGTGATTTACAGTACAATGTAAATCAATAGGAAAAAAAAATGCTGTGCTAATGGTGCAGAAAATTCCGCATGGAAAACGCTGCGGATCAAAAGAAGTAGCATGTCACTTCTTTTGTGCAGATCTGCAGCGTTTCTGCACCCTTCTATTATAGAAATCTACAGGGGTAAAAAACACATGAAATCCGCAACAAAAATGCACAAAATCCGCACCTCAGTTTTCTGCCAGGAGATGCAGATTTTGTGCAGAAAATTCTGCACCCCAATCCGCAACGTGTGCACATAGCCTTAAGTATCTGGCGCAGAAATTTCTGCACCATTTTTGCATGTCTTGGCAGGAAAAATGCTTCCTAAAATAGGCATTTTTTTCATGTTATTGATGCACCTTTAACATGCATTTTTGATGTAGATTTTCCCCCACTCATTAGTATGAATGAAATCTGCAGCAAAAACGATGAAAGAATTGACATGCTGTAGATTTAAATCTGCACAAATTCTGCAAGTCAAAAATAAGTATTGTGTGCATGAGACCTCAGAATTCTCATTCACTTTGCTGGCATCAGTAAAACCTTCAGGATTTGTGACAATTCTGCACAGAAAAAAGTGACAAATCATTTTAAGGCTATGTGCACACGTTGCGGATTTCCTGCGGATCCGCAGCGTTTTTTGAGGTGCAGAAACACTGCAAATCCGCAAGTGATTCACAGTACAATGTAAATTAATGAGAAAAAAAAACCGCTGTGCTATTGGTGCAGAAAATTCCGCGCAGAAACGCTGCGGATTAAAAGAAGTAACATGTCACTTTGCAGATCTGCAGCGGTTTTGTACCCATTCCATTATAGAAATCTGCAGGGGTAAAAAATGCAGTAAATCTGCAGCAAATCCGCACAAAAAATGCGTCAAATCCGCACCTGCGTTTTGTGCCAAGAGATGCAGAATCCGCACCAAAAATTCCTAAGCCTAATCCGCAACGTGTGCACATAGCCTTAATGTGTGCAAAGGCCCTTAGTCAGACCTTCTAAACCAAATGTAATACATGGGCACCTACAAATACATAAGCAAACAAACAGATTTGCGGCAGAAAGATGAATTAAAGAAAGTAATTCTTTATGAATTTCATTACTAACATGATTACTGTAAGGGTAAGTTCACACAGGGCATTTTTGTGGCCTTTTTTTCTGCATCAAAACCTGATGATCTTGGCAGGAAAGAAGCTGCATCAAAAACGCAGGTTTAGGTGCAATTTCGCCCAGCCCCCGCTTCCCCAGTCCCACTAACAGGAGCTCTCTGGAACGCTCGCTCTGTCTGCAACAAGCTTTCCTACATCCATGATCTTTTTGTTATTACCAAACTTTCCTTCCTCACCATCACCAAAACCTAGCTCACCCCTTCTGATACAGCCTCCCCTGCTGCACGCTCTTATGGTGGCTTCCACCTTTCTCACACACCCCGCCCCAGCAGCAAACATGGCGGAGGAGTTGGTTTTCTCCTGTCAGATAACTGCTCCTTTACCCCAATCCCACTGCCACCCTCTGTTACCCTCCCTTCCTTTGAGGTGCACTCTGTGCGCATCTACTCCCCCTCCAACCTCCAACTGGCTGTCATTTACCGCCCACCAGGACCAGCCACCACCTTCTTTGACCACTTCACCACCTGGATACTTCATTTCCTTTCCGCGGACATCCCTACTATCATCATGGGCGACTTCAACATCCCCATTGACACTTCCCTCTCAGCTGCCACTAAACTTCTATCTCTCACTTCCTCCTTCAGCCTCACTCAATGGTCTTCTACAGCCACCCACAAAGATGGTCACACACTGGACCTCATCTTCACCCGCCTCTGCTCCCTATCTAACCTCTCTAACTCACCTCTTTCTGACCACAATCTACTCACATTCTCTTCCCTCTCCATTCCATGTCTACAATCCCCACCCCACAAACTTTCACACCCTCGCAGAAATCTTAAACATCTTACCTACATTCATTCTCTGAATCCCTCCTCCCTCTCACAGATATAAGTTCCTTACACAATGCGGATGACGCTGCCGCTCTATATAACACCACAATAGCTGTAGCTTTGGAATCTGCAGCCCCACTTACACATACCAAAGCTCGCAAAATCAACAGAAAGCCCTGGCACACCAGCCTGACCAAAGAACTGAGGCGAGCTTCCAGGGCTGCTGAGCGCAGATGGAAAAGATCCCACTCCAACGAGCACTTCATCGCATTCAAACAGTCCCTCACTGCTTTCAAGACCACACTCACCACAGCTAAACAAACCAACTTCTCATCTCTCATATCCTCCCTGTCTCACAACCCTAAACAGTTATTCAACACCTTCAATTCTTTCCTCCATCCCCCAGCACCTCCTCCCTCCCCACTTCTCAGCTGAAGACTTTGCCTCATTTTTCAAGCAGAAGATTGATAACATCAGAGACAGTTTTGGTCAACAACCCCCAGAGCCCTACCTCCTGACTTCCCAGCCCTCCACCTCCAAAACCAACTTCTCCACCATTACAGAAGATCAACTCTCCACTCTACTCTCAAGATCGCATCTCACCACCTGTGCACTTGACCCGCTCCCATCCCACTTCATCCCAAACCTCACCACAGTCTTCATCCCAACCCTAACCCATCTCTTCAATCTATCACTAACAACTGGTGTTTTCCCCTCAAGCTTTAAACATGCCTCCATCACACCTATCCTCAAAAAGCCCTCTCTTGACCCATCCTCTGTATCTAGCTATCGCCCTATATCACTTCTCCCCTATGCCTCCAAACTACTGGAACAACACGTCTACCTTGAACTGTCCTCCCATCTTTCTTCTTGCTCCCTCTTTGACCGCTTACAATCTGGCTTCCAGTCACACCATTCCACTGAAACTGCCCGAACTAAAGTCACCAATGACCTCTTAACCGCCAAGAGTAAGCGACACCACTCTGTCCTCCTCCTCGACCTGTCGGCTGCCTTTGACACAGTGGACCATTTCCTATTATTACAGACCCTCTCATCCCTTGGCATCACAGACTTGGCCCTATCCTGGATCTCATCATACCTAACAGACCGGACATTCAGCGTCTCCCACTCACACACCACCTCCTCACCTCGCCCCCTATCTGTCGGAGTCCCACAAGGTTCAGTCCAAGGGCCCCTGCTCTTCTCCATTTACACCTTTGGCCTGGGACAGCTCATAGAATCTCATGGCTTTCAGTATCACCTCTATGCTGATGACACACAGATCTACATCTCTGGACCAGATATCACCTCCCTACTAACCAGAATCCCTCAATGTCTGTCCGCTATTTCATCCTTCTTCGCCGTTAGATTTCTGAAACTTAACTTGGACAAAATAGAATTCATCATCTTTCCCCCATCTCACGCGACCCCCCCCCAACGAACCTATCCATTACAGTAAATGGCTGCCCACTCTCCCCAGTCCCACAAGCTCGCTGCCTCGGGGTAATCCTTGACGCTGATCTCTCCTTCAAACCACATATCCAAGCCCTTTCCACTTCCTGCCGACTTCAACTCAAAAATATTTCACGAATCCGTACATTCCTCAACCAAGAATCTGCAAAAACCCTAGTCCATGCCCTTATCATCTCTCGCCTTGACTACTGCAACCTCCTGCTCTGTGACCTCCCCTCTAACACTCTCGCACCCCTCCAATCTATTCTAAACTCTGCTACCCAACTAATCCACCTGTCCCACCGCTATTCCCCTGCCTCTCCCCAATGTCAATCCCTTCACTGGCTCCCCATTGCCCAGAGACTCCAGTACAATACCCTAACCATGACGTACAAAGCCATCCACAACCTGTCTCCTCCATACATCTGTGACCTCGTCTCCCGGTACTTACCTACACGCGACCTCTGATCCTCACAAGATCTCCTTCTCTACTCCCCTCTCATCTCCTCTTCCCACAATCGCATACAAGATTTCTCTCGCGTATCACCCCTACCCTCTACCACAACACATCAGACTCTCGCCTACCATCGAAACCTTCAAAAAGAGCCTGAACACCCACCTCTTCCGACAAGCCTACAACCTGCAGTAACCACTGATCGACCAAACCGCTGCATGACCAGCTCTATCCTCGCATACTGTATTCTCACCCATCCCTTGTAGATTGTGAGTCTTCGCGGGCAGGGTCCTCTCTCCTCCTGTACCAGTTATGACTTGTATTGTTTAAGATTATTGTACTTGTTTTTATGTATACCCCTCCTCACATGTAAAGCGCCATGGAATAAATGGCGCTATAACAATAAATAATAATAATGATTTTGATGTGTTGTGTGTGCATGAGATTTCTGAAATCTCATAGGCTTTGCTGGTACTGTAAAAAGCAGCTGAAAATTAGCATAAAAAAACACAGCAAAAAAACTCAGCAAAAACGCCCTGTGTGAACTTACCCTAAATGTGAAGGTTTTTTCATGCCAGGTTCTTAGGTATGAGGATCTACTTACAAAGGTTACAGCTGTAGTAATTGAAGCTTTGACAGGTTATAGTGGCTTGTGAAAGTATTCCTTCCCTCCCCTCCTGGCTTTTTACCTTTTGTGTTACATTACAACCTTTGTCTAAAGGGAACTTGTCACTAGTTTTGGCTGATATGAGATACGGCCTTCACTTTTCAGGGCTGATTCAGGGCAGCATTCTATAATGTTGTATATCTGCCCCCAACCCGACCTGTAAGAGAAGAAAAATAAAGGTGATGGCCGTAACTCATATTGGCCAAAACTGGTGACAGGTTCCCTTTAAATATTTTTGTAATCCGGTCTGTGTGTGATGCATCAGCACTAAATAGTCTAAGCTGCTGAAGTGGAAAAAATATAGGCATAAACTACATTTATTAGATCAAATAACTAAAAGTTGGCATATGCATATGTATATTCACCCCTTTTGCTATGAAGCCCCTAAAACTTTGTGGTGAAACAATGACCTCCATAAGTCACATGTTTAGTGAAAGGAAGTCCGTCTGTGTGCAGTCTAAGTGTCCATATACACCCCTTTTCTGTAAGGCCACAAATGCTGCAACACCATTAAAGCAAGAGGCACCACTAACCAAACAACACCATGAAAACCAAGGAGATCTCCAAACAAGTCAGGGACAACATTGTAGAGAAATACAAGTCACACTTGGATTATCAAAAAACATCCCAATCTCTGATTATGAGTGGGCAGAAAAAAACCTTTACTTATGCACAAAAATTGTAAAGTTCATTTTGAGTTTGCCAAAAGACATGTGTGAGACTCCCCAAATGTATAAAGGAAGGTACTGTGGTCAGAAGAGACCAAAACGGAACTTTTTTGGCCACAAAGGTAAACACTATTTCTGGCGCAAAAATAACAGAACTCATCACTAGGGTTGAGCGACTTTTACTTTTTGGGGGTCGAGTCGGGTTTTGCGAAACCCGACTTTGTCAAAGTCGAGTCGAGTGAAATCGGCCGATTATCGCGAAATGTCGGGGATCGACCGAAACATGAAACCAAATGCAAGTCAATGGGGAAGCATAGTCGGCAGTAAGTGGAGGCCAGGAAAACACCTACAGTGCCCATTTTAATGGCAAAAACATCCATTCTTGTTACTGAAGCTTGTCAATATTAATTTACTTTATAATAATAGTTAGCCATTGGAAATTGGGGGTCATTTGGCTAAAGTTGTGGGGTGTAGGGCTGGTTAAAGTTTTTAGTGGGCCCAGGAAACGTGGACTACGTCACGGCGGTGGAGCAGGGAGAGGTAAGTATTTCATCGTTGCAAGTGCTGTGATCCTGAGCAAGCAGGGGGGGCCCACTCGTTCGCATTGGCACTGGCACAGGGCCCCTCACAGTACGGCGGAGTGTTTGCACGGTGGGGGCGCCTCCCACCGGCAGCGACACTTTTGCATACTATGAGGGGCCCTGTGCCAGTGACGTCGCCAACGAGTATGCCCCCCACCTGATGAAGGAACCTGCACTTTCACCTGCACCTTCCTCTTTGTCCCCATGTAAGGTGGTATAGTATGCGGGAAGAGGTACCTGACTTTCAGCAGGGTCAGATTCTGGCTGTGTAGAGTGCAAGGGGAATGTAGTGGTCTGGGTCAATGTACGAGCGGACTCATCTAGCAGTGGCTGGGCAATGGGCAGGATGAGGATGAAGCACAGATATAGGCCCAAATAATAATAAAGTGGGCTAAATGCAGTTCAAAATTGGTAACAGGACTAACCAGGTGGCATTGCTTTGTTCAGTGGAGGACAACTGTAATGAGAGGCTGACACAGTGAGTAGGGCCAAATAAGTAACTAGGCTAAATGCAGTTCTAAATTGGTAACCGTAGGAAACAGGCAGCACTGCTTTGTTCAGTGGAGGAAAACACCAAGCAGCGGCAGACACCGTTACTAGGCCCCAACCAAACTAGTAGGCCTGATGCAGTGTTATCTAAACAACTACTTAATGAGAGCCTGAAGGTTGAAGCTCAGACAAGGAAACTTGGAGGAGAACACCAAGGAGCGGCAGACACCGTTACTAGACCTAAACCAATGTAGTAGGGCAACTGCAGTGTTACATTAACAACTACTTAATGAGAGCCTGAAGGTTGAAGCTCAGCTTTTTCAGTGGAGGACAGCGTGGTCGAGTGGCGCAGACAGACAAAGGTAGTATGTGTTAACTAAAAAAGTTGGCTCTATGCAGTTTTAAATTGGTTACAGGGGTACACAGGCAACATTGGTGTGGTCAGCGGAGGACAATTGGAAGGAGGGACCGCAGACAGAATTCCTAGGCCCAAAATAATAAAATAGGCTATTTGCAGCTTCCATTATGTGGCAGGGGTACACAGGCAGCATTGGTGTGGTCAGCGGAGGACAATTGGAAGGAGGGACCGCAGACAGACTTCCTAGGCCCAATATAATAAAATAGGCTATATGCAACTTCCATTATGTGGCAGGGGTACACAGGCAGCATTGGTGTGGTCAGCGGAGGACAATTGGAATGAGGGACCGCAGACAGACTTCCTAGGCCTAAAATAATAAAATAGGCTCTATGCAGCTTCCATTATGTGGCAGGAGTACACAGGCAGCATTGGTGTGGTCAGCGGAGGACAATTGGAAGGAGGGACCGCAGACAGACTTCCTAGGCCTAAAATAATAAAATAGGCTATATGCAGCTTCCATTATGTGGCAGGGGTACACAGGCAGCATTGGTGTGGTCAGCGGAGGACAATTGGAATGAGGGACCGCAGACAGACTTCCTAGGCCCAAAATAATAAAATAGGCTCTATGCAGCTTACATTATGTGGCAGGGGTACACAGGCAGCATTGGTGTGGTCAGCGGAGGACAATTGGAAGGAGGGACCGCAGACAGACTTCCTCGGCCTAAAATAATAAAATAGGCTATATGCAGCTTCCATTATGTGGCAGGGGTACACAGGCAGCATTGGTGTGGTCAGCGGAGGACAATTGGAATGAGGGACTGCAGACAGACTTCCTAAGCCCAAAATAATAAAATAGGCTCTATGCAGCTTCCATTATGTGGCAGGGGTACACAGGCATCATTGGTGTGGTCAGCGGAGGACAATTGGAAGGAGGGACCGCAGACAGACTTCCTAGGCCCAAAATAATAAAATAGGCTCTATGCAGCTTAAATTTGGCTACAGGGGTACACAGGCAGCATTGGTGTGGTCAGCGGAGGACAATTGGAAGGAGGGACCGCAGACAGACTTCCTAGGCCCAAAATAATAAAATAGGCTCTATGCAGCTTAAATTTGGCTACAGGGGTACACAGGCAGCATTGGTGTGCTCAGCGGAGGACAATTGGAAGGAGGGACCGCAGACAGACTTCCTAGGCCTAAAATAATAAAATAGGCTATATGCAGCTTCCATTATGTGGCAGGGGTACACAGGCAGCATTGGTGTGGTCAGCGGAGGACAATTGGAAGGAGGGACCGCAGACAGACTTCCTAGGCCTAAAATAATAAAATAGGCTCTATGCAGCTTCCATTATGTGGCAGGGGTACACAGGCAGCATTGGTGTGGTCAGCGGAGGACAATTGGAAGGAGGGACCACAGACAGACTTCCTAGGCCCAAAATAATAAAATAGGCTCTATGCAGCTTAAATTTGGCTACAGGGGTACACAGGCAGCATTGGTGTGGTCAACGGAGGCCAATTGGAAGGAGGGACCGCAGACAGACTTCCTAGGCCCAAAATAATAAAATAGGCTCTATGCAGCTTAAATTTGGCTACAGGGGTACACAGGCAGCATTGGTGTGCTCAGCGGAGGACAATTGGAAGGAGGGACCGCAGACAGACTTCCTAGGCCTAAAATAATAAAATAGGCTATATGCAGCTTCCATTATGTGGCAGGGGTACACAGGCAGCATTGGTGTGGTCAGCGGAGGACAATTGGAAGGAGGGACCGCAGACAGACTTCCTAGGCCTAAAATAATAAGATAGGCTATATGCAGCTTCCATTATGTGGCAGGGGTACACAGGCAGCATTGGTGTGGTCAGCGGAGGACAATTGAAAGGAGGGACCGCAGACAGACTTCCTAGGCCTAAAATAATAAAATAGGCTATATGCAGCTTCCATTATATGGCAGGGGTACACAGGCAGCATTGGTGTGGTCAGCGGAGGACAATTGGAAGGAGTGTCTGACACAGTAAGTACTCCCAAAAACTAAATAGATGTTAATGTCTCCCAAAAATAAACAAAAAAAAAAATGGGTGGCATACTTAGGTACAGGGGTGTGCTCCTATGCTGACTTTCAGACATTGTAATTTGGCACAAAGTATTTACTGGTGTAAATGTAGGACAGGGCCCCTGACTAATTTAACTAGCATCCTACATGTCAACAAATTGTTATTGTCTGTGCCAGCCATTGAAGGATTTCAGTGCATAGACTAAACAGTGGTGGAGCAGCGAGAGATAATTTTGCAAGTGGTAGAGCACTGTTTGACCTGGGGGGGGGACACTCTCTCCTGGCCGGCGGTACAAGCCCAGGGCCCCTCATGTTACAACGGTGTGTCTGATGTTGGGTGCGTGCCACCACCGCCAGAGACACTTCATTGTACTATGAGGGACCCAGTGCCAGTGCCGTCGACCAAAAGTGGGCACACCCACCTCTTCAGACAAACGGCACTCTGACGGGTGCTTGCGCCAAGTGGCGAGACCACGGCCCCGTGGGGGGAGTTAGGCCATTTAGGGAGGTGTAAACATGTCGTATGCTGGACAAACAGCAGCTGCAAATTAAGAGATTGGAACAGTCAGTAACACCAGTCCCAAAGCAAGACCTTTTTACAGGAAAGCTAGGTGTCAGCCGGGAAAGGTGGGGCAAAATAATTTGAAATCCATGAGTGGTTCATTTTAATGAAGGTTAGATCATCAACATTTTGGGTAGCCAGACGAGTCCTTTTTTCGGTCAGTATTGAACCAGCAGCACTGAATACTCTTTCTGATAGCACACTAGCTGCTGGGCAAGCAAGCTCCTGCAATGCATATTCGGCCAATTCAGGCCAGGTGTCTATTTTGGATGCCCAGTAATCAAAGGGGATTGACGGTTGAGGGAGAACATCGGTAATGGAGGAAAAATAGTTAGTAACCATACTGGACAAATGTTGTCTCCTGTCACTTTGAATTGATGCTGCTGTACCTGTCGTGTCTGCGGTCATTGCGAAATCACTCCACAACCTGGTCAGAAAACCCCTCTGTCCTACGCCACTTCTGATTTGTGTACCTCTAACACCTCTGCCCTGTTGCCTCCTGCAGCTCGTGTGAGAACCATCACCGGCGCTGTGTGCTGGGAATGCCTGAATCAAACGGTCTACAAAAGTAGCTTGTTTGGTTGCCAATGTTTGTTCGAGGTTCTCATGTGGCATGATATTTTGCAATTTGCCTTTATAGCGAGGATCAAGGAGGCAGGCCAACCAGTAATCATCATCGGTCATCATTTTTATAATGCGTGTATCCCTTTTGAGGATACGCAAGGCATAATCCGCCATGTGGGCCAATGTTCCAGTTGTCAAGTCAGTGCATATGCTGGGTTGAGGAGCACTTTCGGGCAAATCAATGTCACTTGTCTATCTCAAAAACCCTGAACCCGGCCTTGCACCGCCAGCAGTTTCTATTGCCCCCTGAGAAGCTTCCTCATCCAAAAAATACTCATCCCCATCATCCTCCTCGTCCTCCTCCTCTTCGCCTGCCACCTCGTCCTGTAGACTTCCCTGACCAGACAATGGCTGACTGTCATCAAGGCTTCCCTCGTCCTCGGCTGCAGACGCCTGCTCCTTTATGTGCGTCAAACTTTGCATCAGCAGACGCATTAGGGGGATGCTCATGCTTATTACGGCGTTGTCTGCACTAACCAGCCGTGTGCATTCCTCAAAACACTGAAGGACTTGACACAGGTCTTGGAGCTTCGACCACTGCACAGCTGACAACTCCAAGTCTGCCATCCAACTGCCTGCCCGTGTATGTGTATCCTCCCACAAACACATAACAGCACACCTCTGTTCGCACAGTCTATGAAGCATGTGCAGTGTGGAGTTCCACCTTGTTGCAACATCGATGATTAGGCGATGCTGGGGAAGGTTCAAAGAGCGCTGATGGTTCTGCATACGGCTGGAGTGTAAGGGTGAACGGCGGATGTGAGAGCAAAGTCTGTGCACTTTCAGCAGCAGGTCGGGTAACCCCGGATAACTTTTCAGGAAGCACTACACCACCAGGTTTAAGGTGTGAGCCAGGCAAGGAATGTGTTTCAGTTGTGAAAGGGCTACGGCAGCCATAAAATTCCTTCCGTTATCACTCACTACCTTGCCTGCCTCAAGATGTACAGTGCCCAGCCATGACTGAGTTTCTTGCTGCAAGAACTCGGACAGAACTTCCGCGGTGTGTCTGTTTTCACCCAAACACTTAATTGCCAATACAGCCTGCTGACGCTTGCCATTAGCTGTTCCATAATTGGACACCTCGTGTGCAACAGTGGCAGCTGCGGATGGAGTGGTCGTGCGACTGCGGTCTGTGTACGAGCTCTCGCTTCTGCTGGAGGAGGAGGAGGGGGGACGAACGCCTACAGCCAACTGTTTCCTAGACCGTGGGCTAGGCAGAACTGTAACAATATTATTGTCCCCTGTGGACCCTGCATCCACCACATTAACCCAGTGTGCCGAGATGGAGACGTAACGCCCCTGGCCATGCCTACTGGTCCATGCATCTGTTGTCAGGTGCACCTTTCTACTCACAGATTGCCTGAGTGCATGGACAATGCGGTCCTTTACATGCTGGTGGAGGGCTGGAATGGCTTTTCTCGAAAATAAGTGTCGACTGGGTAGCTCATAGCGTGGTACAGAGTAGTCCATCAGGGCTTTGAAAGCTTTGCTTTCAACTAACCGGAAGGGTATCATCTCTAATGAGATTAGTCTAGCAATGTGGGCGTTCAAACCCTGTGTACGCGGATGCGAGGATGAGTACTTCCTTTTCCTAACGAGAGTCTCATGTAGGGTGAGCTGGACTGGAGAGCTGCATAGGGTGGAACTAGCGGGGGTGCCGGTGGACATGGGTGACTGAGAGAGGGTTGGTGATGGTATTCTTGCTGTTGCCCTACATACAGTTTTTCCTACCACGAACCTGGTGATTCCCTGACTGCTTTGGCCTTGCGACGAAATCGCCACATTACCTGCAGGTGGTGTGGTAAACGGTGGGCTTACAGTGAGGGAAGGGATGTTGCGTTGCTGACTAGCTTCATTGTGAGAGGGTGCTACAACGTTAAGGGACGTTTGGTAGTTTGTCCAGGCTTGCAAGTGCATGGTGGTTAAATGTCTACGCATGCAACTTTTATTTAGATTTTTAACATTCTGACCTCTGCTGAAGGTCCTTGAGCATTTCTTACAGATGACTTTGCACTGATCATTGGTATCTTGGTTAAAAAATTCCAGACTGCACTCTTCCTACTATCGGATACCTTTTCAGGCATTGCACACTGAGCTTCTTTAACCAGATAGCCACGCTGTCCTACAACTGGTTTTGGTTTTGCCACATGTTTTTCGCCAGATACGGGCCTGCCAGATGGAACCTGTTGCGATGTTAATGCCTGCTGCGGCTCCTCCTCCTCCGCTTCAGAGCTACTGCCGCCTGCACCCTGTTCCCCCCAATGGCTGCCAATCGGGGTGAACAACTGGGTCATCTATGACCTCCTCTTCTATGTCCTGTGCACCTTCCTCTGGGTCACCGTGTAAGCCGGTGCTATAGCGTTCGTGACGGGGCTCCATAGTCTCATCGGGGTCAGATTCTGGATCAGTACACTGCGAGGGCAATGTTCTGATCTGAGTCAAAGGAACAGCATAATAATCTGGCTGTGCATCTGTGCACTCCATGTCCGATTCATCTTGTAATGGGCATGGCCTGTTAACAATTTCCCTTTCTAACCCAGGCACGGTATGTGTAAAGAGCTCCATGGAGTAACCTGTTGTGTCGCCTGACGCATCCTTCACTGTTGTTCTGGGTGAAGGACACAAGGAAGCGACTTGTTCCTGACCGGGAGCATCCACTGACGACGCACTGCTCTGACATTTGGCACTTTCCGAGGAGGAGGCGAAAGAGCTAGAGGCAGAGTCAGCAATGAAAGCCAATACTTGTTCCTCCTGCTCCAGCTTCAAAAGTGGTTTTCCTACTCCCAGAAAAGGGAGCCTTCAAGGCCTTGTGTAGTCAGACGATGACGCTGGCTCAACAACTCGAGACTTAGGGGCTATATTGCTTTTCCCACGACCACCTGATGCTCCACGACCACCACCACTACCATCATTACCAGCTGGCAATGAACGCCCACGGCCACGACCTCTTCCACCAGACTTCCTCTTTCTTGGAAAAATGTAACCAAACTAACAACCGTTATGTGGTCCTGTAAAACCAGGTAGAAGGTGTACGTGAACTTGTTGTGAATTTAAATCTCCCTTTTTTATGTGTGGGAGAATGCAGGAAAAAATCAGGCCCACTGTATTACACTACACTGTTTGATTGGCAGAAAGAGGCTGGCAGATATGACACTAACAGGAATGATGCAGATGCACACACTGGCTATAGAAATGTCCCTCTTTATGTGTGGAAGAATGCAGAGAAAAATCAGGCCCACTGTATTACACTACACAGTTTGATTGGCAGAAAGAGGCTGGCAGATATGACACTAACAGGAATGATGCAGATGCACACACTGGCAATAGACATGTCCCTCTTTATGTGTGGGAGAATGCAGGGAAAAATCAGGCCCACTGTATTACACTACACAGTTTGATTGGCATAAAGAGGCTGGCTGATATGACACTAACAGGAATGATGCAGATGCACACACTGGCAATAGAAATGTCCCTCTTTATGTGTGGGAGAATGCAGGGAAAAATCAGGCCCACTGTATTACACTACACTGTTTGATTGGCAGAAAGAGGCTGGCAGATATGACACTAACAGGACTGACGCAGATGCACACACTGGCAATAGAAATGTCCCTCTTTATGTGTGGGAAAATGCAGGGAAAAATCAGGCCCACTGTATTACACTACACTGTTTGATTGGCAGAAAGAGGCTGGCAGATATGACACTAACAGGACTGACGCAGATGCACACACTGGCAATAGAAATGTCCCTCTTTTTTTTGATATGGGAGACAAGGGATTTAATCAGGCCCACTATATCACAGTATAGTTTCTGTGGCACAAAATGACTGACAGATACCACAGACAGCACTGGCACAGATGCACAGATTTGGCAAGATTATTCTCCCTTTATTTTAATTTTTTTTTGGGATATGGGAGACAAGTGATTTAATCAGGCCCACTGTTATACAGTAGGTTTTCTGTGGCAGAAAAAGAAAGACAGATGCCACACACAGGACTGGCACTGATGCAGATTTGCCAATCTTAATCTCCCACTTGTTTTAATTTTTCTGGGAGAATTGTGAAGAAATCAGGCCCACTGTTATACAGTAGGTTTTCTGTGGCAGAAAAAGAAAGGCAGATGCCACACACAGGACTGGCACTGATGCAGATTTGCCAATTTTAATCTCCCACTTGTTTTTTTTTTCTGGGAGAATTGTGAAGAAATCAGGCCCACTGTTATACAGTAGGTTTTCTGTGGCAGAAAAAGAAAGACAGATGCCACACACAGGACTGGCACTGATGCAGATTTGCCAATTTTAATCTGCCCCTTTTTTTTTTTTTCAGGGAGACTAGTGAATAAACCTGGGCCACTGTATTAGAGTATATTTTCTGTGGCAGAAAGTGGCTTGAAGAGATATAACAAGAAAAAAAAAAGGGACTGTACTACAATTACTATCTCCCTACAGTAATCTCAGAAAAGTATGGCAGGCAGCAATAAAAAGGACTGCTGCACACAAAAGTCAAAAGTGTGGACAAACAAACAAGATAGCTGTACAGAAAGGAAGGAGCAACAGGATTTGTGCTTTGAAAAAAGCAGTTGGTTTGCACAGTGGCGTACACACAGCAATACAGCTATCAGAGAGTCTTATAACCTACAGAGCTGTTGCACAGAAATCTAGCCTCCACTGTCCCTGCAAAGAAAAGGTGGTGTTGGACAGTGGAAATCGCTACAGCACAAGCGGTTTTGGGGTTAATTTACCCTGCCTAACGCTATCCCTGCTTCTGACGAAGCGGCAGCATCCTCTCCCTATGCTCAGATCAGCAGCAGTAAGATGGCGGTCGGCGGGAATGCCCCTTTATAGCCCCTGTGATGCCGCAGAAAGCAAGCCAATCACTGCCATGCCCTTCTCTAAGATGGTGGGGACCAGGACCTATGTCATCACGCTGCCCACACTCTGCATGCACCTTCATTGGCTGAGAAATGGCGCTTTAAGCGTCATAGGAAACGCGACTTTGGCGCGAAGATCGTGTACCGCATGGCGAATCCCACGCTGGGATCGGATCGGGTTTCATGAAACCCGACTTTGCCAAAAGTCGGCGACTTTTGAAAATGACCAATCCGTTTCACTCAACCCTACTCATCACCCCAAAAATCCCATCCCCACAGTGAAAGATGGTGGTGGCAGCATCATGCTGTGGGTATGTTTTTCGGCAGCAAGTAAAAGGAAAATGGTCCGAGTCGAGGGGAAGATGGATGGTGCAAAATACAGGGATATTCCAGTGGTTTAAGGGGAAACGTGTAAATGTTTTGGAGTGGCCTAGTCAAAGCCCAGACCTTAATCCAATTGAGAATCTGTGGTCAGACTTGAAGATTGCAGTTCATCAGTGGAAACCATTTAACTTGAAGGACCTGAAGCAGTTTTGCTTTGAGGAATGGGCAAAAATCCCAGTGGCAAGAAGTAAAGCTCATAAAGACTTAGCCAAATCGACTTGCAGCTGTAATTGCAGCAAAGGAGGCTTTACAAGTACTGGCTTTAGGGGGGTGAATAGTTATATATACTGAAGTTTGCTTCACAATAAAAAGAAAGCCAAACGTTCACAATTGTAGGCATCCTCTTTATATGAACTGATGTACACCCTATAAAACCCCTGAAATTTCACTTTGTGAGGTTGCAAAACATGAAAAATGCCAAGGTGGTGGATACTTTTGCAAACCTTAGTATGTTCTTCTTACACAACGATGGCTACATCTGTATTATTCGCATATGTGCCCTGATGCTTGAGTGGGTTCAAAGATCCCACTTCTACATTATAAACAGCTCATGGTATCTGGTGAGTCTGCTACAGATTTTGATTTGAAACCCAGGAGATTCAAGTTTCGCCTGTGTTTTATGTAGCGGTTGTATGAGCCCAAGAACCACGAAATGTAGTATTACACAGTGTTGTTCCAATATCATAAAGGCTATTTTGATTTCACAGAAGTGGATTTGATGCTGTCTTCAGCTTTATATATGAGGCTCATGCGCAAAGCTATAGTGCAGCCATTTCCATAAGCCGTTATTCTTTTGGAATACCAGCAGTATGGAAACCTGTCAGTGGGGTTGGTTGGTTGCCTTAATATTTCACAAAATTAAAGAATCACAAAATTTGGATTGAGGTTGTATTTCAGTGGAGTTTTAGTGATCAGTAACTTTCAACTACGTGGAAAGCCCCAAGGCACCAAGTATGGTAACACATGAGAAATGTAGTTCCAGAAAAAGTAAGGTTGAACAGCTCATCCAAAGAATAGATAAGATCTTCAAATTCTATTCCATAAGTATCAAACAATTAAAATCCATTTGTTGGTGATAGAAAAAAATCTCTGATGCGTTTCTGGCGCTGTATACGCCCTTGCTCATAGTGAATGCCATGAGAAATGTATAGTCACTGTTCAGTCTCAGCGTGTAGAGTGGATTTCTAAGGGTATGTGTCCACGGACCGGTTTACATCCGGATTAGCTGCGGATTGTACGCTGCATACAGCCGTAGCGTTGAACCCGCAGCGTCCAGATGTTACAGCATAGTGGAGAGATTTTATGAAATCCCGTCTCCACTATGCGTGCGAACACGCATCCGGCGGCCCTGCGTTTACGGACATGCGGCGCGTCTTTTTAGAATGCAGCATGTCTGTTTACCTTGCGGCGGCACTCCGTCGCCGCAAGGTAAATAACAGGGCCCTATGTATAGGGTGCGGAGATTCCGGATGTGTGCAATGAACACATCCGGAATCACCGCGTGTACAGAAGGGGGCGGCACTTTGGGCGGAGCGCGAGGACACGCACCCTTACATACAATTAGGCTATGTTAACATATTGTGTTTTTGCTGCTTTTTTTTAATGCCAATTTTAAGCTGTGTTTTACAGTACCAGCAATATCTGAGAAATCTCAAGCCCACACATTGTTTTTTTTTTTTTTTCATGACTGATTTTTAAAATGGCTGCGTTTTTTTAAAACTGCAGCATGTCGATTCTTTCAGCGTTTTTGCAGCTTTTTTCATCCATAGAAAGCAATGAGTAAGTGCAAAAATGCAGCACAAAACACAGGCATCAGTTTTTGCTGCATTTTCGGTGCAAAAAACTTAAGGAAGTTGCATCATGATTGTTTGGTGGAGGGGGGGAACACAACGTTATCAGCATGCACAACAGACAACAAAATCACAGAAAAAAACAGTGAAAAAGCAGCAAAACCTACTTTTTCTAAGCATCTTCTTTACTGCCAAGAGAGTAGGTTTTGCCTGCAGAAAAAAAAACAGCAAAAATGCAATGTGTGAACATCACGGATAGTGATTTTTGTGCCATGTGTGCTTTTATAGTCATTCCAGCAATCTAATACTCATTATATACACATTACAATGTAACTATTTAGCTTTACCAGTTATCGGTTTCTACAGATATTGTACCTTTCAGGGACTGTCTACTTTGGAAAACTCCAACTTGCTAGAATAGTCCCTTATTAATAAACTGATCTGAGGGAAATCCTGTCCGTAAGCATAATGTTATTCCCTGAAGCACTACCACCGGGGAAATTAAGCATTATCCAATGCCCATTCAAATGACTGAGTTGTCTTTATAAGACAGTATAGGACAGGGCCACCAATGTGAGAGACACACATCAGGAGTGCCAGGATCATAAACTAAGGAGCTCACTAATATTATGTTACATTTCCTTGTTGGGTGCATACAAATGGGTTTCCTAAACTAGACACGTATCTATATTTTGAATGCTTGATGTGCAATACACACCTATGTGAATGATTAAATGGAACCTGCCAGTCGATTAATGTTGTCCAAACCACAGGCAGCGTGAATCAGAGCTTGGCTGTACAATTGCAACCAGGTATGTTTTTTGCTGAAATGCTTCGATTTTTCAGAAAAAAACATGGGGGCAGATTTATCAAAAATGTCTTCGAGGAACACTATCTTTGTTATTCCTAGCAACCAATCACAGCACAGCTTTCATTTTACCAGAGCACTTTATTAAATGAAAGCTGACCTGTGATTGGTTTCTGGGCAAGAAAGACGGTTATCTTTTTAGACTCTTAATACTAGTTTAAAGATCCAGCTGAGGTCCTTACACAGAGAAGAGACTAGTCCTTTGCTGCACTTGGCCAGCTTCTCTCTGCTCCACTGTGTTTGATTGACAGGTGTTTCCCATCTGTGGACATTTAGAAAGACCTCCCAATCACCTAGAGCGATACAAGGAGCAGCTGGCCAGGGGCAGTAATGGGCTAGTATCATTTCTCACTATAGTTCAGGGCCTTAAAAAAAAAAATCGTAATTTAAACACAAGCATTTCAGAGAAAAACATTTTTAGCTACAGTGATGCAGCCAGGCTCTTATTCATGCTGCCCGTGGTTTGGGCTGCAGGAATTGACTGACAGGTTCCATTTAATCTCATCATAATGCAGTTGGACACAATGTTTTATAATGTAGTTGTTAGTTTAATGTTGGGTATACCGGTATATTTTACTACATTTTCTGTTCTTTATTTCAGGTTCCACAGAGGATAGAGCAAAGTACTGCTCCAGAAAATATCAGTACTGAGTCTTCTGGTCTGTGGGGTAGTTGGGGACCCTGGTCAGCCTGCTCTCGAAGTTGTGGTGGTGGTGTTATGGAGCAAACCCGGCCGTGCCTTCCTGGTAATTATCAAGAAAGGGGCCGGCAGGTTCCAAGTTTCCAGTACTCTGCTGGAGAAAGAAGTACCAGTTATCAAAATAAACTTGGTCACGATACCTCATTGAATCCATATACTGGACATGTTGTATCAGCCATTCGGACATCGGTACCATTACATAGAAGTGGAGATAACTCTAGAATAAACGTTCCAGTATCCAGTGATTTGAGTCAAGATCACCTTGGAAGAGGAATAGTAAGGAATCGTCAGGGACTGCCTCAAGGACACATCTCGAGATTCGAAAGGAGGTATTGGCAATGTAATTCTTATTTTAGAAACCATTCACGCTTTCCATTTCATCTGCATATGGTTATTTTCACTTTGCTATGTAACAGTTAAAATAAGGCATCATGTTGGAATTTTCTTTATCTAGACTGGAATTTTTTTGATGACCTATGAGAACTAAAAGAAGGTGTACCAGTGAAAGTATTGTATAATATTTCTAAGTATAAATACTTGGAAGATAAAATAATGAATGATATAGGCTCATAGAGGACTAGTTAATGTGAGTTACTACTTGCCTGCTTTGAGCGAGTCATGAGATACCAAGTTATATGTCTCATAAATGAAAAGGTCTATAAGGGTGCGGTCCGAAATCAAAGTTGAATTCCATGCCAAATGTCTATTTAATTTAATAATCTAATCACTTTTGTAATATAAAAACTTGATTCCAGCTCACATAGTAGCTCTATGCTCATCCACCTGGGGCTCAGACTTCGGCCTCGCCCTGGCCTCACATCAAGGAAAATAGAAAAAATTGGAGTCCAGCTCAACAGGACTTGATTTTACTTATCTTTTTCTTTTTCAGAAGAAAATATAGTGCGTGCAAAAGAAACATTTACATGGTCGACATGACCCAGTCGATGCGTTTTAACTGCACTAAGCAGTCTTACTCATGAGCCGGACTCCAATTTTTTCTATTTTACTTTTGTAATATATTTAAATTAAAAATTAAAAATATCCTACCATTCCCTCTCTACTCCTCCTTCCTATGTTTTTACTTCCATTCCAATGACAATTAGTTTGGGATTATCCAGTACATGTTGAGATACTCAAACAGGATGTTGTCGAGGGACAGAGGCTGCGGTCACTACTGCTGCGGTCACTACAGCTGCATTCCCCACACTGAAACGAAGTGGCATCAGTGATGTCCATTTATGTGTCTGGTCTAGTCCCAGTTCTACTGAGCATGTGTCGGTTGTCAATAACAGGGCATGGTCTGTATGAGCTTTCTTCTCTTAGTGATATTTTCCTATTAATACACAGTGACAGTGCGCTCCATTGCTGGGTCTAATGAAAAGCAATGAGACACTAAAAGAGCGCATTGTCAGTGAGCATTGAAAAGGAGAAAATATGGCAAGCAGGGTCCATCACAACCCCCGAAACAGGCGTTCAACCCTAAAACGTGACATTTCTGTTCACTTTTATGAAGCCTTCCTTGTGGTAGAGACAGTGTTTTATGTATGAGGAACGCTGGTATTAGGTAATGCCATGAATGCCAGCATTACCATTGGCCTGAGGTGAGCCACTGTAAATGTCATGATGTCAAGAAGAAGATTCTTAAAATAGAACTGTCTACATTTGGGTTGTTAATGGATCAGTGTACAACCATATTTTTTTGAGTCAGATAATATTTGGTGGAAGGTTCTATTGATAATAAAAGAAGCTTTTGGTTTTCACGAAGTTTGTTGTTTTTAGGTCTTTTAGACAGTTGTTTCCATGGTTACTGTAGTATAATTTTAAACATTTCATACGGTATTTTTACTTTTTATTTTACAATACGTCAAATTTATGCAAAGACTCAATCTTTAGAGTGTTGATCCTTATTTTTTAAGACTTTTGCAATTCTCCCTGACATGCTGGATATCAGGTTCTGCTGGATATCAGGTTCTGCCTGATTGCAACCTAATTTTGCTTAATCAGTGTTTGGAGTTTATCACAATTTCTGTGTTTTTGTTTGTCCATTCACTTTTTGAAGACTGACTATAGGTATTCAATAAGATTGAATTCTGGGGATGGTGATGGAGCATCATGTCACAAGGCAAAAGTGATAACTAAGTGGCTCGGTGAACAAAACATTGAAATTTTGGGTCCTTGGCCTGGAAACTCCCCAGATTTAAGTCTCGTGGAGAACCTGTGGTCTATCTTGAAAAAGTGTGTATACAAACAAAAACAGTGGTGTTCTGCCCCACACACTGTTTAGATCCGGCTGTTGATGGAGCCCGTAACAGATACATTGTGGGGGTGCTGGGTGTCAGACTCCCTCCATTCTTATATTGATGAACTATCCAATTTATAGGTGACCAATATCATAGCAGTGGAAAAGATATTTGAGGCCCCCTTCACATGTCCGTATAAAACACGTACTTGAAAAACCAGTACTGGTTTGATGAGGGTTTTCCATCAGTATGATGCCATTAGCTTTTTTCCGCAATTACAAAGCTTCTCCTATACTTCGCAATGTTAAACACGTACAGCACATGGATGCCACTCGTCTGCTGTACATGTTTTTCACAGACCCATAGACTTGTATTGCTCACTGAAAAAAAAATGGACATGTCTCTGTGTATTTTGCACAGACACATGGTCTGTGTAAAAACATGGAAATATGCATAGCAGCATTGGTTATAATGGGTACGTGTGGCATCCGTGAAAAAAAAAAAAACATGGCTTGTGAAGGATGCCTAAGAGAAATGTGAGGTGTACATTAAATGTTTTTCCAACTTTTAACAAACCTGCTTTATTAAGCAGATCTTCCTGTGATCTATCTAATACATTGTGTATATGGAAAGAGGTGTCTTAAACAAAACATTCATTTTGGCCAGATCTTAGTACTCATATTCCCCTAGTTAATAGTATACAATCTTTAAAAGTACATACATATACACTACAGTTTCCAATTTTCAAAAAGGGTACCGTAATTAGATTGATAATTAAAGCACATAAAGGTGTTGAGAAACAGTACACAGCAGGGGCACATTTATAAGATTATCTCAGCACAGAAACATTCTACTTAAACGCATCCAAATATGGAGCTTATTATTATAAGATATATTGATTAAAATGAACTATTCTTTGTTGGAAAACCTCTTTAAAGACTAAGAGAACCTGTCATGCAATTCATTCAATCACCTAAAACACCAGAGTCTTTCAAATGTGCAGCCACGCTTTGATTCATGCTGCCCTTGGTTTGGGTTCCCTTTAATTCTTCCTTTACGGTACCTTAAAATCTATTGTCACTAGGTGACATATTTTTCATTAACATCAGATGCAATTAAATGATGGCATTCACTTCAAATTCAGGTTAAAAAACATACCACTAAGGGGTGCGGCAGGATAAAAAGTATTCTTATGATGGCTTTGGAAGCTTTACTTTCAAAACAATGGGATAACTGTATAATTGTAAAATATTAATTTAATAATTTAAATTACGCTCAAAGTAGGAAATGCGGTACTTTCCCTTTATCAAAGAAAATGAAGGATTTCTAACTTCAAAAGGAGACTTAATTATCATCATCATCACTTTTTCAGACTGCAAGTCTCCTAAACCCCCTATGACATCATACTAATAAATGTTATTTTATGTAAGAAAATGTAATCAGGTAAATGATGGGTAGGGTTATAGCAGTAGAGCACACTTTGGGAAAAGATTTCAATCACTCTATGATGACGGTCATCGACACTTACATTAGGTGGGCTTAGAAGACCTCATTCAAATGTTTGCTTTTCTCCATACCTGTTTTATCCATGTTTTTCATGGATAGAAAACATATCATTATAGTTTATGGTGTTCACATGTCCTTATTTTTTGGCAGATTATGTCTACAAATAAATCACAGAAACATGCCCAACGTTCATCTGAGCCATGGATCAAAATATAAAATACAAGTCTGTTTGCCCATGAAATGAACAGACAGCACATGGATGCCATGTGCAAGCAATCTGTGTACTGTCCCTTTTTACCATTATAATGGATAAGAGTAGCTCTGCAATATTTTTTTTGAAGGGGGGGGTGAGATCTGACACCACACACATACACTAATGAAACAGTGTACTTTTTTTTTCTCTTATGTTAGAGAAAAAAAACTGACATCTGTATAAGAAGCAAGATAATCGACTTGTCTGATATCCAATGATAGAAAAACATTCTATTCTTACATGGTGTGACATATAGACTGCAATAAACCCAAAGAGAAAATTCAGATTCTACATCTAGACAGAGATCACAGGCTTTAAGGTTCTTTTGCTGTGCTAGAATTAGTCAGGAATATTGCCACTTCAATACTTATTGGAGCAGACTGCAGGACACGATTAGTGATGAACGAACATGATGTGCCATCCGTGCCCATCTTGGGCGTGCTCGAATAACATGAGTCCCAGCAGCTGATTGATTCAACGCTGTTAGAAAGCATGCAACACATGCATGGATTGACTGTTTGTTGCACCTGTAGAACAGCTGTGAGACATGCAGCCACAGGAAGTCGAACATATTATTCAAGCACGCCGAAGAAACTCGGATAACAGCCGGGCATGCGCGGATAGCACCTTATCCGAGCATGTTCGCTCATCACTAGACGTGACATAAAGTTCACAATCACAACTTTTAGAAATTGTATTCTAGCCTAATTCCGGGCCGAAGTGCGTAGCAATATTGTGTTCTCGTAAGGACTGTGCACTTTATTTTAGTGTGGGAAGAATGCGTGTTTGCAACTTCTGTACAAGGTCCCCTACAAACTTATTACTATATATGCACTGTATACGCATGTAGTATAAGCCTCCTTGTATAGATCTATATTCACAAAATAAAACGGAATCAATTGTATAGCTAAAAAAAGCATAAATGGAGGCAACACATCTAGCAGCACGTGAGAAGCTGAAACACTGCACTTAAAAGGGTGAATAAAATTCCACATTTTTTTCACTTGAACCCTAGGAGTGCTGCCTTCATTTTGCCTTTTTGGTACATCCATAAGTCTTTCTTGGCTACAGCCCTTTTCACTAACTGGAGACTGTGCTGCAATGTTTTGCTTGCAATACATCCAATGTTATAGCTACATAGCTGCATTATATTTGTAATATAACTGAGCAAATAGTATACAGTAATTGGTCACCTATGTGCTGTGTAATAGCTGTGTCTGACCGTACAGGAAGAGGGTCTGATCATATCACAGCTCCTGGTCAGGGGGGAAGCAAAAGGGAGTATGCAGACATTTCAACAAGGGATTGCTGCTGATTCTTTTTTGAAGTAAACTACTGTTTAAAGACAGACATGGAAATGTTTTATCTCACAGAAAGAATCATTTGTGACTTCAAGCTATAATGTCAGTAAACTCTCTTCCTTCCTCCCCTGCCCAGGAGCTGTGGTATGATCAGACCATGTCCCTGTACGGCCAGACACAGACATTACACAGTACACAGCAGGGGCACATTTATAAGATTATCACATCACAGGGACATTTTATTTAAACCTATCCAATTGTGGGAACTATTATTCTTCCAAAAGCTATTGATTAAAATTAACTTTTTTTCACTTGGGGCAATGATTCAAAGAACTGTCTTTTGTATGACCATTTATTTCTGGTAATCATCAACATGCACAGCGATCAAACAAGAATCGTCGACAAAATGATCATTTATCGCTGATCTCTTCTTCACATACAGGCCTAAAAATGAATATTTACAGGCAGCCCATCTCTTCATGCAAAAGGGTATGTTCGGCCAACAATATTGTAAAATATTTTATGGAACGAGTGATCAAATTAACAATGATTTTTACAGACCCTCCGCACCATCATTGCTAAGTGAAATTCAAAGTACGGTAATATATGTCTGTGGATTGGTCAATCTGCCAGTCAGTCATGGCAAGGTAAAATCTTTGGCATAGTTGGAAAAGTCTTTCAAGACAAAGGATAGCTGTGTACCACGGGTCACACTCCAATTGATTATGTAATGGGTGTATGTGGAGTTTTGTGGTGCTTCCACAGAAGTAATACTGTTCTGATTAAGGCAATGGTCACAATGTTTAGAACTAAAATGTATTATTTATTTATTATGCTTTGCCAATAAAGCAACATCTTAGTCTGCAGCACTTTTCATACATTATCATCACTGTTCCCAATGGGGCTCACAATCTAGATTCCCTATCAGTATGTCTTTGGAATGTGGGAGGAAACCGGAGACCCCGGAGGAAACCCA
The DNA here is from genome assembly GCF_051348905.1 of Ranitomeya variabilis. Lineage (NCBI taxonomy): Eukaryota > Metazoa > Chordata > Amphibia > Anura > Dendrobatidae > Ranitomeya > Ranitomeya variabilis. The sequence continues at coordinate 229,115,546 of NC_135236.1, read as the reverse complement.
TGCAAACACAGGAGAGCATGCAAACTCCTTGAAGATGTTGTCCTTGGGGGGATTTCAACCCAGGACCCCAGCGATGCAAGGCTGCATTGCTAACCACTGAGCCACCATGATGTGAATAAAGTATTCTCAAAGTGGCTTTTATCATTTTTATACATAGGGTGAGTGCTATCTGATTTTTTTTTATCAGATAGCAATCGGACCAGTGTTACTCAATGAGACAATGCCAATTCATGATTTTTTTTACTGACAAAATCAGAATGTTGCTATGTCACTCTGAAATTGAATGGTACTCACCCATTTAAGTCTATGGGAGCGTGGAAAACATCAGCCTGCACTCGGATGACATCGACTCACACAATGGAGAAAATGGATACATTTTGCTCTCTATCTGCTCCTCACAGTGTTCTTCAATTCTCTAATCTGAGAGTATAGAATCACAGTATGCTGACACTCTGATCAGAGTTTGATTGGAGTGTCGTTAGCATAATCAACAATATTCTCTTGGATGAGAGAATCTATGGCCGTCTGACCATAGCCTTACTCTGTATAATCCCAGCCCAAATCACAAAATAGGGCTGAAATCGACCTTACAGATTTCCATGGTTTATTGTATTGTAGACTCCGATCATTATATCATTAAACAACAAGAAACAAAAAAAAGTCTAAGGCATCCATTATTAGTATTAAAAAAATCAAATAAAAAGCTAGTTAAAAAAACCAAGATACTATCAGGTCATGACATATTTGTCAAATGCAGCATGACAGATTATAACAGAGCTGTCATATTTGTTGTGGATCCACTAAACCACAGTGTGAACTGAGCCTTCGGGGTATTTTTTTTTTTAACTTCCATTGCTGAATGTGTGAAGTTCACATGGCAAGTGTTTTTCTGGAGTTAATGCAAGTTACTCATCTGTTATTACCTTGGAGCTAGATAATTATTTTGTAGCAAGCTTTGTAAAGACGTAGACAAGATGTTGTTTTGATTCCTCTGCCTCTTGCCTTTAACACCTTCATGCATGGAGTCAATTATGATATTATTCCATGACTGTAGGAGGGAACACGGATAAAATGACACCTGTACATTTAGATACCAGAACATACAAATAGGATTTAGACATGGTAATACATGTACTAATAATTAATCTGCAGTCAGAGATAGACATAAGTTTAGCTAACCACACACCTCCAAGCACAGAAGAGAGGCAATTCGCTCAAAGCACCAGTACATTGATGTAAAAAATCTTTGCTTTTTTAATGCACATATTCAATACAAATCCCAGGGGTGGTGTAATCCCAATGATAACTTATATTCCACAAGATTGGTTGATGACTGGCGGATTTAGCGTACTCGTCACATCCTTTGGATGTTTGAAGTTATATGAGAAAACCTCTATTATAAGTGCTCAAACTTAAGTTGTAGTATCTAGTGTCTCTTTGGGCAATATGATGCTTCTCACAGTGCCATCACAGTATGATGCCCCCACAGTGCCTACACACACAGTATGATGCCCTACAGTACACTCTCACACAGTGTGATGCCCCCCACAGTGCCTACACACAGTATGGTGCCCTACAGTACCTCTAACACAGTATGATGCCCTCCACAGTACCTACACATGCAGTATGGTGCCCTACAGTACCCCTCACACAGTATGATGCCCTCCACAGTACCTACACATGCAGTATGGTGCCCTACAGTACCCCTCACACAGTATGATGCCCTCCACAGTACCTACACACACAGTATGGTGCCCTACAGTACCCCTCACACAGTATGATGCCCTCCACTGTACCTACACACACAGTATGGTGCCCTACAGTACCCCTCACACAGTATGATGCCCTCCACAGCACCTACACACAGTATGGTGCCCTACAGTACCCCTCACACAGTATGGTGCCCTCCACAGTACCTACACACGCAGCATGGTGCCCTACAGTACCCCTCACACAGTATGATTCCCTCCACAGTACCTACACACACAGTATGGTGCCTTACAGGACACTCTCACACAGTATGATGCCCCCACAGTGCCTACACACAGTATGGTGCCCTACAGTACACTATCACACATTATAATACATTATGATGTACCAACAGTGCCCCACACACATTATGATGCTCACACAGTGCATTTCCCCATAAAGTATGATGCCCTCTGCCTTATAGTTCCCCCTACACATCAGTGCCCCCACAGATTATGATGGCCCGAATGCATTCGTCCATAAAGTATATTTCTTGTACAATGCTCCCCCACATATTATGATTATCTACAATGCCCCAGACATTATACTGAGCAGAGTAGACCTGCCCCACTCTATACTGTGCAGCCTTTGGCTTCTGTTGGCTTTGTGCTCCACAATTGTGTAATAGGAACAAGTCACCACTTCTGCATTTTTCACCCATTCCTGGTTTTGACTTACAAATACTGAGGTAAAACATTTGCAATTTTATAAAATTTCCTTGCGTTTTCTTTCTGACCAAGTAGTAAGCCTTTTCATGCTGGTTTTACAAACTACCGCACAAGGTGCAAGTGTCCCTATAATTGTACCACAAATGGATAATAAATTTGACACTCAGCAGATTGAACACTAATTTTGAGTAATATAGCCCAAAAAGAGAATAAAAATACTTTGACAAATATGGGCTAAAGTGGATGAAGGTTGCGATCACGGCCCTGAGGTGCATTCTCTACATTACTGTATGCTCTCTGGTCACAGTGCGTGGATGAGGCCTAGCTTCCTGTCATGGGTAGATGATATTTTCTGGTTAATAATATTTTACATTTGTTTTTATTTTTTTAATAATACTTTTAGATTTAGTTTATCACTATTGTGTATTTCTTTACAATTTTACATTTACGAATACATCTTTCTGTTCCAAGAGTGCCCCAATTTTTTTTCCTAATGATTTGGTTGCACGCTTTGGAGGGGCTACATAAGCAGCTGTAACATAGACACCATACAGTAATGATTTCACACTGAGAGCAGCTGTATAGAAACTACAAGGGTCATCATCACAGGTGGTTTACATATGAGTCAGTTTGACTTATATGAGAGCGTATTCACATTTCTCTTGGCCTGACCACACAGCAAAAGTTAAACATATGAACAAATCCATCAGCTGTCATCCAGTTGTGAGAATGTGTGTGTGATGTGGAGTCAGAATATGCTCACAGAAATATACAGGATTTCAGAAAATATAGCAGAATTTTTGTACACAACATACTTCTGCAGATTGCAGTTTAGGTCCAATGAGGTGAATAGGATTGAGATGCAAAATGAGACACAACCTATGGACAGGTGGGTCGCTGTTTATTGAAAAAAACCCTATACTTTTCTGTACAAGCTCTTCCAGGAAATCAGGCCTCCTTCTAGTATTGTCAGATGGATATTCATCTGTTTTGGGAAGGATCATGTAACATCTACTTACACTACATGGTTTTTTACTTTTTCTACTTGAAAGTTGAAGTAAAAGCTAGGTACATGCCATTTTCCAAGTCCTGGTTTACAATTTGGGCATTTCATAAGACCAGTTGAGCCTAGTTGGTCTGTGAAGGCAGATGTGGATGTATGAATTTTATTTTAGGTATTATTATTAAAGCCTCTGCATTATGGAAAAAAATCATAGTTCTAATTTCATAGTTTTAAGATTGAAAAAAAATCCATCTAGTTGTTGATTAAGAGGAAAGCAAAAACTTCATGATGCTAAATGACCTGTATTAGTGGAAAAAATTCCTTCCCGACTCCGCACCTAGCAATCAGACTAGTTCCTTTCGATTAACGTCCCATTTGTCCATCTCGGGAATTTCTATATGATTTATGTGATTATTTCGAGAATTTATCAAACAATCCATAGGGCTGGGGGTCTACATAACACTGTCGGCATCTTTGTGGATGAGACATAATGAGTCTATCTAACAAAATAAAATGTCAGTGGAATAAAATCTGTCTACAGTCATGTGATGTACCCATGCCAAACAATATGCATATGCGCATGTGGCGGTATCGCATGACCAGATTTTTAATCTTGAGAGTTCATGTTTTTTATTGATTGATTGCAAGCAGAGAGATTGAAAACCGTGAACTATTGATTAGGAAGGTGTATCGGGAAATTGTATAACATTTCCTTTTATGTATATGCTGAAACTTGAAAATCCCTTTAAGAGGAAAAGGTAAAGAACATATATTTCTTTCACTATAGTATTCCAAATTCACAGCCAGCAAGGGAGTTATAAAGATTGGTGTATTTTACATGTTTGTCATCGGACTGAGATGCAGGGACGTGTGACAGGTGCCAGTAATATCCCTCCTATAGCCGCACAGGCGTAAAGCACATAGCGCACGCTGTACTGTATAACTGCACTGTGTTTCCAGTTCAGAGCATCTATTCATCCTCAGAGGGGTGTGGGCCCTGTGTCATTTTCTGCTGCTAGATATAAGATGCTTTTTACGACTAGGCTGCACCCTTACAGACTGTAACTTTAAGCAACGCTGCGGAAGTTTCACACCACTTAGGATCTGATATTTCCATTACCTGTTTGCTTTCAGGAAACTCCATACTCACTGCCAAAAAATGCTTTGCCTCTCAAACTCACTATTGTATTGCAGGGTGCGGTGGGTCCGTGCAAAATGCTGGTTGCGGTGCCATGCTGTGCAAAAGTCTTGGCTGTAATAGTTATTAAATGAGAGCAAATTTTATAGTTCAGGGTTGTACTGTCCATGGGGCTCATTTATACAGAAGGACGTAGTTACTGCTGATTTATTCTGTTTTCAGACGTTTTATTCCAAAGTACTACTTTAAAGTTTCTAAAGTAATGCATGTATTACGCTATAATGTATGATCACCAATATTTATGAACGCAGAAGGGTAAGCCGCTTACATTACTCCTCTTCATTACACTAGAATACCTCTTAAACACAAGCGGATTAATAATCTGAACAATCGTTTATCTGAATGATCATTCATAATCATTTTCTAATGTTAGGGCAGGTGCAGTCGGCCAGATTATCAAGTCACTGGATTGCACCCAGACCAAGGTTAGTCTATGGTGACCATTCATTCATCCGTTGTAAAAATCACTGTATATCCAAGATTGATCTCCTATTCGTATTGCACTTGGCCATGAAAGTCAGTATGTGCGTGGAAATCATCGGACTGCACTCAGATGACATCGGTCCGAGGAAAATATCTGACGTCTGCACGACCCCATAGAATAACATTGGTCTGAGTGCGATCTGATGTTTTATGGTGGGAGGGTTATATGGTACTCTGCTTACATATTCATCCTTATGGCTTATGACAGGTCACTGATTCCTCAGTGACCTGTCCCCCTATTTTACATACTGCATAAAATATTGTTTGAAAAAAAAACATTCATCGGGCAGGCATCAGCAGCGGCGCCTGCACTGTAGCTAGGGCCGGTTTTAGGCAAAGTAGGGCTCTAGGCAAAATTTAAAATAGGGCCCCAAATACTAGCATATTGCACATCACACAGAAGCATTTCTGTTGTATTTACGTGCGCTGTGTTCAGGCCGCTAAACGAGTGTGATCGACAATATTAAAGTCGTTCGAGGCTTGTTTCCCGGCCTATTTACACCAACTGAGAAAGAATGATGGGGACAGAACGATCACTAGTAGATCAATCTGTTCCCACACAGTATCATGTTATCAGCAGCACATCTATAGTTTACACAGGCGATGTGCTGCTGAGAACAATGACTTTTGTTCTGGCATAAACAATCCAATCACTAGATGAATATGCAGCATTTTGCTTGTTTAATATAATAAATCCCATAGTCCTCCATATATTATAATGTGTACCACAGTCCTGCATATTGTAAAATGCTCACCCCATAGTCCTCCTTATAATATAATGTGCCCCATAGTCCTCCATATAGTATAATACACTTCACATAGTCCTCCATATATATTAAAATACACTGCTCAGTCCTCCATATGGTAAAAAACACTCCTCAGTCCTCCATATAGTATAATACACTCCCCATAGTCCTCCATATAGTATAATACACTCCCCATAGTCCTCTATATAGTATAATAAACTCCTCAGTCCTCCATATAGTATAATACACTCCTCAGTCCTCCATATAGTATAATACACTTCTCAGTCCTCCATATAGTATAATACACTCCTCATAGTCCTCCATATAGTATAATACACTACTCATAGTGCTTCATATAGTATAATGCACTTCCCATAGTCCTCTATATAGTATAATACACTCCCCATAGTCCTCTATATAGTATAATAAACTCCTCAGTCCTCCATATAGTATAATACACTCCTCAGTCCTCCATATAGTATAATACACTCCTCAGTCCTCCATATAGTATAATACACTCCCCATAGTCCTCCATATAGTATAATACACTCCCTATAGTGTTCCATATATTACATATACTCCTCCATCCTCCATATAGTATTACACACTTCCCATAGTCCTCTATATAGTATAATACACTCCTCAGTCCTCCATATAGTATAATACACTCATCAGTCCTTCATATAGTATAATACTCTTCAGTCCTCCATATAGTATATTGAAGCCCCCCATGCTATATAATCTAGCCCCCATAGAATTGATTGTAGCCCCCTCATGTAGTATAATGTAGCCCCCTCAGAGTATGATCCAATCACCCCTCATAGAATATAATAAATATAATACAGACCCCTTAGAATAAATTGTAGCCTCCCCACAGAATATAATACAACCCACCTCTCCATAGAATATAATGTAGCCCCCCACAGAATACAGTACAGCCCACCTCCCCATAGCATATAATGTAGCCCCCCCCCACAGAATATAATACAGCCCACCTCCCCAGAGAATGTAATGTAGGCCCCAACAGAATATAATACAGCCCACCTCCCCATAGAATATAATGTAGCCCCCCACAGAATATAATACAGCCCACCTCCCCATAGACTATAATGTAGCCCCATCAAAGAGTATGATGCAATCTTCCCTCATACAATATAATTCAGCCCCCATAGAATATAATGTAGCCCCCATATAATATAATACAGCTCACCTCCCCATCAAAGAGTTTGATGCAATCCTCCACATAGAATATAATGCAGACCCCAATAGAATATAATACAGCCCACCTCCCCATAGAATTGTTGCCCCCCGTAGAATATAATACAGCCCACCTCCCCATAGAATATAATGTACCCCCATAGAATATAATGAAGCCCACCTCCCCACAGAATATAATGTACTCCCCATAGAATATAATACAGCCCACCTCCCCATAGAATATAATGTAGCCCCCCACAGAATATAATACAGCCCACCTCCCCATAGAATATAATGTAGCCCCCAATGAATATAATACAGCCCACCTCCCCATCGAATATAATGTAGCCCCCACAGAATATAATACAGTCCACCTCCCCATAGAATATAATGTAGCCCCCAATGAATATAATACAGCCCACCTCCCCATAGAATATAATGTACCCCCCATAGAATATAATGAAGCCCACCTCCCCACAGAATATAATGTACTCCCCATAGAATATAATACAGCCCACCTCCCCATAGAATATAATGTAGCCCCCCACAGAATATAATACAGCCCACCTCCCCATAGAATATAATGTAGCCCCCAATGAATATAATACAGCCCACCTCCCCACCGAATATAATGTAGCCCCCCACAGAATATAATACAGTCCACCTCCCCATAGAATATAATGTAGCCCCCAATGAATATAATACAGCCCACCTCCCCATCGAATATAGTGTAGCCCCCACAGAATATAATACAGCCCACCTCCCCATAGAATATAATGTACCCCCCATAGAATATAATACAGCCCACCTCCCCATAGAATATAATGTAGCCCCCCCATAGAATATAATACAGCCAACCTCCCCATAGAATATAATGTACCCCATAGAATAAAATACAGCCCACCTCCCCATAGAATATAATTTCCCCCCATAGAATTTAATATAGCCCACCTCCCCATAGAATATAATGTAGCCCCCCACATAATATAATACAGCCCACCTCCCCATAGAATATAATGTAGCCCCCAATGAATATAATACAGCCCACCTCCCCATCAAATATAATGTAACCCCCACAGAATATAATACAGCCCACCTCCCCATAGAATATAATTTCCCCCCATAGAATTTAATACAGCCCACCTCCCCATAGAATATAATGTAGCCCCCCACAGAATATAATACAGCCCACCTCCCCATAGAATATAATGTAGCCCCCGCAGAATATAATACAGCCCACCTCCCCATAGAATATAATGTAGTCCCCCGCAGAATATAATACAGCCCACCTCTCCATAGAATATAATGTGGCCCCCCACAGAAAATAATACAGTCCACCTCCCCATAGAATATAATGTGACCCCCCACAGAATATAATGCAGCCCACCTTCCCATAGAATATAATGTACCCCCCCACAGAATATAATACAGCCCACCTCCCCATAGAATATAATGTAGCCCCCCACAGAATATAATATAGCCCAGCTCCCCATAAGATATAATGTAGCCTCCCACAGAAAACAATAGTCTACCTCCCCATAGAGTATAATGCAGCCCCCCACAGAATATAATACAGCCCCCCCCAGAATGGCCCCACAGTCCAGTACTCACTGATATGTTTTTAACAAAACAAAAGAACACACAATCCTCACCTCTCCTCGTTCCCTTCGCCACTCCAGGCTCAGCTCCTGTCTCAGATGCTGCACTGCCCGGGATCAGCACACAGTAGATGTGCAATGAAGTGACATTATTGCACACCCACAGTGTCAGAGGCAGAGGGGAATGATGGGAGAGGGAGCGTCATCTGACGCCCTCTCCATCATTGCTTTGAACTGTACCGGTGTCTAGGACGCTGGTATAGTTCAATGCGGTGGCATCGGGGGGAGTCGGCACTGGCGGCAGGCGGGCTCCCCTGACCCACGCTCCACATAGCTGCTACGTGATGTGCCTCTATTAGCGGCACGCCCCTGGGGGAGCGGGGGCCCTAGGCAGCTGCCTGGTCTGCCTGCCGCTAACACCGGCCCTGACTGTAGCATGGATAATATGCCTGAATTCATTTGATTTTGTCATATAATTTTGTTGAAAATAAAAAAAAATTGTTTAATTAAAATAGCAGTGGCCGTGCCTGTGCAGTAGCATAATTCGGAACGAGATAGATGCTACTGCGCAAGCACTGCTGCCATTTTGCTAGAGAAAAATTTGGGGGCTCCATTAAGATGGCACCAGTGGCATCTGCGCAGTAACATCTGTCGGATCGCCGATAAATGCTACTGTGCAGGTGTCAGCACTATTTCGCCAGAGAAAATTTTGTTTGCTCCATCAACATGCCGGCGGTGCCTGTGCAGTAGCATCTATCGGAGATCGGATAGATGCTACTGTGCAGGCGCAGCCAGTGACACCTTAATGAAGCCAATTTTTTTTTCACACTAGCAAAATGGCACTGGCGGCCCAGCCGCCTGAGCAGTAGTATCTATCGCGTTCCAAATTATGCTACTGTGCAGGCGCTGACACTGGCGCCATTTTGATTAAGATAATTTTTTCTCAAACAAAATGATATGACAAAATCAAATAAATACAGGCATTTTATCCATCGCTCAGAGCACCAAATAGCCCAGCCCACGGGTCCGCCCTGGAGCATGGAAATCTCATTAACTGAACACTGCAAATAAAGATTAAACAACAACCACAAGATGGATTTCATCACCCAGGTATCATTTTAATCACTATAACGGCACCAACTTGACCCTGTCTGTAGTTCACCCGGTACAATCCTGCTGACAGGTTCACTTTAAGATTTCCAACAGAGTGAGCTCATTCTTTATTTTGGTCAGAGATACTTGAGACTTAATAAATGATGTGAGCTAGAAATATGCCATCCAGGATAATCGATTATCTGGAAAGGAGCCACCAATTTTTATCAAAAAGAGAAAAGCGCATGATCCTATGTCTCAACGTAACCTCAGCAGATCTGTCCCAACTTGGAAATGGGTCCATACCTGAAGCAGGGGGTAAATCTGGATTGTAAAATAAGGGTAATAATGCACCCAACCTACGTGATATAGATCATGAGATTAATGGCTCTCATACTCATCAGTATTTAGAAAATCGTTCAGAAGTGTCATGCAAGTACAATGCGATTTTTCACACCTAACATCCGTATGACATCTATCTGTATAACATGCGTATGCATTACGTATGTTTTTATCAGCTTTTGCATACAGGAATCCCAAGCAAATCGCTAACACATTGTAGCTTTGTCAAGGGAAATTGTTTTCAGGGAGCACAGTGGTTCAGTGGTTAGCACTGTAGCCTTGCAGCACTGGGCTAATCCTAAAATTGAACAAAAGGATTTGCTGGACCCTGCTCGAGCGACTATGTCAATAGTTTGTGATGGCCGAACCAAAGCACTGCAAACTTCCTACTATCTGCTGTGTCCTGGATGCTTCTGATTAGTAGATGTCATGAGTTTGGAACGCTCGTAGTAACATAGTCATAACATCGAGGGACTTGCCAATTGGAAGAGATGCCGACAAGTAGCAGAAAGTTTGCAGTTCTCTGGTCCAGATGCCACACTGTGTTGACATGGCCACTGGACCAAAGCCATGCAAATTGTTTTGTTCAACTCTAGCTGAACTCTTCTATCCTCCTGATTAATGAGGATACTACAGTCAAAACGCTACAGATATAAGACTCGTGTATAATAGTAAGCCAAGGTCATTATTATTAATTTCCTGGAAACCACTTGAATGATAAAAAAAAATAGAATTTTCATTTTTTTATGTGACTGAACATGATAAATTCATCATTGTCTCTTCATCAGTGTTCTAGCGTAACATGGGCACAATTTGAACAATATTGTTGCTGTAGATTTGACTTTCTGATACATGAATAGCCAGAGAAACCATAAAGATGAAGATAGGTGAGTACTCAGGCACATCCCTGAACACAAAAGTATCATCCCCCACAAAAAAATCAAATATGCAAAATACATATAGATGAAATCTCAATACAAAAAAAAAAAAAAGTTAAAAACAATTAGTCCCTTAATTCATTAAACAGTTGTCGCCAAAATTCTGTTGTGAAACAGTTTGAATGTCACATTTTTTTGGTGAAATTCATAGTTGTGCAATAACATTGTGAGTTTTAGCTTTTTACTTCAGTCCCAGCCACCTTTTTATCAAATGGGCAGAGCTTCCTGGCAGAGAACATGGACAAGGGTGACTGGCAAATTATTCACAATATACTCCATAAAAGCGATGGAAATGACGACAGAAATGCCCTCCAATGCCTGACTTGCGTTCCCAGGGCTCTGGCACAGTTGTTACGACATGTGAACCTGGTGCCCAATCAGCACTGGCGTCACTGTCATTGCCTTCGGACCAATTGAACATCAAGAGGAAGTCAGAGAGGAGCTGCATTCCTGGCTTCCTGTTGATGTTCAATACATCCTAAGGCGGTGACTGACACCAGTGCTGATTGGTCTCAACGTTCACATTTCATAATAACCGCACAAGAGCCCCACGACTGTGAATGCCGATATCGGTGAATAAGTGTTTTTATTTTACTTGCGCCAAACATTCAGATCGAGTAGGGGTTGTCCTAGTAGTGGTCAACCTCTTTAAAGCAGGTTTTCATCTTAAATGTTTTTTTTTTTAATTTGCCAATTTTTTTGTCCTAAAAATAAAAAATCATGCAATTTTCACACTGGCCACTGGAGCTCTTTGGACACGTACAGCAGCAACAATGGTCATATCCCGACCCTGTCTTTTGTATCAAAATGTGTAATGAGAATGTGCAAAGGTCACTGAAGGAAGGAACAGGGTCAGCTCTGACATCAACTACTGTGATTGTTAAATGCTTTTTTATCCACTGTATAAATGTTACCTGTCATTGCAATTCTGCCTATAATGGAGCCTTGCAGAAAACTCTTTCTGAAACAGGAAGTTAGAGTGTAAAAAAAGCCCCAATTGCCATTGTGAAAATTGCATGATTACAAATTTTGCTAATATTGATCATGATTAGTGTTGAGCATTCCGATACCGCAAGTATCGGGTATCGGCCGATACTTGCGGGTACCGGAATTCCGATACCGAGATCCGATACTTTTGTGGTATCGGGTATCGGTATCGAAACAACATTAATGTAATAATGTGTAAAATAAAGAATTAAAATAAAAAAATATTGCTATACTCACCTCTCCGACGCAGCCTGGACCTCAGCGAGGGAACCGGCAGCGTTGTTTGCTTAAAATTCGCGCGTTTATTTCCTTACTTGAAGTCCCGGCTTGTGATTGGTCGCGTGCCGCCCATGTGGCCGCGACGCGACCAATCACAGCAAGCCGTGACGTAATTTTAGGTCCTTCAGTATTTTAAAATTACGTTCTGGCTTGTGATTGGTCGCGACGCGATGCGACCAATCACAAGCCGTGACGTCACGGGAGGCAGGACAAGCGCGCATTTTAAAATGCGCGCGTGTCCAGCCTCCCGTGACGTCACGGCTTGTGATTGGTCGCGTCGCCCATGTGACCGCGACGTGACCAATCACAAGCCAGAACGTAATTTTAAAATCCTGAAGGACCTAAAATTACATCACGGCTTGCTGTGATTGGTCGCGTCGCGGCCACATGGGCGACGCGACCAATCACAAGCCGGGACGTCACAGGAGGCAGGACAAGCGCGCATTTTAAAATGCGCGCATGTCCAGCCTCCCGTGACGTCACGGCTTGTGATTGGTCGCGTCGCCCATGTGACCGCGACGCGACCAATCACAAAGCCGGAACGTAATTTTAAAATACTGAAGGACCTAAAATTACGTCACGGCTTGCTGTGATTGGTCGCGTCGCGGCCACATGGGCGGCACGCGACCAATCACAAGCCGGGACTTCAAGTAAGGAAATAAACGCGCGAATTTTAAGCAAACAACGCTGCCGGTTCCCTCGCTGAGGTCCAGGCTGCGTCGGAGAGGTGAGTATAGCAATATTTTTTATTTTAATTCTTTATTTTACACATTAATATGGTTCCCAGGGCCTGAAGGAGAGTTTCCTCTCCTTCAGACCCTGGGAACCATCAGGAATACCGTCCGATACATGAGTCCCATTGACTTGTATTGGTATCGGGTATCGGTATCGGATTGTATCCGATACTTTGCCGGTATCGGCCGATACTTTCCGATACCGATACTTTCAAGTATCGGACGGTATCGCTCAACACTAATCATGATATGATGAAAAGGAAACATTTTATAAAAATACATGTAACAGCTAAACTTAATTTAAACAATAGGTCATTTTCTGATAGCTTCCCTTGTAAAAGTACCCATAATGTACAGTTCAATTACATAATATATTATGTATAATACAGTTAAAATGCACCAATCATTTTAATAAATCCCCCCCTTTGTCTTTTAGAAATTGAAAAAAAATAATGGAATGTATCCAGCTGTTGGATTAGCTCTATTCAAAGGTCTGTTAAAGCACCACTTCAGCTCTTTTTCTTTTCAGTGCTGGTGTGGTGTAAATATTCTAAGTTCCCTGCCCCTAGTATTATACTTACAGATCACCATTTTCAGCTATTCCCAATGCCGTTCTGGTCCTGCGCTGCCAACTTGTAACCGCAACTTCTTACTTACTAACCGGAAGTCAGAGGTAGCCTACAGAACACTGCAACTCCAACTCCAAATTACAACTACTTAGCTTTAGCACACAGCACAGGAAGACAAATCTCCAATAGCAACAACGAACTCCTCCTATCCAGCACAGCACCTCATAAGAGTAAGGAACCAGAGTTTCACCAGCTGGACAGAGAGCATCTGGCCTAGGAAGAGTTAACGACCAGATCAAAAGCAGCTGAAATGGAGATGGTTGTTTCTGACCAGCATAGAAAGAGTCGTTATCCTCTTCAGCACCAAAGCAAACCAACTTCTTTTAATATGGGATTCAAATACACATGCCAAATGGGAGATCTGCGATTAACAATGCGCATTTGACTTTCTACCACCAGATCTCCCAGGTTGGCTTGACACACTCGAGACAGATGCCAATTTTTGTACTGACATAGAGCTGTAGTTACTTGTCGATTTGTGCTGGAATATGCACTGCTTATTTTGTCACTGCAGTATCTTCATGCTGCAATAGAATGGTGTGACACTGAGCCACTTTTCACAGACAAGACATAAGTCGGAGAAGTCAAGGAGTCCAAGGTTAAGAGCCGGGAGGTTTTGCCATAAACAGAGGAAAGAGACAAAGGCAAATTCAGAGTGAGTCAAGGCAAATGGGGTAATACAAACATTTAGTCAAAAGGAAAGTCCTTGCAAGGTCCAGCAACATAGATCAGAGTTCAGAGCACAGAGCAAACACACCACTGAGCTGAAAGATACGACTGGTAATAGTTCCAGCATAGACAGCCAGCTAAATGGGCATGCAATCGTCATGAAATGGCGACACGTGGAGTATTTACAGCAGGCCTCCCTTAATTGGGCTGCAAGGAAATCCCATACACAAAACTGACAGCCAAGAACGCCTCTGCTTTAGGATAGCCAAGCAGTCTCTCACAATGCTGACAGCCCGGCATGCCCCTGCAATCCATAGGGTGGCTGAGCTGTCACTCAATGTCCCTAGGACACAGGAAGGAATTCCAACCTCCAAGATTACTAAATATAGGACTCGCCTTCATCTCTGCCACCACAATCAGAGCTTTCAGCTGCTGTTGAGACACCTTTGCTAACAGCAGTTTTGGCATCACTTGCTCTCAAGTTGACCATTAAAGAAGCAGATCTGCCCCTGGAAAATCTTTAGACCACATGTCAACTATACTCTTTACCACAGATGCCACCAACCTCTTCCCTTGATCATGTAATCTCCACAGACCCCAATCTGATTGCCAAGTCCTGTCTACCACATAATAATCATCATCAACCTTAACTCATTTTTATCAGTGTGGGAAATATTCCAAGCTCCTTGATTTTCCTTTTAATTTCTACCTTTAGATTTGATCTGACTATTAACATGTTGGCTGTCAAAGCCCCTACCACCATGGCTGCCAGTGTCTTTACTACTACCACCACCAACACAGCTTGACATTTAAGTCATCTCCAACATCTCACATCCACATCCAAAATCTTGATTATTCATCTCATCTAATGCATCAAATGGAAGTAGGTGTTGTGAAACATCTTCTTTAGCATGGAATGCCTGTGACTCTGATATTTCTCTCCTTATCAATTGAATCTCTACAATATTCTCCTTTCTTAACAAACTATACATTAATCTTCACATCAGCTGTTGTGCTATAAAATACTATGAGCCTGTTTCTTCAAAAGCTTTTACAGCATAATTCTGGCTTAAGAAACGTTGAAAAGACTCAGTTTTTAAACATCACAAGGCTGCACTAACATTTTGCCACTTTTGGCACCCACGCCATTTTTGCCCAGTTCAGACAAAGTAGATGGTGCTGGGGTGGGACAGAGTGGGACAACCCCCACTCGTTAAATTCATGATGAGCACTGGCATAATCTTATTCCATTCGTCCATCTTTCAGATGCTCCTTATTTATTAAGAGGCATACAATTTTTCCTTCACTGTAACTAGGCCAACCCCTGAAATACAACCCCACATCATTATTCATCCTTTATCAAACTTCACAGATGACACACTAGTCAGTCAGATAGTATTCTCCTGGCATTCGACAAACCTGGACTCTTCCATCAACCTGCTAGAGAAATGAGCATGATTCTAACTCCACAGAAAACATTTCCAGAATCCAGTGGTGGAAGTGCGTGTTACATCACTCAATCTGGCTTTTAGAATTGTGCTTGGTGATGACCACTCTTATCTAAAAAAAAAAAATAAATAAAAAAATAAATAAATCTGAAATATTTAGAAAAGTTTATAGAAACTGTTCTTTATACAAACCTTATGTCCTACATCATATCTGTTGGTATTTATGGAAGTGGCAAATGTTAAGTATCTCCTGACGTATTTCTATATATAGATGCCTTAGATTAACATGTCTTACTGTAAACCTTCCTTTACTTTTATCTTCTCGATATTAGTGTGTTGTATGGTTCTAATAGTACCATTTTCATCACACGGCAGCTAGAAAAATTCCATACTGCTACAAGCATTTACGTCTTTAAGGCTCAACTCCTGTTAAAAGATCAACTAACTAGCTCCTTTGTGTTCTTAATACTAAAATTGTTCAGTTGAAGATGATAAAGATAAGTACATTTTAATGATCTTTATTAGAATTGCAGCTCCAGATTATTACAGAAAGCTATTTAATAAGTTAGCAGTACTGTGTGGAGTCTGGTAAGAAGGAATATTATTAAAGAGCTTAAATACAGCATGACCATATTTATATAGAACACTACATATTTTACATTATTGATTAAAATTAGAACATTTCTTGGCATATTTAGTCTTATTTAAAGCGTTACGCAAGCATTTTTTTAAATTTCAGCACTGGAGTGGTGCAACTAATCGAAGTTCCATAAACCTAGTAATATACTTACCAGCTACAGTTTTCAACTGTTCCCAGCACTGCTTCGGTCTCGCGCCATCATCTTGTGACTGCAACCTTGGACTAACCTAAAATCAGAGGTAAGTCACAAGCAAAAACTGGAGCTATCTGCCAGGTCTCAACCTGCAGAAGTCTGACTGCAGCGATATCGATAAGAGAAGAAAATGGCGGCTGGTAGGTATGAGACTGGGTGCTGAGAACTCTAGATTAGAGGGACCACTCAAGAGCTGCAATAAAAAAAACCCACTGAAGTGGTGCTTTAACGTGGTTGTCCTGAAAGGTCTTTAATAAAATAAGAATTGCTTGCTTATTCCTTTCCCCGCTGCTCCAACATGTCCCTCTAGTTCTATAGTAGAGACATCTTATCTACCATTCACATGATTGCTACAGTGATTGGCTTCAGAGGTCATGTGAACCATGAACATGTCATTCATGCAGGACCAGTGGGAACAATTGTAAAAGTTGGTAATTTAATTGTTGGAATCTTGAGTTTTTTCAGCTTTCCACACATCACAACTATGTGCACAATTATTATTAATTGAGCTAGATGAATCTTATTGGCTTGAAGAGGGACCTAAAATCACATCTCAAACCTACATCTAGTTTTTAGAAGACACTTTCTTCAAGCAGTGGTACAGGAATCGACAATGCTCCATTGCATGCATCGAAGTATTTGACTGCTTGGCTGCCAGTCAAGACCTTAAATTGTATATGTTGTTTTAAATTTTATTACATTTATAATGTAAAAAAGATTTTACCTCAGTCACACTGTGTACAGTGGTCCAGCTCTGTCAGCTGTTGGTTCCTGTGTGCTCAGTGGCATTGGCACTTCTCAGTGTACAGGACAATCAGCTGACAGGGCAGAAGGAGCTCAGTAACATCGGCACTTCCCCTCAATGTTTACCACACTGCTCCTTCTGCCCTGTCATCTGGTTCCTGTGTTCACAGTTTGCTTAAGAGGTCAGGGGTGTCTTATATATGACTTCCGTGACACTACAAACATATTTAGAATCTAATCAATATAGACTCCTAAATGATGACACATACCTCCTATTCCTGTTACTATCAGTGTTTCTTTAGGAGGAGACAAACCTTTGAGATCTTTTGGCAAACTGTAAAAAGTGGGTGTCATGGGAAATTGAGGCAGCAAGAATTCAAAGTCATTCTTGCCCATCACTCCTTTGCTTAAACCGTTCAGCAGTAGCGCTTTAAGTTCCTTCAGAAAACCACTAGTCAGATTTGAGGTGGGTATCTTGTCCCATGCTTTGTCCACTAGCAGGGTGGTACACATCTGGTGATATTGTGCCAAATCCATGACCATAATATTGCCTCTTTTATCCGGATGTTTTATTACTATACTTTTTTTCTAAATTAACCAAATATTACATTTCACTTCTGTTGAGGTTAAAATTTGTGTATTTGCTTTCCTTAGCAAGGTTTTCAAGATTATTGCTGCCCAATTAAACAAAAACATCAACCTAAAACATGTTCCACAACACAGGTGTCATTTTGGAGTTTTTATTTTTAATTGAGTAAATGGGTCTTCCCCTCTGTCATTAGGATTTACCTAAAATAAATTAAAGGGGAAGCTAATGTCTTCCACAAGGGAATCCGGAACCCCATATCATTGTTTTACAATAAGAATTGTGTGGTATACAGTATTTTTTGTTGTCAAAATTCATTCAACTGCCAAATGAGGCTCTAAATGTTTTTGTGAGCAATGCCTAAGAGCATAAGGGAAAGCTATCATATCACCAATGGGATTGTTAAACTAAATTGTGACAATGACCTGCAGATTGTGATGAGAAAATATAAGAAGCAAATCTGTAAGAAATATACTTTTATTTTTGTTTAGCGACTGACACCCATAATCAATAACATATCTATGTTCTGGACATCATGGCAGGGAGAACATGTATCCCCTAGCTGAACCATCTGCTTTTTGATTACTTGATTACAGATTGTCATGAACATAGCAAACTTTGAACAGAAAATTTTACCTTGATCTCAGTGTTTTTTATTTTTCCTTTAAGGGAAATACCTTTATCTAACATCAATCTACAGTAATCCATTTCCTGACTTTTATAGGTTTGAACTGGAACCTCTGAATATTTTGCTTGGTACAAGAGCCAGCCCTGCCTTCCGTTTACTCCCTACACTCTGAAATGTAATATGTCTCTTTTTAATTGTCATTTTGTGAAACACTGTACCAAAAGAAAACTTTGTGGCATCTTGACTGAACTGTAATAACCTCAGAACCTTTTGGCCTTTGAGTATCTATCACACAGTTTCTACAGTACTCCAATACTGGTTTACAATTTTGTAGTGAAATTTAGGTATATAACAGTGTTATGGTCTGAAGTTTTTTGCTATTCATGGAGGGAGTATATACAGTTGTGTGAAAAAATGTTTGCCCCCTTACTAATTTCCTATTCTTTTGCATGTTTGTTACACTTAAATGTTTCAGATCACCAAACAAATTTAAATATTAGACAAAGATAACACAAGTAAACACAAAATGCAGTTTTTATGTGAAAGTCTTTATTATTAAGGAAAAAAGAAATCCAAACCTACAGGGCCCAGTGTGAAAAAGTTATTGCCCCGCCCCCTTAAAACATAAATGAACAGTGGTTTATCACATCTTTGGAAAATTTAGTTCAAATTCCATAGCCACACTCAGGTCTGATTATTGCCACAGCTGTTCTCACCTGTGACCTGTTGGCTTGTAATCAGTGTGTGTGCATAAAAGCTGAGTGAGTTTCTGGGATCCAGACAGACTCTTGCATCTTTCATCCAGCCACTGTCGTTTCTGGATGAGTCATGGGGAAAGCAAAAGAATTGTCAACGGATCTACGGGAAAAGGTAGTTGAACTGTATAAAACAGGAAAGGGATACAAAAAGATATCCAAGGAATTGATAATGCCAGTCAGCAGCATTCAAGCTGTGATTAACAAATGGATAATCAGGGACTCTGTGAAAATAAAACCCCCTGTCAGGTAGTAAAAACAAAACCACGGTCAGGTAGACCAACAAAAATGTCATCCACAACTTCCAGGAAAATTGTTCGGGATTCAAGGAAAAACCCACAAATAACATCAGCTGAAATACAGGTCGAATTAAGGCTATGTGCCCATGTTGCAGAAATGCTGCGGAAATGTCCGCAGCATTTCTGCATCTCCCTGCCGCGGGTAAAACGCATGCGGAATTCGCAATTGTTTTCCCGCAAAACACAAGCGTTTTGCAAGCGTCTTTAGCTTGCAGAATGCTTGCGCTTTACAAGAGATTTGAAGCATCGCTTGGAAAAGTGATTGACAGGTTGGTCACACTTGACAGGCATAGTGCTTAACAAGTGTGACCAACTTTTTACTAGTAAAAGATAGACTGTTAAAAATAATAATAATAAAAAAAAGGTTATTATCACTTTCCGATAGCTCCTGGTACGTTCCGTTCACGTGACCACGACATCATCTCAGGTGATTCACGCAATGCATTCCTGGGAACGGAAGCTGCCACGTGCACCACTGAGAGGCGGGAGGACTCCGTGGGGCATCAGAAGGTAAGTATATCCCTATTTTTTAGTTTATTTATTTATTTTTTTACAGGAATATTATACCCAGGGCCTGACGGAGAGTCTCCTTTCCTCCAAACCCTGGGTACTATCCGCACATGAAGCGCTCACTTTACGCATGGTGGGCATAGCCAAATGCGTAAAATGAGCATTTCAATGCAATCCTATGGCGGCAGAATCGATGCGATTACGCAGAAATAATGAACATGCTGCGGATTTTACTTTACCACTATGCGATTCTGCAGCGGGAAAATCCGCAGCATGGGCACAGCAACTGTGGAATCCCATAGTATTGCATGGGAATGCATTTTTAAGCAGTTTTTTTAAGCGTTTCCGTTGCGGCAAAAAATGCGGCGGAAACGTATAAAAAACGCAACGTGGGCACACAGCCTAACTGTAGACTGATAGCTCAAGACTGGCATGTACAGTAGAAATAGAACCCATCAGAAGGAGGTCACCTTGGTGTGGTTGATGGGCACACATGAATTGGCCAATTTATGCCCTAAGAACCTTTATATTTGTAAGTACATCTTTTTGAGTAGTAACAGTGTCTAGATTTAATGTTTTCAGTGTTTTCACATAGCTTGGCTTATGCTGAGTGCTGCTGTTTTCTTTATATATATAAATATACACACACATTGGTTATATTTTTCCTTATTTAGCGGATTGTTACATTTGGCAGTATGGAGGTGATTCCTGTTTTGAATTTCTGTCTGTGTGTATGTCTGCATTATTCTTTATAGGTATTTTGTACCCTCCAGCTTAAATTTCATGCTTCAGTGTTTCTTTCTTTAACAGTTGTCTGTCATAATTAATTACATACTGTACTCTGAGGCTTAGGTTTATACTTGACAAAGCATGTTATGAATCACTTTTATTTCACGTGTCTATAATTCTTTTCTGTTTGTCATTTATTTTTAAAACATATACACGATGCGGAACGATTTAGAAAAATGAGAACTAGGCTAAAATACTTGATTTAGCTAGCATATTAAACCCCTAAATGCACCCATGTTAGGAAAAAAATCATCTAAATCCCCCAATTTTAGCAGGCTTAGCCAACTAATGTGTATGGGGGTTTCCGCCAACCCTCCGATAGATGATGTGTGGGGAAGAGAGATCAGGCATGTTGATTTTCAGCAGTTGGTCCTTTTGTTTTGTATGAAAAAAAAATTTGACAGACCATTACAATAAAGATCCATCTGATAATTATTGACATTCATACTTGTCCAGAGTAACTGTGTAGGGGAAGGGGGAATTGGCAGAGTGAGTGAGCATAGATGTATGTCTTCTCATGCTACCTCACCAACCTATGTATCTTTTTAACCCCTCTCTAGCAAGGGTTTTACGACAAATTTACAAGTTTTGATATACCCACAAGAATCCTGAATAACAGTATATTATTCTAACATACTGTGAAAGGTTAGCTCAGGTGCTACAGGCAAAGTGAGCTTATAGGGGTTTTCCCACAAGTAAAATTCATTTTAATTAATAGATTTTGGTATGCTAATAATTTTCACAATTTGATGTGTTAAACAAAAATGTTCCTGTGCTGAGATAATCTTATAAATGTGCCCCAGCAATGTACTGTGTAATAGCCGTGTCTGACCTTACAGGAACATGGTCTGATCATATCACAGCTCCTGGGGGAGGAAGTAAGAGAGTATACAGACATTACAGCAGGGGATTACAAATAATTCTTTTTGTGAGGCAAAACAATTCACGGCCTGTTTTTAAGCAATGTTTTCCCTGAAAGAAGGAATTGGCTACAATCCAGTGCTGTAATATCTGTATATTATTTTGCTTTCTCCCCTGCCCAGGAGCTGTGGTATGATCGGACCATGTCCCTGTAGAGTCAGACACAGCCATTACACAGTACAAAGCAGGGGCACATTTATAAGATTATCTTACCACAGGAACATTTTTATGCAGTTGTGGAACTTATTATAATTCGAAGATCTATTGATTCAAATTAACTTTGTTCGAAAACCCCTTTAATGCAGTTGGAGACAGTGACACAGAAGTTCAGTAGAAACACAGCTTCTTTTGTTATTTATTGTTGGTGAACAAAAAGCTTTATATCCAGGCATAAAACATAAATTAACTCTTGCTGGGCTGCGCACTAGCTAGACATTAGCATCCCTGTCTACACAGGTGGTCTACTACCAAATGCCTAAAATAATTACAACCATGACAGGTGTTACCTTAGGCTAGTTTCACATTTGCGGATGAGGGCTTTGTGGAGGGCTGCGTAGTTCCTCCGTTAAGCCCTGCCTTCTGCCGCGCCTCTTCCTTCAGCTCCGCCTACGTCGGTATGCAGCCTGCGTACCTATCTTTAACATTGGGTACGCAGGCCATGCAGATGTATGCAGATGCCTCCGCATGCGTCTTTTTGATGCTGCGCCGTCCGCAACAAAGCTCTCCTCAAAGATCTCGTTCGCAAATGTGAAACCAGCCTTACACCAATTGTAAATGTCCCAGATTAGATCTCAAATAGATCAATGGCTGCACTCAACTGTACTAAAGCAAGGAAATGTGCGATACATGAAATGTGAATAGCATAATGGCTTGTGAAATCTATGAAAAACACATGAGATGCTTAGCACAAGATTTGGCCAAAAAATGTGAGCCCATCCACCAAACGTCAAGGTAATCTCAAATCGGATGGGTACCTGACCTGACTGGATAGTGTGAACACTTACCTATGGCTAATAACATGGTAAAGCCTGCATTTATAGGAAGGTCAGAACCAACTGTGTTTGGATGTAATTAAAATCACAGCATAGCCATTAAGCTATTCACATTTCATGTATCGCACATTTCCTTGCTTTAGTACAGTTGAGTGCAGCCATTGATCTATTTGCTTTGTAAGACTTTTTTGGTTATGCACCAGTTCAGACTAGATTGCTGTTCAGTCAGTTTTCCAGATTAGATCTCAGCAAAAGAGTTTCCTTAGACTGACACCTTCTGCCTCTTCAGTTTTTACTTCCAAGAGTATGCACTGCACACCTTTCTAAACTCAATAATGAAACAGCGAATACCTGGAGTAACTGAGGGTTCAAAGAAAAACTGATTCCCTGAACGTAAAGACAGGCCCAAAGTTTCCTATCATTGAAGCTTTTCTTGGATCAGATATATACTTCTTTGTATCAAGTATTACAATTAGAGGAATTTGGGGGAAACGTAGCTGTCCTTGAGCCCTGTCTTGATGACCTTTCCACCTGTCCTTGACCACCTGTCTCACCATACCAGATTTTTTTTTTTTAAATAAACAGCTGGTACAGTTTGAAAATAGCGCTTACTCTACTGCTTTTCCCAGCCGCCAGAGCATTTAATTCTGGTATGTGTAATGATTTTTAGGGTTGATGTCAGCTGCGTAATGTCAGCTGCTATCAATCCCTGGTGTAAGTAATGGAGAGGTGTCTATCAGACACCCCCACTACTAGCCCAGACCTGGCGAGACCCAGCGACTCTGAAGAGTGGTGACGGTAGTAACAATACCGCTCTTCACAGTCGCCGAGCTCAGCGCAAGACCCAGAATATCTGAAGAGTGGTACGTTACTGATGTTACCACTCTTCAGAGTCACCGGGTCTCGTGCTGCTCAGCGGAACCAAAAGTGGCTGTGGGCAAAGTTTATGGAGCATCAGAATGAGGTTCCATAGCCTTTGGTCATCTCATCCCTTCATTATCTACGAGATCCAGTTATGTAGGTAAAGTAGCGGCTTTTGTTGGTACTGCAACTAAAAGCAATAAATAGGACTGAGCTGTAATGCTGGATACAGCTTTGATTATATGTTATATAGTCGTGCTACACTCCCCTCACTTCTTGTAACCTACAAGTGTACAAAGATATTATACAGTCACCATGTGACAAGTGGGCCTGTGTAACTTCAAATGCCAGGGATGAATTTTAGTCCCAGTCCGGCCCTGACACCACCTGTAGTATTTGGTCAGTGGGGACCGAAGCTGCGTTAAGGGGTCCGCTGGGGTGATGATATGGCAGCTAGATGGTATACCTTCCCACAGGTGAAGTATATCCTCAGGGCTTCCCAGTGTGTAGATGGTAGAATGATGAGAGGTGCAGAAAGGAGCGAGGACACAGGTTTGCAGTCTCTTTACCTTGTTTACTGAAGATTTCAACAGCCACAGTCCAGGGCACTGGATCACAGGGCAGGTAGGGTCCAGCCGATTTGCAGGCAAGTCCAGAGTCCCCTTATCCAGGTGGAAAATAGAAGCCTTCCTTTGCGCTGTAGTGGTGTAGTCCCTTACTGCTAAGCTGCACATAAGGTCCTCGCAGATGTTATCTCTTTCTCTCTCTGTCCCCCAGTTAGGAAAGGACAAAACCCGCATGACTGGTGACTTGAGCCTGTTTATAGGGTATCTTAGATGACCCGGCTCTGTGGGGTGTCACCGTTCCTACTAGGTGTGAATGCGGACAGGTAACGTGCAATTAACTGTCCTGCTGGTCTCTGATGTAAGGTGTGGAGGTCCTTACAACCTTGGTGTTCCGGCTACCGGTGTTCTGCGCCTCAGAAGGAGGCAGCCTGCTTGGGGCTGGTCCCCTTCTGGTATCCTCTCCTGTGCTCTGCTTTCCTGCACGCTCGCTGCAATAAATTCTGCTTTCTAAAATGTCTCTTTCTGGGAGCTGCAGCACTGAGGGCATGCACAGCTCCATAAACCCTCTGTCCTCCTCAGACGGATGTCTGGAATGTTCTAACTTTCCCTACAGACTACCAGTTATATATATATGGGGAGTCATCTAGTAAATAGGATCAAAAGCTCCCCCTGGTGGCCTGGAGTGTGAATGTATTGCATGTGTGTGGTACCTGGTTACAGTCATCCTTTCTTGCCTCCAAACGTAGCATCACTCTCCCCGTGAGGAAAGTGACATCACTGTGACGTCCAGGACCCTGGGGCACCACACAACCAGTAGTCCTGTCCCTGCAGCTGAAAAACACCCCTATAGCATGATGCTGCGACCACCATGTTTCACTGTTGGAATTGTATTGAGCAGGTGATGAGCAGTGCCTGGTTTTCTCCACGTATACCACTTAGAATTATCACCAAAAAGGTTTATCATCTCATCAGACCAGAGAATCTTATTTCTCATAGTCTGGGAGTCCTTCATGTGTTTTTTAGCAAGCTCAATCTGGCTTTCATATGTCTTGCACTGAGGAGAGGCTTCCGTCGGGCCACTCTGCCATAAAGGCCCATCTGGTGGAGGGCTGCAGTGATATTTGAATTTGTGGTACTTTCTCCCATCTCCCTACTGCATCTCTGGAGCTCAGCCACAGTGATCTTGGGGTTCTTCTTTACCTCTCTCACCAAGCCTCTTCTCCCATGATTGCTGTTTGGCTGGATGGCCAGGTCTAGGAAGACTACTGGTGGTCCCAAGCTTCTTCCATTTAAGGATTATGGAGGCCACTGTGCTCTTAGGAACCTTGAGTACTGCAGAAATTCTGTTGTAACCTTGGCCAGATCTGTGCCTTGCCACAATTCTGCCTCTGAGCTCCTTAGCCAGTTCCTTTGACCACATGATTCTCATTTGGTCTGGCATGCACTGTGAGCTGTGAGGTCTTGTATTTGTATATATATATATATATATATATATATATATATATATATATATATATATATATATATATACACTCACCGGCCACTTTATTAGGTACACCATGCTAGTAACGGGTTGGACCCCTTTTGCCTTCAGAACTGCCTCAATTCTTCGTGGCATAGATTCAACAAGGTGCTGGAAGCATTCCTCAGAGATTTTGGTCCATATTGACATGATGGCATCACACAGTTGCCGCAGATTTGTCGGCTGCACATCCCAAAGATGCTCCATACAAGGCAGGATGGATCCATGCTTTCATGTTGTTTACGCCAAATTCTGACCCTACCATCCGAATGTCGCAGCAGAAATCGAGACTCATCAGACCAAGCAATGTTTTTCCAATCTTCTACTGTCCAATTTCGATGAGCTTGTGCAAATTGTAGCCTCAGTTTCCTGTTCTTAGCTGAAAGGAGTGGTACCCGGTGTGGTCTTCTGCTGCTGTAGCCCATCTGCCTCAAAGTTCGACGCACTGTGCGTTCAGAGATGCTCTTAGGCCTACCTTGGTTGTAACGGGTGGCGATTTGAGTCACTGTTGCCTTTCTATCAGCTCGAACCAGTCTGCCCATTCTCCTCTGACCTCTGGCATCAACAAGGCATTTCCGCCCACAGAACTGCCGCTCACTGGATTTTTTTTCTTTTTCGGGCCATTCTCTGTAAACCCTAGAGATGGTTGTGCGTGAAAATCCCAGTAGATCAGCAGTTTCTGAAATACTCAGACCAGCCCTTCTGGCACCAACAACCATGCCACGTTCAAAGGCACTCAAATCACCTTTCTTCCCCATACTGATGCTCGGTTTGAACTGCAGGAGATTGTCTTGATCATGTCTACATGCCTAAATGCACTGAGTTGCCGCCATGTGATTGGCTGATTAGAAATTAAGTGTTAACAAGAAGTTGGACAGGTGTACCTAATAAAGTGGCCAGTGAGTGTGTATATATATATATATATATATATATACAGTGTGTATATATATATATATATATATATATATATATATAAAGGTGAGTGCCTTTCCAAATCAAGTTCTGTCAGTTTAATTAAACTTAGCTGAACTCCAATGAAGGAGTAGAACCATCTCAAGGAAATGGACAGCATGTGACTTAAATATGAGTGTCTGAGCAAAGGGTCTGAATACTTATGACCATGTGATATTTTCGTTTGTCATAAATATGCAAAAATGTCTACATTTCTGTTTTTTTTCAGTCAAGATGGGGTGCAGAGTGTACATTAATGAGAAAAAAATGAACTTTTTTGAATTTACCAAATGGCTGCAATGAAACAGAGTGAAAAATTTAAGGGGGTCTGAATACTTTCTGTACACACTGTATGTGTCAGGGAGAGACTAGGTGAGCGAGAGCTAATAACCCGGGCCCCTGCAGTTTCCCTCAGACTAGGGAAATCCTGACTGACCCTCTACCTGGAGTTTACACTGAAGGTGTGCATGTCCAGGCCTCGAACCTCACCCTGTCTCCTGAGCTCAGCCCTAGGCTGAAACCTCCGCCCACCACCCAGTGAAGATGTTATTCCCCAATACCCACAGTTAGCACAGACAAGGATAAAGGAAAATATACACCACGCCGCAGTCACTCAGGAATACACTATAAATGTGCAGGGCAAAATAAATACAAATATAGGAAGGAGTAAATAAGACAATGGAAAATACACCACCAGCAACGAATCTCCAACCACCAGCTCTCCTCACCAGACCGAGATAACAACGCACAAGACAGAAGCTATAATCGGCGACGCCCAAAGATCAGGAGAACTATTTAAAGGCAGTGGGCATGGCCCAGCTTCCAATCCAAGGATTAGGTAAATTAACCCCGGAACAGCTAGATAAAATCTAGCAGACGCCAATGAGCAAATAGTGGTCAAAAGCGGAATTACCGCTGTCTGTCGGACGACCTGGTCTGAACAGCGTCCGACGTGACAGTATGTCCATGTACCCCATACTGCTACATATGTTCCCCATACTGCTATATATGTATTTCATCCTGGGCCCCTCTCTGGTATATACAGCTCTGGGAAAAATTAAGAGACCACTGCAAAATTTTTAGTTTCTTATTTTTCTCTTTATAGGTATATTTTTGAGTAAAATGTAAGTTGTTTTTTATTCTATGAACTACTGACATGTCTCCGAAGTTCAAAGGAATTCATTGTGTAGTTATTTTCTGAAAATGAGAAATGGTCAACTTAACAAAAGAATCCATTGCTTGCAAATAATGCAAAAAACAACAACTTCATAATCATTTAGAAACAAAAATACTAATGTTTAACTCAGGAAGCGTTCAGAAATCAATATTTTGTGGAATAATCATGATATTTAATCACAGCTTTCATGCGTCTTGGCATGCTTTCCACCAGTCTTTCACACTGCTTTTGAGTGACCTTATGCCACTCCTGGTGCAAAAATTTAAGCAGGTCTTTCTTTGATGGCTTGTGACTATCCATCTTCCTCTTGATTACATTACAGAGGTTTTCAATGGGGTTCAGGTCTGGAGATTGGGCTGGCCATGACAGGGAATTGATGTGGTGGTCCTTCATCCACCCCATGATTGACCTAGCTGTGTGGCATGGCGCATTGTCCTGCTGGAAAAACCATTCATCAGAGTTGGGGAACATTGCCTGAGCAGAAGGAATCAACTTTTTTCCAGGATAACCTTGTATGCGGCTTGATTCATACTTCCTTCGCAAAGAACATGCCCAATTCCAGCCTTGCTGAAGCATCCGATCTGACACTATACAATGATGTCCCACCCTGGGACAATGTAAAAAAGTTTTAAAAAAATATTAACATATGTAAAAAAAATATATATATCTATATATAGTTCCAATAAATACATTTCTTTATGTAAATAAAAAAAACAATAAAAGTACACATATTTAGTATCGCCGCGTCCATAACGACCCGACCTATAAAACTGTCCCACTAGTTAACCCCTTCAGTAAGCACCGTAAAAAAAGCAAAAAACAATGCTTTATCATCATACTGTCGAACAAAAAGTGGAATAACACGCAATCAAAAAGACGGATATAAATAACCATGGTACCGCTGAAAATAGATATATGGGAGAACTGTGTAGTCCAGAGACACAGCGCTAAGGTAGATTTGTGGTATCCACCGCTGCATGAAGGGTATCTGAGTGCCAAGTTTGATATCTACTGTATTACGGGTGTAACGGGGGCCAGGGTGGTAGCCGTACCGAGGGATTGCTGCTGCTTCCTCATCACACCCCGACGCTCTGCTACAGAAATATCGTGTCCATTTTGTGGTGTGCTGTGTGTGTCACATATTTCACCCACCTTTGGGTCAGAATCCTTCACAGCATACAGGGCTCCAATCCGTCACAGACACACACAAATGTTCTCAAAGTCCAAGTTCATTTTCAATAAAACTTTACTTAACTCGTGCATCTTCATAACAGTTACAGTCCATCCATTTTCCCAATACATGAGTAATCCATCTCCTGCGTTTTCCCTGGTCTGCTCCCTCAGCTTTTCTTCCTGCACCGTGGCTCCCAGGCCCGCAGCTTCCTGAACCATCCAGCTAGCTGATACTGAGTGCTCCCCGTCCACTTTCCCCATCTTGGGTGAAAATTCAGGTTGCCTCTGCAATTCCTGTTCGGACCGTAAGTCCCGGACGTCACGGGAGGTAACTCACAGACTAGCCACTGATTCTTCCAGGCTGCCTCGCTCTCTTATCTCTACACTCTTGCTCTGTTCAGCTTTCTGTCACAACTCCTTCTAGGACAATTCTCCTCACACAGCTTTAGCTCCTCCCACTACCTGAAAATTACCTCAGGAAGGCCCTCTCCCTGCCACTACACTGGCTCCGCCCCCTTTCTCAACTGTCACCACTCTGACTGAAACCAGTTCTCAACACAATCTAATCTCCTACTCTACAGCGCCCCCTTAACACTGACCCGTAACTACACTGTCATAACCCTTACCAGTGCTGACCTACCACTGCCACTGACTGTCCCTATTCCTGTCCCTAACACACAGATATCGGAACAGCGTCAGCCATTATCATATTAAACAGAGTCAGCTACCATAAACTACACAGGGCACACAGCAAACACAAAAAGTACCCAGTTTCATTAGGTAGGCATGCACAGGAATGCAGGGCTCAAACCAGCGGCCTGCACACCCCCTTACACGGGATAGGATCCTACTTGGGCACCCACAGACCAGAAGTGCCATTCCTCATCATTAAAATTTGCATTATTGATTATTTAGACTAACCCATGCACAATTTTATTACATTTTTAAGTTACTATATAAACTTATTTTTTTGTTATAATCCTACATTATTATAAGCACGATATACGGTATGTTGTTGATCACGATATACGGTATGTTATTTTCTGTTGAAAAACTTGTAAGCAAATTAGATGTGCACTTTTCAGATACATCCCTGTTTCTTCCCCCAGCTATGTACTTGTTCCCAACATAGTAATTTGTTTCAGATTCTGAGGCAGCCCCATTTCTAGTGCAATAATCTTACATTTTTAGGTTTCAATATTGAGTTATTTCTTTTTTATTAATGTGAAAACAGATATTTTGTTTTTCTTCTCTGCTCTATAAACTTACTACTTATTGAAATAGGTGTACAGTAACTGTGTACAGTACCGTCACACATTTTATCACTTAACTGGACTCCAAAACACACCTTTGGGACACACTGTACGAAATTGTGGTGAGAGAAAAAGTGCTTTCCAGAGAACGAAAAGACGAAAAGGAAACTTCAAAAGGTTTAGCATACTGTCTGCCATTTCGACTCTATTTGTGTTTCAACTTGGCTTGCAGTTTTGCCTTAGATTTTGCCAAGACAAATTCCAGCAGGTGTTTTTCGAGATTATTATAAAGCCACACTCATTTTTTTCAGTGTCTCCATCAATTAGTTTATTTAGAAAAAATGCTTTGTTTTCATGTATTGTCTACCAGCATGTGGTAGACCTATAATAATAACTGTCTATCTCCTGGAAAACCTTGGGCTCTATTAATAAAGTAGTCTAGTTCTCTTTTTCTACGTTCTGTTCTGCACAGAATTTTGGCTCGATAAGCCGCGCTGCTGCCTGTATTTTCAAGGAGGGATATTTTACTAATAATAATGTTGGAGGTCTAGTGCTGTGTATTTTTTGGCAACTATGGGTCTCCCCTGTTGGGAAGGACTTCTTAGATTTTGGTCTTTTACTTCATCCATTAGGGAGTGAGATTATTACTTTATGATGTGGTGCTGCAGTTTTTATCGCTTTGTTTGAATGGTTTTGTAATGTGACGTGGGCATATATCTGGCAGATACAGCGGCACAGTCTTAGACATGTGAAACTCAGACCTTTAAGTGTCTCATTGAGCTAATCTGGAGAATGAAGTAGAGAGTTTATGTTGGATAACTGCTAATTTGCTGCTCTTTCATGTTATCAATTTGGCTGCTTGGGTTTCTCTAAACACCCACTAAAATGACATAATGAAGAAAGTGCTGCAATGTGACTAGTACTACTCATGTCTGAGATAAATCTAAGTGATACAATGTAGCTGAATTTTTGCTCAAATCTTTAAGAGGACTTGGCTTCCTGAAATTATCTGTAAAGGAACTAGTTTTGCTTATAGCAAGAATCCTAGTGGTACCATATTTACTACTATTATATATACTGTATATATCATTTAGCCTTATGATATCATGTCCTCTCATCATTTTGGTGTAAATTTTAAAAATGCCTCAATATGTTTTGTTGTGGTTTTATACAGGAATATGGGTTAATATACAAAATATATTAACCTAGAGAATTATTACATTTGGTGGACTTTTAAATGGAAAAAGGGGTTATGGTAGATTCAGTTTTAAAAAAAGGGTAGAATATATAAGCTTATAAGTAATTTAATAAACCAACTTTTGCAAGAAGTATTTCTGCATGAGTAATATTTATATGATCAGCTTTCTGGTATTTGGTGGTACACACATAGGGATCTGGTTTCTTAAGTTCAAACAAAGAAGCAGTTTATTAAATGTCCATAAACCGGTAAAGATAATAAAGCAGCCTTTTCCAGCAGAAAGTGAAAACATAAAGTAAATCGTTCATAAAGTAATGCGGGTTCGCCGACTCAGGTTAGGGTCCAGCTCTTAGTCCTTTGCAAAGATAGACAACACTAGAGGTCTGCACACCTCCACTGACATACACTAAATGAGGCAGCTGAAATGTCTTTTATAGTCAGATCCAAGACTTGGAACTGAAGTTACCGTAAGTGAGCAGCCGATCCCACCCAGCTCTTTCAGCTGCTTGTAAAACCCAGAAGCACGAATCCAGGCCCATACAAAAAAACCTCTCCTACATCACTGAGGCTTGGCACCTCAGGGACTCATGCTGTCTGTCCACGACCTGTCCAGCTGCCAACTTACAATATATACATATAGTGGGGAAAGTAAGTATTTGATACACTGCCAATTTTGCAAGTTTTCCCATCTACAAAAAATGCACAGGTCTGTAATTTTTATCATGGGTGCACTTCAACTTTGAGAGACATAATCTTAGAAAATCCAGAAAATAACATTGTATGATTTCTACATAATTAATTTTCATTTTATTATTTGATGCAATAGAAAAAAATAACTTAATGTTTGGTACAGAAACATTTGTTTGCTATTACAGAGGTGAGCTGTTTCCTGTAGTTCTTAATCAAGGTTGCACACACTGCTGCAGGGATTTTGACCCACTCCTCCATATAGATCTTCACTTTCAGGTTTTAGGGTTGTCACTGGACAATATTGAGTCTCAGCTCACTCCAATGATTTCCTATTGAGTGATTCTGTCATAGAAGGAAATTAAGTTAGTCTGACATGACTTATTAGATGATGATGTAGTGTGTTACAAATGGTGATGTTTGACAGTGTGGTCTCAGCTCTCTACAGGTCATTGACAAGGTCCTCCCATGTAGTTCTAGGCTGATTCCTAACCTTGTTCTGAATCATCCTTACCCTACAAGGCGAGATCTTGCATGGAGCACCATACCAATAAAGATTGAAAGTCATCTTGTGTTTCTTCCATTTTGTAATAATTGTACAACAGTTGCTTTCTCACCAAGCTGCTTGCCTATTGTTCTTCAATACACACAGTAACACCTGAGAATCCCACACTAATTTATAACTCTAATAGAATGAGATAATGTAAACATGTTAATATATTAATTAAAAGGTGCACTGAGAGAAAGAAATAGAAGCCACTCAAATATGAAGAACCTAGAGAAGAGTACCCCAAAATAAAGGACAGAAGAAGGTACTGAACAACTGAAATATTCAAATAAAATTGCCTTTATTACAAAAAATTGGCAGATAGGTGATACTAAACATAAAAAGCATGAAAAATAGATAAATAATAAGATTAACTATGTTATTCTAATGTACAGAAAGACAGACCAAGGAAGGAAAATAAACAATACACAATTGGTCATCTAAAAATCAATAATGCTGTATGATTCAACTATGAAGCTCCCCCCCCCAAAAAAAAAGAGAAAGAATTGATTCAATTATTGATATCAAATAAGTGAAAAACTAAAATATAAAATAGTGCACACAACCCATAGCACATCCATAATGGGAATATATGTCACTAATTAAACAAAGAGAAATCCTTCTCCAATGTAGGAACAATTCAAAGTGCCATAGTGCAAAAAGAAGAGCAATGAAATACACAAAGTGCAGTGATTCAAAGTTTGATTCAATTACTTCCTTCGTCAGGGGTTCTGACAGATCTTAAAGGTATATGCTCCTTGTATTGAATCCATACTTTGAATCACTGCACTTTGGTACTTTATGTATTTCATTGCTCTTATTTTTTAGTATTACCTATCTGCCAATATTTTGTAATAAAGGCAATTTTATTAGAATTTTATTTATTCAGTTGTCTAGTACTTTCTTTCATCCTTTGTTTTGGGGTACTCTTCTGTAAGTTTGCCTATTGTTCTGTAGCTCATACCAGCTTTGTGCAGGTCTTCAATTTTGTCCCTGGTGTCCTTAGACTCTTTGGTATTGACCATAGTGGAGAGGTTGGAGCGTGATTGTGTGCATGGGCAAGTGTCATTTATACAGGTGCAATTAATACAGGTAATGAGTGTAGAGTAGGAGGGCTTATTAGATAGATTTCTTGCTGGTTGGTAGATGATCAAATACTTATTTCATGCAATAAAATGCAATTTAACCCCTTTAATGACCACTGTCACTTTATGAAGTAATAACTCTGGAACACTCTAACGGATCTCACTGATAATGAGATTATTTTTTCGTGACACATACTTAATGATAGTGGTAAAAATTTCTTTGACATGACTTGCATTTATTTGTGTAAAACACAGAAATTTGGAGAAAATTTTTAATCTTTTTTTTTTAAATAATTTTCAAACTTTGAATTTTTATGCTCTTAAATCAGAGAGATATGTCACAAAAATAGTTACTAAATAACATTTCCCACATGTCTACTTTACATCTGCACACTTTTTAAAACAAAATTTTTTTGTCAGGAGGTTATAAGGCTTAAAAGTTGACCAGCGATTTCTCATTTTTACAACAAAATTTGCAAAACCATTTTTTAGGGACCACAGCACATTTGAAGTCACCCCTCAAGGTACTCAAACCCACATTCAAGAAGTTTATTAATGCTTCAGGTGCTACACAGGAATTTTTGGAATGTTGAAAAAAAATGAACATTTTACTTTTTGTCTCAAAAAATTTACTTCAGATCCAATTTTTTTTATTTTTGCAAGGGTAACAAACAAATGTATTAAATTTATTGTGCAATTTCTCCTGAGCATGCCAATACCCCATATGAGGGATAAAACCACTGTTTGGGTGCACAGCAGAGCTCGGAAGGGAAACATCACCATTTAACTCTTTGAATGCAAAATTTGCTGGAACAATTGGTGGACGCCATGTCCCCCACAAGTGACACCATTTTGGAAACTAAACCCCCTCAGGGTACTTATGTAGATGTGTATTGCACATCTTGAACCCCCAGTTGCTTTACAAATTTTTATTATGTTGAGTCATGAAAATAAAAAAACAAAATCAAATTTTGGGGTCCATTTTCTCCTTTTACCCTTGTGAAAACATAAAATTTGTTGCTATAAATAGATTTTTGTAGGAAATGTTTTATTTTCGCGGCTTAACATTATAAACTTCTGTGAAGCACCTAGGGGTTCAAGGGGCTCAATTCACATCGCTGTTGGGAGGGGGGGTAATATTACAATGAAGACAGGAGGCAGGAATTTTCTTCCAGGACCCGCATGCCCCAGAGCCTGGAAGAAATCATTAACATAAAGAAAGAATATAAGATTTCTCAACAACAAGACCATTAATTTGAGGCATACAGGTAGGACCTCCCACTGTATTTAAAAGCCGGTGCCCTCACTCCATCACAACTACGACCCCCCAGGAAGAAGCGACAAGCGAAACGCGCGTTGGGGTTTCTATCTCCCTACAATCTCCACACTGAAGGTAAAAACAGCATGGTGTTACCGCTTGTTTAACATTAGGCACTTGCAATATGGCACTAGTCACTTTCAGCTCTCATAGGATATTTCTCTTTAAACCTTGATATTTGGACATATTTACTTGCTATTCACTTGCGCTTTAGGTTTTTACTAGTATTTCTGAAGTTTGAATTATCTTAATATCCCTGAGCCTGCTGTTGTACCTGTACCGTTACACTAAACGACTTACTAACGATCACGACCAGCGATACGACCTGGCCGTGATCGTTGGTAAGTTGTTGTGTGGTCGCTGGGGAGTTGTCACACAGACAGCTCTCTCCAGCGACCAACGATCAGGGGAACGACTTCGGCATCGTTGAAACTGTCTTCTGCCGAAGTCCCCCTGCAGCACCCGGGTAACCAGGGTAAACATCGGGTTACTAAGTGCAGGGCCGCGCTTAGTAACCCGATATTTACCCTGGTTACCATTGTAAAAGTAAAAAAAAAAATAACAGTACATACTCACATTCTGATGTCTGTCACGTCCCCCCGCGTCCACAGGGTTAAAACTGCTTTCGGCAGGAGCGCTGGTAATGCACGCGCTGCTGCCAAGAGCTTCCCTGCACTGAATGTGTCAGCGCCGGCCGTAAAGCAGAGCACAGCGGTGACGTCACCGCTGTGCTCTGCTTTACGGCCAGCGCTGACACAGTCAACCCTGTGGACTTCGGGGGACGTGACAGACATCAGAATGTGAGTATGTACTGTTTTTTTTTAAACTTTTACAATGGTAACCAGGGTAAATATCGGGTTACTAAGCGCGGCCCTGCGCTTAGTAACCCAATATTTACCCTGGTTACAAGTGAACACATCGCTGGATCTGCGTCACACACGCCGATCCAGCGATGACAGCGGGTGATCAGCGACCAAAAAAAGGTCCTGATCATTCCCATCGACCAATGATCTCCCAGCAGGGGCCTGATCGTTGGTCGCTGTCACACATAACGAGATCGTTAGCGGGATCGTTGCTTACGTCACCAAAAGCGTGACGTTGCAATGATATCGTTAACGATATCGTTATGTGTGACTCAGCCTTAACACCACGCAATACTTTGACTTGTTTGAGATACATTGGCCCTTATGACTTTATTGTGGTTGTTAACATTATTTTTTGTGGATTGTTTGGAGCTCACTCTGCCTTGTTTGACTCCCCTTATCTATATTGATGACCCTTGATTTGAATTGGTCTTGTACTTCCCCTTTTTTGGGGCTATACAGGTGGGACTAGCTTAACATTTCTATTACCAGTATGCCCATATTAGCAGGTCATATACATCCCGGGGGGGGGGGGGGGGGGGTCAAATTCCCTTCAATCTCAACAGCATAACTTGTCTGAGAGGGAACAGTTTTCAGGTTGCTCCTTGACATTCAATCCCGTTCTAGAAGGACATAGCTGATTTATGCTGTCCTACAGTTTGTAAGAACTTTTATGTTGGTTTCTGCATCCACTTTTTAACACTAATATTTTGGAGATGGTGATACTGTTATCATCATTATAATTATTGTGTATTATGTATTTGTCGTTAAAAGGGTATTCCCATCTCCAAGATCCTATCCTACTGTAGTAGGTATAATAATAATATTAGCAAATACTTCCAATTAGAAATGTAGTATAGTTTTTATGATACGCTATGTCTCTTTCCTCATGTGCAGGCATTGCAGGACCTTAGGTATCCATGGTTTATTTCACCTACTACATATTTGGATAGGATCTTGGAGATGGAAATACCCCTTTTAAATATATATACTTTCGTTTTGAATACTAAACATTTGTACAGTGCCTTGCGAAAGTATTCGTCCCTCTGGAACTTTTCAACCTTTTCCCACATATCATGCATCAAACATAAAGATGCCAAATGTAAACTTTTGGTGAAGAATTAACAACAAGTGGAACACAATTGTAAAGTTGAATTAAATTTATTGGCTATTTTACATTTTTGTGGAAATTCAAAAACTGAAAAGTGGGGCGTGCAATATTATTCGGCCACTTTAACTTAATACTTTGCTTCGCCACCTTTTGCTGCGATTACAGCTGCAAGTCGCTTGTGGTACGTCTCTATCAATTTTGTACGAGAGACTGAAATTCTTGCCCATTCTTCCTTGGCAAACAGCTCAAGCTCAGTGAGGTTTCATGGAGATCATTTGTGAACAGCAGTTTTCAGCTCTTTCTTTCCACAGATTCTCGATTGAATTGAGGTCTTGACTTTGACTTGGCCATTCTAACACCTGGATACGTTTATTTGTGAACCATTCTACTGTAGATTTTGCTTTATGTTTGGGATCATTGTCTTGTTGGAAGACAAATCACCTTCCAGCCTCAGGCCTTTTGTAGACTCCAACAGGTTTTCTTCAAGAATGGTCCTGTATTTGGCTTTATCCATCTTCCCATAAATTTTAACCATCTTCCCTGTCCCTGCTGAAGAAAAGAAGGCCCAAACTATGATGCTGCCACCACCATGTTTGACAGTGGGGATGGTGTGTTCAGGGTGATGAGCTGTGTTGCCGATATGTTTGGCATTGTTGCCAAAAAGTTCGATTTTGGTTTCATCTGACCAGAGCACCTTCTTCCACATATTTGGTGTGTCTCCCAGGTGGCTTGTTGCAAACTTTAAACAACACTTTTTACGGATATCTTTGAGAAATGACTTTCTTCTTGCCACTCTTCCATAAAGGCCAGATTTGTGCAGTGTACGACTGATTGTTGTCCTATGAACAGACTGTCCCACCTCAGCTGTAGATCTCTGCAGTTCATCCAGAGTGATCATGGGCCTCTTGGCTGCATCTCTGACCAGTCTTCTCCTTGTTTGAGATGAAAGTTTAGAGGGACGGTCAGGTCTTGGTAGATTTGCAGTGGTATGATACTCCTTCCATTTCAATATGATCGCTTGCACAGTGCTCCTTGGGATGTTTAAAGTTTTGGAAATCATTTTGTATCCAAATCCAGCATTAAACTTCTCCATAACAGTATCATGGACCTGCCTGTTTTGTTCCTTGGTCTTCATGATGCTCTCTGTGCTTCAAACAGAACCCTGAGATTATTGCAGAGCATGTGCATTTATACGGAGACTTGATTACACACAGTTGGATTATATTTATCATCATTAGGCATTTATGACAACATTAGATCATTCACAGATCCACAATGAACTTCTGGAGTGAGTTTGCTGCACTGAAAGTAAAGGGGCCGAATATTATTGCACACCCCACTTTTCAGTTTTTGAATTTCCACATAAAGTTAAAATAACCAATAAACTTCATTCAACTTCACAATTGTGTTCCACTTGTTGTTGATTCGTCACCAAAAATTTACATTTGGTATCTTTATGTTTGAAGCATGATATGTGGGAAAAGGTTGAAAAGTTCCAGGGGGCCGAATACTTTCGCAAGGCACTGTATCTCTATGGATATGTTATATTGCTCTTTTTTATGCAATTTAGGTTTAAAGTTGACCTTGTGTTTTTTTCGCCAATTCCCCTTTTTGTTATTTACTATATAACTTTACTTCCTTACCTAGGATTATTATTATTTATTTATATAGCACCATTAATTCCATGGTGCTGTACATGACCTAGTACCTTATTGGTTTCTGCCTATCCACATATTGTATTCTACTCCAGCAGACACTCCGTATTGCCCATGAGACCTCAGGCTTCTCATTGCTTCTGGGTATTTTTCTGTTTCTATAAGAAGTATGGAACTTGTTAGTGAGTTTTGCAACTGAAGACAGGTAATTTCACATGGTGCATACTTCAGCACTTGGTGGTCTTGTTTTAATGAGCTGCATGGCCTATTCCTTTGTGTCTGAGCTATTGTTGCTCCTTCAGAGTTTAATATCACGATACTTACACGTGCAGGGCAACAGGTCAGAAATGCGATGAGGAATATGCAGTGCCAAACTGAAAGTATGGTCTATTTAATACACTTCTTCAGAATGGATTGTGCTAGGAAATACTCTGCTCCTGGTTTCATATTCCAAAATGTAATGGTTGCAGGGAGATTATGGTTTCCTGGCAGAGTTCAGGGCAGAAAGCAGTTGTATAATTAGGCTAAGGGTATGTGTACATGTTAAGTAATTGGCAGCGCTTTGGACGCAACACATGTCCGCTGTGTCCAAAGCTCTGCCGGTTATTGAATGCAGATGAATCCGCATGTGTTCATTGAACTGTGCGGACTCACAACGTCCAATACATTATATGGGTGACATTTATTTTGTGGAGACTGCAGTTTCCGCAAGATAAATACACACGCTGCGGTCTGGAAAGACATGCCGCATGTCCGTCTCCACAGGTGATCCGCATGCATAGTGGTCGTGGGATATCTTGAAATAACATCCACTACGCTGTAACATCTGGACGCTGCAGGTTGGATGCCACGCAAGTACACAGCGTCCAACCCACAGCGTTTACTGACCGTGTGCAGATGTTTCAGCTCACCTGTCTTTACCGAGTCACAGCCACCGTTTAATGGTAATATATAACTTTCTCCAAGCAGCAAGAGAAGAAGGCTAAAAATAACCTACAAGTGCAGCAAATATGAAAAATTAGCAGTCACTGTACCTCCTTCATTTTTTTTAGTTTTTAGCTCTCTGCTCTTCTCAAGGGCAAATTACATAGAACACCACCCAGGTCTTAGGGAAAAAGAATATAGAGAAATTATATTTTAATTTAAATAGGTGATCTGAACATATTTAGCCATGCCCTTGTCTACACCCTTCACAAATGATACTTCCATTTTTTTCAGATATCCAAATCTGAGGTGACTGACATCTGTTCCCCTTCCTAATGAACAGTCCTGTTTAACCCCTTAATCCCATATGACGTACTATCCCGTCGAGGTGACCTGGGACTTAATTCCCAGTGACAGGATAGTAAGTCATATGCGATGGGCCGCGCTCACGGGGGGAGCGCGGCCGATCGCGGCCAGGTGTCAGCTGACTATCGCAGCTGACATCCGGCACTATGACCAAAATATGGAAAAATTATAGGTCTCAAAATGTGGAGACGTAAAAACTTTTTTGCTATTAAAAGCGTATTTTAGTGTGTGACAGCTGCCAATCATAAAAATCCGATATAAAAAAACGCTATAAAAGTAAATCAAACCCCCCTTCATCACCCCCTTAGTTAGGGAAAAATAATAAAATTAAAAAATGTATTTATTTCCATTTTCCCATTAGGGTTAGGGTCAGGGTTAGGGCTAGGGTTAGGGTTGGGGCTAGGGTTGGAGCTAAAGTTAGGGTTAGGGTTGGGGCTAAAGTTAGGGTTATGGTTGGGGCTGAAGTTAGGGTTAGGGTTTGGATTACATTTACGGTTGGGATTAGGGTTAGGGGTGTGTCAGGGTTAGGGGTGTGGTTAGGGTTACCATTGGGATTAGGGTTAGGGGTGTGTTTGGATTAGGGTTTCAGTTATAATTGGGGGGTTTCCACTGTTTAGGCACATCAGGGGCTCTCCAAACGTGACATGGCGTCCGATTTCAATTCCAGCAAATTCTGTGTTGAAAAAGGAAAACAGTGCTTCTTCCCTTCCAAGCTCTCCCGTGCGCCCAAACAGGGGTTTACCCCAACATATGGGGTATCAGCGTACTCGGAACACATTGGAGAACAACTTTTGGGGTCCAATTTCTCCTGTTACCCTTGGGAAAATACAAAACTAGGGGCTAAAAAATAATTTTTGTGGAAAAAAAAAATAATTTTTATTTGCATGGATCTGCGTTATAAACTGTAGTGAAACACTTGGGGGTTCAAAGTTCTCACAACACATCTAGATATGTTCCTTTGGAGGTCTAGTTTCCAATATGGGGTCACTTCTTGGGGGTTTCTACTGTTTGGGTACATCAGGGGCTCTGCAAATGCAACGTGACGCCTGCAGACCGATCCATCTAAGTCTGCATTCCAAATGGATCTCCTTCCCTTCCGAGCTCTGCCATGCGCCCAAACAGTGGTTCCCCCCCACATATAGGGTATCAGCATACTCAGGACAAATTGGACAACAACTTTTGGGGTCCAATTTCTCCTGTTACCCTTGGGAAAATACAAAACTGGGGGCTAATAAATAATTTTTGTGAAAAAAAAGAATTTTTATTTTCACGGCTCTGCGTTATAAACTGTAGTGAAGCACTTGGGGGTTCAAAGATCTCAAAACACATCTAGATAAGTTCTTTAGGGGGTCTACTTTCCAAAATGGTGTCACTTGTGGGGGTTTTTAATGTTTAGGCACATCAGGGGCTCTCCAAATGCAACATGGCGTCCCATCTTAATTCCAGTCAATTTTGCATTGAAAAGTAAAATGGCGCTCCTTCCCTTCCAAGCTCTGCTATGCGCCCAAACAGTGGTTTACCCCCACATATGGGGTATCGTCGTACTTAGGACAAATTGCACAACAACTTTTGTGGTCTAATTTCTTCTCTTACACTTGGGAAAATAAAAAATAGGGGGCGAAAAGATCATTTTTGTGAAAAAATATGATTTTTTATTTTTACGGCTCTGCATTATAAACTTATGTGAAGCACTTGTTGGGTCAAAGTGCTCACCACACATCTCGATAAGTTCCTTAAGGAGTCTACTTTCCAAAATGGTGTCACGTGTGGGGGATTTCAATGTTTAGGCACATCAGGGGCTCTCCAAACGCAACATGGCGTCCCATCTCAATTCCAGTCAATTTTGCATTGAAAAGTCAAATGGTGCTCCTTCCCTTCCGAGCTCTGCCATGCGCCCAAACAGTGGTTTACCCCCACATATGGGGTATCAGCGTACTCAGGACAAATTGTACAACAACTTTTGGTGTCCATTTTCTCCTTTTACCCTTGATAAAATAAAACAAAATTGGAGCTGAAATAAATTTTGTGTGAAAAAAAGTTAAATGTTCACTTTTATTTAAACATTCCAAAAATTCCTGTGAAACACCTGAAGGGTTAATAAACTTCTTGAATGTGGTTTTGAGCTTCTTGAGGGGTGCAGTTTTTAGAATGGTGTCACACTTGGGTATTTTCTGTCATATAGACCCCTCAAAATGACTTCAAATGAGATGTGGTCCCTAAAAAAAAATGGTGTTGTAAAAATGAGAAATTGCTGGTCAAATTTTAACCCTTATAACTCCCTAACAAAAAAAATGTTGGCTCCAAAATTGTGCTGATGTAAAGTAGACATGTGGGAAATGTTACTTATTAATTATTTTGTGCGACATATCTCTGTGATTTAAGGGTATAAAAATTAAAAGTTGGAAAATTGCAAAATTTTCGCCAAATTCCCATTTTTTTCACAAATATATCGAAGAAATTTTACCACTATCATGAAGTACAATATGTCACAAGAAAACAATGTCAGAATTGCCAAGATCCGTTGAAGCATTCCAGAGTTATAACCTCATAAAGGGACAGTGGTCAGAATTGCGCTGCACGATATTCACCTGCTCCCCGTTCCGGGCGCCGCTCCGTCTTCAGCGTCTTCTGCAGTGACGCTCAGGTCAGAGGGCACGGTGACGTGATTAGAGCATGCCCTCTGCCTGAAAGTCAGTGTAGAAGATGCTGAAGATGGAGCGGCGCCGGAACGAAGTCAGGTGAATATTGAAAGTGCCGGGGGCCTGAGCGACAGAGAAGTGAGTATGTGGTTTCTTTTTTTTTAATCGCAGCAACAGCAAATGGGGCAAGTGTCTGTATGGAGCATCTTATGGGGCTATAACGTTTGTGCAGCACCATATGGGGCAAGTGTCTGTATGGGGCCATAATCAACGTTTGTGCAGCACTTTATGGGGCAAGTGTCTGTATGGGGCATCTTATGGAGCCATAACGTTTGTGCAGCACTATATGGGGCAAGTGTCTGTATCGGGCCATAATCAACGTTTGTGCAGCACTATATGGGGCAAATATCTTTATGGAGCATCTTATGGGGCCATAATTAACGTTTGTGGAGCATTACGGTATATGGGGCAAGTGTCTGTATGGAGCATCTTATGGTGCCATAATCAAGGTTTGTGCAGCACTATATGGGGCAAATATCTTTATGGGGCATCTTATGGGGCCATAATCAACATTTGTGCAGCATTATAATGGGCAAATGTGTCTATGGAGCATCTTATGGGGCCATTATTAACCTTTATGCAGGATTATATGGGGCATATTTTAATATGGAGCATCTTATGGGGCCCATCATAAACTTTATGGAGCATTATATGGGGCTCCTGATTCAATATGGATATTCAAAAACACTTAACCTACTGATGTCTCAATTAATTTTACTTTTATTGGTATCTATTTTTACTTTTGACATTTACTGGTACCTGCTGCATTTCCCACCCTAGGCTTATAACTCGAGTCATTAAGTTTTCCCAGTTTTTTGTGGCAAAATTAGGGGGGTCGGCTTATACTCGGATCGGCTTATACTCGAGTCGGCTTATACTCGAGTATATACGGTACTTGACATCTAATCATTACAGCTAAGTTTAGCTGTGTCACTTTGCAAGCTCTCCTATTACTCTCTTCCTCTCATTGCACTGTCAGCTCTGCTGTGCTGTTCATTTTACCATACTGCCTGTCTGGAGATAAGTCATACTGTCACGACTCAGCTGCCAGGTAACCTGGGACCTGGGGCTCCTTCCCTGTCTCTAACACTAGGGGGCGCCCTAGCTTTATTCCTCGGGATACTTCTGAAGATGAAGATGCCGGGACTGCCACCCTTGCCTTATCTCCTGAATCTG
The DNA here is from genome assembly GCF_051348905.1 of Ranitomeya variabilis. Taxonomy (NCBI): domain Eukaryota; kingdom Metazoa; phylum Chordata; class Amphibia; order Anura; family Dendrobatidae; genus Ranitomeya; species Ranitomeya variabilis. The sequence continues at coordinate 229,071,597 of NC_135236.1, read as the reverse complement.
CTTTCCGTCTGTTCCCTTCCCCCACCCGGGGAAGAGGGGAGCTGCCGTGCACCACAGTACACCTACCTGATTAACAAGGCAACACGAACAAGGGTAATTGAAAATACCAGGCCTACAAATATTCACTCACATAAAACAGAGGAATGCATCGGGGAGTGGAGGACGGGGAAAAAACAAAGTAAGAGGAAGGAAGGCCATGCAGCATAAGCTAGCTCTGACGATGTGTTTCAATCAGGATCCAGATTATAAAGGGGATGGGAGTGCCTAACTGAACTAACCTGAGAGCTCAGACTCCCAGAGCTCCCGACATGGCCAATTAACCCCTGTTCTGCCAAAAGAAATAAATACCATTTAAAAACAAGGTGAAGTGCTTCTTTTCAGTGTTGGAGTAGGAACAATCAGACGCTGTTGTTTTCTGGCTTCTCTCTGTTGCAGTAACCCCGTGACACATACTTATGTTTGAGCATAACAGAAATAAGTGGGATACTTAGTGTTGAGCATTCCGATACCGCAAGTATCGGGTATCGGCCGATACTTGCGGGTATCGGAATTCCGATACCGAGATCCGATACTTTTGTGATATCGGGAATCGGTATCGGGATTAATATCAATGTGTAAAAGAAAGAATTAAAATAAAAAATAGGGATATACTCACCTCTCCGACGCAGCCTGCACCTTACCGAGGGAACCGGCAGCCTTCTTTGCTTAAAATGCGCGCGTTTACTGCCTTCCGTGACATCACGGCTTCTGATTGGTCGCGTGCCGCCCATGTGACCGCGACGCGACCAATCACAACAAGCCGTGACGTAATTTTCAGGTCCTGAATGCCTAATTCTAGGCATTCAGGACCTGAAAATTAGGTCACGGCTTCTGATTGGTCGCGTGCCGCCCATGTGACCGCGACGTGACCAATCACAACAAGCCGTGACGTAATTTTCAGGTCCTGAATGCCTAATTCTAGAATTAGGCATTCAGGACCTGAAAATTACGTCACGGCTTGTTGTGATTGGTCACGTCGTGGTCACATGGGTGGCACGCGACCAATCAGAAGCCGTGACGTCACGGAAGGCAGTAAACGCACGCATTTTAAGCAAAGAAGGCTGCCGGTTCCCTCGATAAGGTGCAGGCTGCGTCGGAGAGGTGAGTATATCAATATTTTTTATTTTAATTCTTTATTTTACACATTAATATGGATCCCAGGGCCTGAAGGAGAGTTTCCTCTCCTTCAGACCCTGGGAACCATCAGGGATACCGTCCGATACTCGAGTCCCATTGACTTGTATTGGTATCGGGTATCGGTATCGGATTAGATCCGATACTTTGCCGGTATCGGCCGATACTTTCCGATACCGATACTTTCAAGTATCGGACGGTATCGCTCAACACTATGATTGCTTCAGAAAGGCAAAAAAAAAAATATTCTGCTCTGCAGCCACTATTTCATCGTTTATCTATTATTTTTTCAGTTCAACATGACAAATTTGGTGTAAGGTTCCATTGAAATGTAGATATCTTTTCATTTATTTACATTTCTCATGTACTTTTTTTTTTTTTTTTTTTGGCCTAAGGGGTAAGAGCACTGGATCGTGTCGTCTACACTTATTCGTTTTCACATATCCAGAAACATTTTGACCATTTTACACAACAGTGGAGAAAAGTGAAATCTCAGTAATGAGCATTACTGTCCCACGGCATTTTTATATAAGAGCAACAACAGCTGAACTTGGGTGAATTCACTAGAAGGGATGACCTAAGATATGATCTGACATAGCAAATCGGCACCTTACTTCACAGATCTGAGCATGACAGTGATTCATTATGAGGCCCCAATGGCTATGAAACGTAAATGAAAACTAAACTTCTCGTCAGCTTGGCAGCTCTTCAGACGATTACAGGGGTGTTGTAACACTCATCTGTGTCAGCTTACTTCCCTCCTAAAAGGATTCCTAGTTATTACGGTAAATATTGGACTGGAGTGGAAGTGTACATTTTGTCAGAGGTACAATAAAATATTGTTTTATTTTCCATTATAGGTACAGTTTCTAGGCAATTTAATTGGTAAGGGATGGGAGCTGTCCTTTATGAGATCTAATGAAACCTGGGCAGATCTAGATGTCATTTATTTTGCTTTTCTATGTTATGTGGAAAGATACAAGATATCCATGAGAACAGCAACCTGTCTGAAAGATGCATGTTCAAAAAAGAAATGTGCAATTGATGTATTGATTCTCATCTCGGAGCGGAATGGTAAAGGTCAAACTCAGTAAATTTTTCATGCACTATTGGATTCAATTTGCTAGAACAGCTGCCTTCACTGGTATTTGGTAGGTACATTGTTGATTTGCGAGAGATAACTATTTTGTAGTAGTCCATCTCAGAATAACCCCCATCCTACCTTTGGGCCTTACATGGCATACTTTAAAAAATATATATATATTAAGCATGTTGACAATATTTAATAAAAAGGGTTAACTGTAATAAATCTGAGACAATTGTATCTTAATCTGTAATTGCGTCCAGATGTGTTTGGCAATCAGGCAACACTGTGCTGCAAAGGCTTCTGGTAGTATCAAGTGGGAGTATAGTTAACTGGTTATTAGGAAAACTGGGTTTGCTAAGATCATTCTGGGTTAAAATTTATTGTAACGTATCAGTTCTTATGCCAGTAAATACACGTTTGTATAATTCTAGGATTTCACAGACTCCACTTCTGGTTATGAGGGAGTTCAGATCAGATTCTTAGAAATAAGGATTTCTAAACACTTGAATTCCTTTATACTGCTAAATATTATTCCAATTTTTCTTAGATTTCAGCAGATGTAAATACATAGTGCAAACTCCAAATACTGGTCACTGGTCAGTCACACATAATTGTTGAAATTGATACTAATGCCCCCACTCCTCTACAGTTTTCACACTAACCTGGTATGGTTACCGCAAAAACATTTCTACCAAATCCAGTGAATTTTTAGAGTGCTGGCTCACCCCTATGCCTGGAAGCCGAACATTGCAGTGGGAAATAAAGTTAATTTCCTCCCGGCAGCGGGGCTCTTAGTGCAAAGTGTTAAAACCCTATTATCCTGCATATTAACTTAATATCTACAGGTTAATAGCATTATTTTACATGACAGGTTTCAAAATCTTGGAAAAAAATAAGTAGTGTATGGTGGTAATGGGATATGTATCCCATTGACCACTATAGATATTCAGGATAGAGGATTTTTTACACATGGGAAGCAGCAAGAATTCAGTTATTATCACAGTTACAGATAAATTGTACATATACAAGTTTCCAATAACTACAAGAATAATATAAGTTACAACATGGTATTGTAAGAATATTTTATCAATGTTTTCAATTTTGTTACGCGATAACATTCAAACATGAAATAAATGAAATTGGAATTGCATTACTGCTCTAGAAAATAGGTTAAAATTAAAATACTATGGCCAGAAATGCGTTAGAATGTTGGATTCTTTTTAATCTGTCTGGACAACACTTTTTTCCTTTTAATGGAATAAAATAAAAAGCGAATTTTATTTGTATCCAACATATGGATCCTTTTTCTTCTCCTTTTTTCTAAAATAAAGATACTTGGTGCATAAATTGGCCAATTCATGAGCACCCAGCAGCAAACGACAAGGCGACCTTATGTGATACCTCTCCTGGGGTCTAGCCCACTATTATATGGATAGGTAGGATCCTGCTGCAATGAAAACTTCCATAGGCTAATGTGTGGAGTGCTCGGTCAGAAAGCCTATGTTTAAATATCAAGGTCTGTATCAAGCTGAAACAGTCTTAAGGGAGAGAGGCTTCAACCTTGTCACTCAAACTGGGACTCTAACTATACCTGTCCCAGGGGTACTCTTGAAGGTAGAGAAGCCCGGGTCTCCGACCTTACTATGCACCTGTTGAATCCTAATCTTTTCCTTCCTCTACCTCAAGATGGACAAATCACTGCCCACACATGTCCTCCTTCCTCGTGTTTATCCCACTCCACCTTGTATGTGCTGCCTACTGCAGTGCATAAATGTTACCTGTGCTGACATGGACAGCGCACAGGCTCATTATACTGTATGGGAGAAATGAGTTATATACTGTATTGATGTCTGATGTAATCTAGCACTCTAGAACACCCATCATCACCGCCTTTGAATGAAGTCACAGGCTGATAAGATTACTTGTTCTGTGGGGATCCTGCAGTGTGTTCTCCCTCCATGTGTTCATCCAAATTCAGTCTAATCTTTCCAAGAATCACAGGCCATGCCCCCATGACACCACTGTTCAGTGCTTACTGCAGAGCTTCTTGTTGCTTTCTTCAATGCACAGACTGGAAATCTCTATGCTTTGAATGAACTGTAGCAGGAAGTGAGGAGCTGGAGGTCATGTCACCACATGTGGTAGCTCAGGAGCACAGCAGAATTTTAACAGCAAGTAAATTATGAAGTTTCATAATTTCTGATAGAGATAATCACTAGTGGACAGTAAAGGCCTCGATTATATATGGAACTGCTTCCCCATATTTTTCATATGTCTCATCCACCTTAACACCAGCTTTAATTTTCTAAAGTGCACTTCCATAATCAACCCTATTTATCACCTAAATACAATCCTGTCTTCTTGGCCCATTTCCCAGAGCTAGTAATTTAAATAGCACCACATACACACACAGTATAGCATTACAATAGTGCCACCTTGCAGGTTTTTCCGTCTCTTGTGACAATGTAGAAGTAAAGAAGTACTGCTAGCACAAAAATGGCATTTTCTAAACCAGTGACGCCCGTTGGACTGGATGACACCATAGGTGAGTGTAATCAAAGCTATATTTTTTTTGTTTTATGGAGAGCGGATTGGGGACATATAAATAGGATTCTAGAATCCTGTATATGAGGGTGCACAGATGCTGGCCCTACTTTATAGGGGAAAACCTAATGATAGGTTCTCTTTAAATTAGCTATTCAGTGTTGTAGGGAACTTTGCCCAAATAAAAACCATAATAGCACTGTACCTGTGACTGACAAAATAACTTCAATCATATGCAAATGGGGAGGTTTTGGTGCACCCCTGTCTATGCTAAGATTTTGGTCCACCTTTATGCCTCTTATTTGCTTATTGGGTCCACTTATGATTGACAGTGCGCGCTTCCCAGAGGCATTGGCCTCCCTGTCTCCTTTCCTCTGGTGCTGCTTGCTACAGTAATACACCCAGAAGTGCAGAAAGGGGCATCAGAAGAAAGGAGACAGGGAGGAGAACACAAGTGGCCATGCATGAGCATGAGACTGCACACATGCTAGCAGCATTTGGACAGCGGTCACTCTGGGGAGTGAGCGCTATCAATCAGAAGTAGGGGAAGGACCCCAATGCGCAAATGAGGAGATACCAAGGGTACACTGAAGCATCATCATATGAATTTGAATTTATTTTCTCAGGCACTGAACCAGTAGCAGGTACAGTTCTGATATGGTTGTTATGTGCTACAAGTCCCCAACAACACTCTATAGCCCATTTAAAATTCAATTTGAGGGTGATGAACTTTAAGTACTTATTGGCAACATTTGCTTATAACCGTCCTTTAAGTGGCATGGAAGAAAGATGAACCAAATTTATCATGAGAATTTGCCATAAATGACCTCCTCTGTAATCTCTCTTAGTTATTTCACAATGAATATTTCTCCTTTCAAATAAATGGACAGATAGTAGCGCTTTAGTGCATTCTGAATGAGTTATGGAAAGAGCGGAGTGCTACTTGTAGCAAAAATCTTGCTATGACTAAATTGTGGAGAAACCTAGCCGGTGACCTCCAAGACCAATTTAATAATGTGTTTGTAATCCTCCTCATATTTTATTTTTAGTACAATAAATCTGTACTAATGGTGATAAAAACAATAGCAATTTGACCTGTGTTGCTTTCAAACAGGTATGACATTATTATTTAGCTTTGCAATGACTTAAATGTTTACAGTTTGTTAAACATGAATGATATTGAAGACATGAATGATATTGCAGACACATCTTCAACTGTAGTTTTTATGTTTTTGTTTGTTCTAATTTAGGAACCGAACAAGGACTCCGGTGAGTCCAGGATCTTACGGATATGGAAAAGTTCCCTACATATTACCTCTGCAAAGTGACACAGGTCAAGACAGACCAAGAAAAAAGAGACAGTCTCAGCTTGGGAGGAAGCATACCCATGGACAAATTATAGCTCAGAATCGTTACAGCATTGGTAACATTCGCCAAGAAGCAAATCCTTCAGCAAATCATTGGCTACCATCCCCTTCTCAGAACCAACCAGTATTCCAAAGTGTATACCCTGAGGTTCCTGTACCAGGTGCATCAGTCAATCTACTGAGAAGTAATCCACAAGTGCAACGTGGAGCTACAGCTATTTCATGTACTGGAGCCTACAAACAGTATAAACTGTGCAATAAGGATGTAAGTGCAAAACACATGCTTTCAATAACACTAACCAAATACAATGTTCTATAACCTAAATGCTAACACTAGATCATTACATTGGTACAATATAATTGAGAAACTGTTAATTTTCATTTTTTATTAAAATTATTGTCCCTTAAAGTCTTCAAAACTTCTGAGCATGCTCGTTAGGCCAGGATTACACTTGCGAGAAACTCGCACGAGTCTCGCATCTCAATACGCGGCACTGCCACCGGCACTCTGGACCGGATCGTGCGGCTGCATGTATTTCTGTGCAGCTGAGCGCTATGGTCCGAGTGCTGGTGGCAGTGGCGGGTATTGAGATGCAAGACTCATGCAAGTTTCCCGCATGTGTGATCCCGGCCTTAGTCCTATATCTGTCTCTCTTCAAACTCTCCTATACACATGAACATTCTGCCAAGCATTCTTGTGTTCTCAATGCGGAGAGTTGAGTAAGCCCATGGCTTACTGGAGAAGGTGTTCAAACTGTTTGTGTCAGAAATAGTGAGGAGGCTGTCATACACATTTGATGGCCTTTCGGGTTTTGCTGAAATCAGGCCAATTCAGTGACATACATCTAGTGTTAAAAAGACCAAGCAGATAAAATGGAGCATAAATGATAAGGTTGAAAGAGGCATCTAGTTGAACCTATTCTATGCCAGTTAAAGAAACAAGACTACAATTTTTATCATACTGTAGAGGGGTAATAAGCGGGGAACTGAGGCAGGGAGTCTTGCAGACCATGCTCCCTGGAAGAACGTATGCAGTTTCTCCTTTTTGTGGCTCGTGCACACAATTGTATTTTTGGTCCATGCGATTTAAAATAACAGATGGCACTCAGACCAATGTTATTGTCACGATAGGACTGGTGAGTAAACTGGGATCAGGGGCACCTTTCCTGGCCCTAGAACTAGGGGGCACCCTAACTCACCCTGTTCCCTGGGATACCTCAGATGACGAGGATGCCGGGGCCTCCGCCCTTGCCCTGTCTCCTAACTGCAGCCCTGCGTCTGTCCCCTTCTCCCACCCGGGGAAGAGAGGCTCTACTGTGTACTGCAGTACACCAGCCCAACAGACAGGGGAACAAAGACAAGGGTAAAAGAAAATTCCACTCACATAAATATACTCTCACAAATAACAGAGGTATTCATCAGGGTGTGAAAGACGGGGGTAGAAAATGAGGCAGGTAAGGATGAGGAATTTCCAAGCGTACAAACCAAGCAACAGTTGCACAATAAACTCCTCCAGCTTTCCAGACACCAGCTCTTCACTCTCCAGGTCTATCCAGCAAGTGCTAACTCAGACAAGGATCTGGCCAGAAGGCCTATCTTATATAGGAGAGAGGAGTGGCTAACTGAGCACATTTGAAAGCAGGGATTTCCACATGGCCGATTAACCCCTGTCCTGCTGAAAGAAAAGAAAAACATTTAATACACCGGAGAAGTGCTTCTTCTCAGCGGCGAAGCAGGAGCCATCAGACGCCGTGGTCTTCTGGTACTGCTCTGCCACAGTAACTCCGTGACAGTTATTCTGTGGGCCATTGCAGATAAAAAAAATTTTTCACTGACTGATTTGGTGTGTGAGAAAAAAAATCATAGTATGCACTATTTTCCTCCAGAAATTGGATGAGACTCACCTATTCAAGTCTATGGGTGGGTGAAAGAAATTGGGTGCCACAGTATAGCATGTCATTTTTACAGATACAATGCAATTTTGCTACATAGGAAACAATAAGTGGTCTTGTAAATAATTAATAGCTGCTAATTAAAAAAAACGGATTGCATATGGTCTACAAATGGATGAAAAGTAAGAAAAAAATCTTTCCACTTTTCAGGATGATACTCTGAACGATTTTTTTATACTTTCGTGTGAAACTATCCTAAAAGGAAGAAGTTTGTCTAGTGCTACCTATAGGTAGCTATCCTATAAGTCAATATTTTATTACCTAAAAGAACCTTGAAACGTGACTAGGGGATCCAGTTGGATAAACACGTGGGTGGGCTGTGCTGCTGGGGTGAATCAATTCTTCAGAAAGATGATGAGGAAAAGGCTTTTTATTCACAATGCCTGACTAGGTATCTTCTACAAACCAAGCTAACCAGTAGCCTGCTGTGTAGTGACCAAAAGACATTGACTTGCAGGGTTTTAACCAATAGATGGCACTAGAAAGCCAGTTTTCTTTTTCTTGGCAGATGGCCAATATGCTCATCCTGGCTAATTTTTTTTCCTAGCTAAATAACTAAATTATATTTAGCTGGATAACTAATACTTTGGTTCCTCTGTTTCAATCTTATCCCAGTATTTTTCTTTCGTACACTAGTTCCAAAAAACTGTGCATCTGGTGCCCTAAAGTGCCCACCAAATAATACAAATCATTTCTAGCAGTTCTGAAAAGAAATGTAGAATAGTCTTTGAATTAGACGTAGTCCATAACTACAGAACGCTAACTTCTAGAGACTGATAGATTGCAGAATGAAACCGTATGACCACAGGAACTCCAGTGACATAAAATGTGTCCACATTTTTACGTAGCTATAATTGCCAATTACTTACACTACCATTCAAAAGTTTAGGGTCACTTAAAAATATCCTTATTTTTGAACGAAAAGCTCAGTTTTTTCCAACATTAACAACTAACATTAAAGGATTCAGAAATACTCTATACATTGTTAATATGGTAAATCACTATTCTAGCTGCAAACGTATGGTTTGTAATGCAATATCTTCATAGGTGTATAGTGGCGCATTTTCAACAACCATCACTCCAGTGTATTTATGGTACTTTGTGTTTGCTTACTGTGTAAGAAGGCTAATGGATGGTTAGAATACCCTTGAAAACCCTTGTGCAAGTATGTTAGCATAGCTGAAAACAGTTTGGCTGATTAGAGAACCTATAAACCTGACCTTCCTTTGAGCTAGTTGAGAATCTGGAGCACTACATTTGTTGGTTCCATTAAACTCTCAAAATGGCCAGAAAAAAAGAATTCATGTGAAACTCGACAGTCTATTCTTGTTCTTAGAAATGAAGGCTATTCCATGCGAGAAATTGCCAAGAAACTGAAGATTTCCTACAGCGGTGTGTACTACTCCCTTCACAGGAGAGCACAAACAGGCTCTAAGCAGAGTAAAAGAGAAGTGGGAGGCCCCGCTGCTCAACTGAGCAACAAGACAAGTACATTAGAGTCTGTAGTTTGAGAAATCGACGCCTCACAGGTCCTCAACTGGCAGCTTCATTAAATAGTACACGCAAAATGCCAGTGTCAAAGTCTACAGTAAAGAGGTGACTCCGGGATGCTGGCCATCAGGGCAGAGTGGCAAAGAAAAAGCCATATCTGAGGCTGGCTAATAAAAGGAAAATATTAATATGAGCAAAAAAACACAGACATTGGACAGAGGAAGAATGGAAAAAAGTGTTATGGACAGACAAATCCAAGTTTGAGGTGTTTGGATCACACAAAAGAACATTTGTGAGATGCAGAACAACTGAAAAGATGCTGGAAGAGTGCCTGAGGCCATCTGTCAAGCATGGTGGAGCTAATATGATGGTCTGGGGTTGCTTTGGTGCTGGTAAAGTGGGAGATTTGTACAAGGTAAAAGGGATATTGAATAAGGAAGGCTATCACTCCATTTTGCAACGCCACACCATACCCTCTGGACAGCGCTTGATTGGAGCAAATTTCATCCTACAATAGGACAATGACCCAAAGCACACCTCCAATTTATTCGATAACTATTTAGGGAAGAAGCAGGCAGCTGGTATTCTATCTTTAATGGAGTGGCTAGCGCAGTCACCAGATCTCAGCCCCATTGAGCTGTTGTGGGAGAAGCTTGACCGTATGGTGCGCAAAAAGTGCCCATCAAGCCAAACCAACTTGTGGAAGGGGCTTCTGGAAGCATGGGGTGAAATTTCTGCAGATTACCTCAGCAAATTAACTGCTAGAATGCCAAAGGTCTGCAATGCTGTAATTGCTGCAAAGGGAGCATTCTTTGACAAAAGCAAAGTTTAAAGGAGAAAATTATTATTTCAAATAAAACTCTTTTTTCAAACCTTGTCAATGTCTGGACTAGATTTTCAATTCATTTGGCAACTCGTTTAATAAAAGTATGAGTTTTCATGGAAAACACAAAATTGTCTGGGTGACCCTAAACTTTTGAACTTAATAAAAAACAAATATATTCCCATCTCACTTGTTTATTTTCACCAGGTAAACCAATATCACTGCACAAAATTTAGAAATAAACATTTTTGACATGCAAAAACAAACCCCCCCCCAAAATTAGTGACCAGTATAGCCACCTTTCTTTATGATGACACTCAACAGCCTTCCATCCATAGATTCTGTCAGTTGATTGATCTGTTTACAATCAACATTGTGTGCAGCAGCCACCACAGCCTCCCAGACACTGTTCCGAGAGGTGTACTGTTTTGCCTCCCTGTAGATCTCACATTTTATGAGGGACCACATGTTCTCTATGGGGTTCAGATCAGGTGAACAAGGGGGCCATGTAATTATTTTTTCTTCTTTGAGACCTTTACTGGCCAGCCACACTGTGGAGTAGTTGGAGGCATGTGATGGAGCATTGTCCTGCATGAAAATCATGTTTTTCTTGAATGATACCGACTTCTTCCTGTACCACTGCTTGAAGAAGTTGTCTTCCAGAAACTGGCAGTAGGTCTGGGAGTTGAGCTTCACTCCATCCTCAACCCGAAAAGGTCCCACAAGTTCATCTTTAATGATACCAGCCCATACCAGTACCCCACCTCCACCTTGCTGGCGTCTGAGTCGGAGTGGAGTTCTCTGCCCCTTTCTGATCCAGCCTCTGGCCCATCCATCTGGCCCATCAAGAGTCAGTCTCATTTCATCAGTCCATAAAACCTTTGAAAAGTCAGTCTTAAGATATTTCTTGGCCCAGTCTTGACGTTTTATCTTATGTGTCTTGTTCAAAGGTGGTCGTTTTTCAGCCTTCCTTACCTTGGCCATGACTCTGAGTATCTCACACCTTGTGCTTTTTGTTACTCCAGTAACGTTGCAGCTCTGAAATATAACAAAACTGCTGGCAAATGGCGTCTTGGCAGCTTCACGCTTGATTTTCCTCAATTCATGGGCAGTTATTCTGCGCCTTTTTTGCCCAACACGCTTCTTGCGACCCTGTTGGCTATTTGCCATGAAACGCTTGATTGTTCGGTGATTAGGCTTCAAAAGTTTGGCAATCTCAAGACTGCTGCATCCCCCTGCAAGACAGCTCACAATTTTGGACTTTTCAGAGCCCATCAAATCTCTCTTCTGACCCATTTTGCCAAAGGAAAGGAAGTTGCCTAATAATTAAGCACACCTTATATAGGGTTTTAATGTCATTAGACAACACCCCTCCTCATTACAGAGATGCACATCACCTGATTTACTTAATTGGTAGTTGGCTCTCAAGCCTGAACAGCTTGGAGTAGGACAACATGTATAACAAGCATCATGTGATCAAAATACAACTTGCCTAATAATTCTGCACACAGTATAGTGTATATTATTTTATTCAAAACAATAAGCTAAAAGAATCTGCATAAGTGATGTCAATCATAATGGCAGCAGTAATTAGGGCAGAATTCATGTCTGTATATCAGAATCCGAGTACTGACCTTAATTTTCAGACTGACTGCCGGTCTCCTGACCAACTGCTGGACTCCTTTAAAGTAGAAACACTTGGCACTCCTATTTGGTGTGTTCGTCAAGAAAATCTCCTGACCTAAACTCATTAGTCTCATAGGCATATGTGAGGCTGTTGAGTTCAGGTCACTTCAGAAGTTGTGGTTCCCAGATATGGGCCGGGGCTTGCAGATGACTGAATATCACCTAAATGTTAGAATGACCAATGTTATATAAACTTTTTTCTTTGCTAGGTAAAGTGATTGAGATGGTTACCAAATGTTAAAAAATAATTCTGCTTAATGTAAATGATCACCTATAAATAAATAATATGTAGGGACCCATCAGTTTTGAGACCACCTTGACGTTGGTTAATGGGCTTGCATTAATTGGCCAAATTATGTGCTAAGAGTCTCATTTTTTCATTGTATTCAGAAGCAGTATTGCTATTTATATTTCATATGTTTCACATTGACATGCTTTAGCATGATAGAGTGCAACTTTTTTTGTATAATGTATATAATAAATGATCACCTATTCACCAAATAGATCCCACCAATCACAAGAAAGGGGGGGCTTGTTTGTCTCATTCTCACTTGGCCACAGGACCACAGCCAAGAGATGTTGAATGGAGCAGCTTAATTCTAAGTCTATGCTACAGAAAATACTAGGGTAGCCAAGAGCCAAGCACCCCCTATCTTCATCAGTTAGGTTGTAATTTAAACCAGAATAATTATATTTATAGTATTTAGTGAGATTGTGTGTGTGTGTGTATGTATGTATGTATGTATAGTATTTAGTGAGATTGTGTGTGTGTGTGTGTATGTATGTATGTATGTATATATGTATATATATATATATATATATATATATATATATATATATATATATATATACATATACTAGATTGTGGCCCGATTCTAACGCATCGGGTATTCTAGAATATGCATGTCCCCGTAGTATATGGACAATGATGATTCCGACTGTGCCCGTCGCTGATTGGTCGAGGCAACCTTTTTGACATCATCGTCGCCATGGCAACCATTATGACATCTACGTCGATACTGTGCCCGTCGCTGATTGGTCGAGGCCTGGCGGCCTCGACCAATCAGCAAATGAATAAACGGGACAGACAGGCAGACAGGAAAACCCTTAGACAATTATATATATATATATATATATATATATGTATATATATATATATATATATATATATATATATACACACACACACAATATAATCCTATTCTATTTTAATGCACATATACCCTACCTATGATGAATAATGCTAGAGTAGCTTTTGTTATACCAAGAGTTATCAATCCTAAATTCTAAATAGCATTTTTTAAGGTTGAAGCCATATATACGTGTGTTCTGTAAAATATTTCCACTCCTTAAAATAATAACCAAGCACAATATTTAATGATGAGGAACTCATTTTATACATTTAGTAGATTTAAAAAGACAAGAATAAATATACGGCGTGTTATTTTATACTTGTAAAACCGCATGGGTGGAAAAAAATTGCCGTCTGACCAAATAAATCACAGACAACGGGAAATAAGTGATTTTTTGAATGTGTCCTGGCAGGGAGAAAAACAGAAGTGCACTGTGAATTTTTTTTCAGAGGTCTCAACATTTCCAATTTGCACAGATGAAGCACTCTTAAGAAAATCGTTTTCATGAAGTAATAATGAAGTTTTTAACCTAAGCCCTTCATCAAAGTTTTGGCTTTTTCAGTGTTATGTCAAGAGTAAAATGCAGAATCAATGAAGTCTACTGGGTAATCAGAAGTCATAAAATAGTGTATTTTGTCTGCTATTAAATTGCACTCACTTGTACCATGGGATGGCGTCTTCACTTATCTGCATAAAATCAGTTGCTAAAAAATTATAAACGAGCCAGTAATATATTGTAATTTGTCATGTGAAATGTGATGTCTTTTTAATTAGTCAGAATATCATTCTAGTTAACTGTCTACTCTGTATCTGTTAGTTTGACTGTATGAGCACAATATAAGTTACAGCCAATAAGGTATAAAACTGTAACTATGTTTTTAAATCTTTTTGTAATTGATGGATTCAATTAAATTTTTAATTCTAACCCATTGGTGGAGCCACAAGTGATCGTCAAGTTATCACCTATCTTGTTCACCTTGCTGATTACATTGCATGTCCTTAATGGACAACTTGATTCAGGGACAGTGAATGCTCACTGTACTTTAACACTTGATTTCATTCAAAGAGAACCTATCAGCACAATCTAGAAATGTAAAGACATGGCCATAATGGCGCTCTATTACAGATTACATTGATTTCTTTGGTGAAGAAATCAGTTTTGTGTTTCTTGTTTAATCAGTATTTAAAGTTTTATTCAAATGAAATTACTGTGCACAGGAGCAGGTCTGGGGGTGTAGGGTCTTCTCCTGCTCCTTTCCCTACACCTGCCTCTGGTGTTTCAATGACAGGTCACTGATTTTTTGGGTGGTTTTCAGGCTTTCAAGAAAATGGCATCACAGGCAGTGCATGTTCACTAAAGACAATTTTATTGAAGACCAGAAAACCAACTGTGAAATCAAATCATTCATGTTCTGCCCACGCAAATGACTGTAATGCGAAATTTCAAACAGTAGGCAGGGCACTGAAAAATCAATGACCTGTCGTTGAAATACCAGAGTCAGAGAGAGGGGCTGAAGCAGGAGAAGACCCTATCTCCAACCTCACTGTTGTGCAAAGAAATCTCACTAGAAGAAAACTTCAAATGCTGATTAAACAAGAACTGCAAGTGGGTTTCTTCACCAAAGGCATCAAGTATATCTGCATCATTATAGCCATACCTTTATTGTACATTGCTAAGTCATGCTGACAGGTTCTCTTTAATAATGTGATAAATGGACAATCTACAAATAACTATTAAACGTTTGAGATGAGCAGATCAGGCAAAATTTGAGTTCATTTGTTTGCGCATATTTTACCAGGAAATTTGATTCACCAAGAAGTTATTCGCCACAATTTTAATGCCAATTACCATGCTTTAGGGTCAGGGACTGCATTTCCCAGAGCATAATAAACATAATATGTAAGAAATAATAAAAAATACTTATTCTCCCCTATCTGGCCCTATCTATTGCATCCTGTCTGCTGTCCGGTCCTTCATGCCTCCATCCAATTTCTGGCCTGGAATTCACTCTAGGCCAGTGCTACCGGCTGCAAACAAGCATCGGAGTTAACTACACATGTGCCGTGACCTGGCTGGAAATCGTGACCAGGTGCTCACTGTAGGCCAGGTCTTCAGGCAGCAAGTAGGCCCCAGAGCATTCACAGTGAATTCCAAAGCCTGCTTCCTGACGATGATGATAGCCCCAGCCTAGAGTGGTGGAGGACCAGACAGTGGGCAGGGATCAGCGAGGGTGGCCATTGAGGTAAGTGGCTGGCAAATGATTAAAAAGACAAAAAAAATACCACTCAACTTCCTGGCAGCTGGTTCTACTGCTCTTGGTCTGCTGTTTCTTCGTCCCGGCTCTCATCATGTCACATCTCTGTCCCGGTGTTCACTTAAGAAGGGACTTTGAGCCACAAGTAGTTCACTGTACATGTTACAGGGCCTGCTCGCAGCCAGAATCCCCGACCTAGAGTGAACGCCGGACCAGAGATGTGATGCATCTTAGGGAAAGGGACCCTGGGCAGGGGGTAGCGGGGCCAGCCAGCGATGTGAGCAGTGAAGCAAGTATGTTTTTGACTCTTTCAGCCTTTTACCAGTCATTTACCAGTCAAAATGGCAACCGCAGCTAACTGCCGATTTGCTGAATTTGTGTGGAAGATAATTTTAAAAAATCTGTATTTTCCATAATGCTTTTTTTTAAAAGTAACATTCAAGTAGAATTTCTTTTCACTCCAAAAAAAATGCTCATCTCTAATAAAAAATGATGTCTTAGCAATGAAATAACACTGAACTGAAGTACTGGCCACTAGTTATATCCCTTCAGACTAATTTGCTGTCTAATGCTTTTTGTGAAGTGTACAAATGCTAATAGAGTAGAACTCACCAACTCCCACTCAAACAGAATGGATGCATGAGAATCAAAACCGTTCATTGACATATTACAAAGTACATTGGTATGTGCACCAAAAACAGTCTTAACTTGTGGTTGATGATGGCATTGAGACCTAGCTTTTTTACATTTTTTCTATTAAAAGGACAGGTGATTGGAGCTTTGTCCACTGCCTTTGAAGTGCTTAGCTTATGCAGCCTTGATATGCAAAGGAGTGCCAGTGTGTATTGTTCTTTACTTATATTAAACAGAACCCTTACTTTCATTTCTTTTTATAACAAGATTGTGCAACAGATGGGTACATTCACGTATAATTTGGAGCTATTTGGCCTGTTGCATAGATGGTTAATGATGGCACCATTAATTGCATTTTCCGGATAACTATACTTTGCGCAGCTCTATCTACTTGCTTATTATAACTTTGAGCTGGGTAGTGCAGTATGATATTATGAAGATAGATTGTATGTCTTAATGTGCATAACAGCCATTTATATGTAGCATTCTTCCTTTAATTTATAAAATAAAATGTGGCTAGAATATGTCGCCAAAATCTATGTTTTTACAATGCCTTTTAGTAATGGCAACAGAGTTGTCTATTAGATTTACATTAAAAGGAAAGGATCTCCTATGCTATTTTTGTAGTAAGTAAACCTAGTTATCCATATTCTTGTTTTCTAATCTGTTTGTTTTCAGATTGTAAATATTTTATTCTATTTTCTATACATAATTATGGGGAAAGCCTTATTAACTGAGCTGTTGTTGTCCTGGACTTTTTTTTAAAATTTTTTCTATGGTTCTAATTGGCGGGAAGATGTTAACTACCGCCGGTCACTCCCAGCTCAGAGTGGTCACAAACCTCTATTGCCAGTGATTCTCCTGCTTTCTGAAATGTTGGCAGTAACGTCTCATTGACAGAGCAGAGTGAAAGAGAAGAAGTTGCTCTTTCTATTTGGCGACACTGCCGACATGTTGATTCACAGCCAGTTGTCAATCCATCTCCAGGAGAGTCATTAGTCCATATCTGCCATGAGCTAGGAGAGATCATGGCAGGGCAGTATCGGGAGGTATTTGGAAACTGCCTGATGATAACTGCTGAAATGCAAAAATATATGAAACATGGGAAACCCCTTAACAGTTTTCAAAGATATGTATTATACTAGGTGAATCAATCATAGATAGCAAAACACAATCTTTGAATCATTGACTTTATAGGAGAGTTTTGTAGGCATGTTCTGTGGATAGTCATTGTGCAGGGAAGCAGTGGACGTGAGCTGTGACATCAATTATTGTAAATTGTGTGATCCTATATTATAAGAGAAGTGATGTATGCAAAAGAGGAAATAGTCTAATCTAAAAGGGATTGTCAATGTTCACGATCTCAGCAATGTATCTTTAGTATAGATCACCAATATCAAATCAGTGAGGTCAGACTCCCAGTAGGTGTTTTGAGCTCCGTTTGGATGTAAACAGTGAACGAAGCTGAAATGTCACATTACCTTTTATCGTAGTGGCCGTTGCTGAGAACTGCAAGTCAGTTTCTACTCATTACAATAGGACACTTTAAGCATACTGGTCACAGTGAAAAACTATTTTAATGAAGATAATAATATGAATCATAAAAAAGACACTAAAATTTGTTGACAAATATTTTTAACATAAAAAATTGATAAGTGTTATAGCATCGTAATCTTGTCTGGCCAGTCAGTCACAGTTGTATTATACAGGATGATACAGGACTGGTATACTCATCACATATAGCAAATAGGCTAGTAATGTTACAGCTTAGTACCAACTACATCAACATAGATGCGATATAAAGGTTTCTTTGGCTTTAACCATCCAACAGCTGCCCCCAGTGTAACACTTGTTCCTTGTACCATGACCAAATCATTCAGGGGAATTGGAGAAGTAAATGTAACCAATGTAAGGAAACATTTAGAAAACATATGGCACGTAACTCTCCCAGCTGCACATTGAAATAAATACCTGTAAGACGTCAAGGAAGACCATTGTCAGGACATGTCGTCGCTCTTGTCCTTACATGTACGGAAAAAAATATAGCAGATATACAGAAATGAAAGGTTCAGGCCAGCCTGTATGTATTACCCTTCATGTGCATGCAGTGAGAAATTCTGCAAATTGTTATAATTAGTACATTTTCATTTACTCCACACCCAGGGAAACAGACACACACATTTTCCCCACTTACAAAATGTATGAACAGTTCATGGACTTGAGTTGTGGTTAAAAAGAAGTTCCCAAGTGGGTACTAACACGCATCATAAAACCCACATGTGTAACACACTACTCTACAGTTCTTCAGCACTGGTGGCCCACTCGCGAAAACTGCCTTAAGTTCAACCTTTGTGAAGAGTGACCTGTTCTTTAACCTTTTTTGAAAAAGTATGATACGCAACAATTAAGGAAACAATCTAGGACGCATCGCTGATTTTATGTAGAGTATGGTTGTAGGAGAGGAAATCTTGAAGTTGAAGGAATGCAGAAGCCTGGATGTCATCAAGAATAAGAACTGTCTTTGTATTTGATGCATTTGTAATGTTTTCTGCGTATCTATAGCTACAGACAATAACTTACCTACTACAATTATAGAAATACATATTGAGTTAATAATTCTCTGGTACCAACATTTTTCAGTAGCTGCAGAACCCTGTAACATTTTTTATAATTCTATTTTTATAGAAAATGTTTGCTGTTTAGATGGTTAGTTAATATAGGGGGAATGGTAAATTAGTAAATGCACTTAAAGGGGTTGTTTGACATTCATAAATGGGGAAAATAGAAAAATGCTTGTTAATACAAGAAGCTTTGCAATTTACTTACCGAAACTTAAAATCCTATGAGATCTTAAAAACAGAGGGATTTTTATTTTCATTATTTACAGCTCATTGTCTAGGCTATGTCCACCTCTGCAGTGGCCAATTTCTCAAATGAGGAGCTTCTTTCTTGCAAGCTTCTTGCTATACAGCTTGCATGTGCTGCTCTGAAGTTGGCCAGATCGCTAGATACGGCTTCAGGACCCCTGTGCTTCTTCGAAGCTAGAGGCATAACTGCCTCTGCTTGCAGCATTGGAGAGCATGCAGTATGGTCCAGCTGTGCAGACAGGCTGCCGGCCTGAACTGACAACTTCAGGAGTGCACTATCCCCAATAACCAGAAAGCTGTAAGTCAGATGAGTGGTGCATTCCTGAAAAACAGATATGAGACAACCCTTATATGTAGAGGAATACAAATATTGAATTTTTGTATGAAAAAATAAGAACGCCTCATGTAAAGTTTGTAGACATGTTAGCATTCCATCTTCTTTCCGAATATAAAATAAAATATAAAAGAAAATGGTACAAACAAATTGATATTGAAAAAACTTTGAATAGAAAAAAAATTTAATAGATCCGCCCTGCTATGGAAGGCCAAAAAGGATAGCACAATTGCTAGAAATCTTTATTGGTCACTGTCACGGTGTGACCCGACCCAGCAGGTGGTCTGTCAACGGACAGCACAACTCACAAACAGGATGTCTGCCCTGGCTAGTGCACTGGCCGGCAAGGAGCTTTAGCCTCACCTCTGCAGATAATACACACAGGGGAATTGATAAACACCAAAAGGGACAAGGTAACAAAAACACCACACTTAACTTATGAACAGCACTGCTAAGCTCCACACCGCAGAAAACAACAGCAACTGGACTCCAATAACTGGACATGGCTGACACCAGAGAGCTGCTCCTGCAAGGCTGGTCCCCAAAAAGAAACTGTCACCAACAGTCAACTGATGCATCAGGTGACCCTTTAAAGGATGGTGGGAAAAACATTTTAAATTGAGTGTAACCAGAGCTGCCAAAAATCCAAAAATGGATCATGACATAATTATAATAATAATTTTATTTATATGGCGTCAACATAATCCTCAGCACTTGACAATTCAGGGGGTGCAAGCAATATGAGAGAGTGCAGAGTAATTCAGCACTTCAAAAAAGAAGTGTGAAAGGTCTGCTCAAAAGCTTACAATCTATAAGAAAATAGGGGAAGACAAGTGGTATGTGGTTGAGACTTCTTTGTAATAAATATGTGTATTATTATAAGGCTGCCTGGGCCAGTCACCAGGCAGTATCTCTATGTGTACAGATATGAAGTATTATTGAAAACTTAGATTGTGTGAGAACAGGTGATAGAAGGACCAGACTGTGAAGAAAATGTAGGACAAGACAGCTGAAAAATTAAATTAGTAAGTTGATGCAATAGTTGTTAGTTGTGAATTTATCTGCTTGCCTAGGGGTAGTGCATTCCAATGAATTGGGTCAGCTTGGGAAAAGTCTTGGAGACAGAAGTGAGAGGTTTGGACTGTGAAGGATATTAGACCTAAATCATTATAATGGACTGCACTAGTAGGCTGGTAAATGTGAGAGAGGAGATATCTATCTTGTATTTTGTATTGGATGGATAACCCCTGGAATCACTGATGCAGGGTAGAAGCATTGGTGAAGCAGCTGGATACAAATATGGGAGTTTAGTGAGAGGAAGACCGATTAATAGTGAGCTGCAATTATCAAGATGAAAATAAATCTGAGCATGGTGAGCAGAGTTTTAGCAGTTTCAAAAGTAAGAAAAAAGGCCAGATTCCTCAGATGTTTTTGAGGTGCAGATGACAAGTTAGTGGAAATGGACAGTAAGGAAAAATTTGAGTCAAATATAACTCAAAGACTATGGATGTGCTGCCTGGAAGTGAAAAAAGAGCGAGAGTAGTAAGGATGTAAAGTCATACACAGCAGTTCTGGAAGAAGACCAGGTCCTATGCATTCCTTTCTTCATGTGTAAGAGAGTTAGTAAGTTGTAAAAGATGTAGAGAGATAGAGATAGAAAATTTGTTGAGATTAAATTATTAGTCTCCAGTGTGTGGGGCTTTGTGTAGCAGATCCAGTCTAGCAACAGCATCGTTCCAACTGACCCAAGTATCAGATGGCACAGTGGGCTCAGACTGAATGGTGGAGCAGGGAGCTGAAAGCATTGCATACAACTGAATCTATAGATATATTTGAAATTGGGACAAGTTGCTGAACTCCCAGAACAGCTTTCCAAAACTGGGAATGCCCCACTGGATAAGGGTACAATTGAAAGGTGTGCAGTCATGTAATGGCCATTACACACTACCGCTTATTGTGAAAAGTCACCTAAATCAACAGGTGCACTTTAAAATAATCTCTCTTATTCAAACCTATTACATTTATTTTTTGTTTGATCTGTTTAAAGGGACAGTTTTTATGTTACTAGATCTAAAGAGCCAGAGGACAAAGATTACAAATGCATAGTGTGAAAACGGACTTTAAGAGATTGCCATATAATTGGAGATTTTAAACGGTTGTTAAATTGTCCAGCTCTAAAGCAGATTCTGAGAGAAGTCTTTGAGAATCCTAAAATCTCATCATCATTGATTTCACATGGCATGAGTCTGCTAGACTTGGGGTACTGTCTCACAGTGGCACTTTGGTCGCTACGACGGCACGATCCGTGACGTTCCAGCGATATAGTTACGATCTCGCTATGTCTGACACGCTACTGCGATCAGGGACCCCGCTGAGAATCGTACGTCGTAGCAGATCGTTTGAAACTTTCTTTCGTCGTCAAGTGTCCCGCTATGGCGGCATGATTGCATCGTGTGACAAAGGTGTGCACGATATTGTATACGATGTGTGCACAGTAACCAACGGCTTCTACATCGCAAATACGTCATGAAATTATCGCTCCAGCGCCGTGCATTGCAAAGTGTGACCGCAGCCTACGACGCTGGAGCGATAATGGAGCGACGCTGGAGCGTCACGGATCGTGCCGTCGTAGCGACCAAAGTGCCACTGTGAGACAGTACCCTTAGAAGGAGACTACATAAATGACATCTACATAAGGAATTGTGCAAGGAGTAAATCTTTACTATCCATAAAGAAAATCAATGTCACACTACAGTAAAGTTTACCCATGAACAGACAAAGCAAAGATATGTAATTAGACACAGTATGAGAAGACATTTGGCAAAAAACAAAGGCAAAATAAAAACCTGATGCCAACTATAAACCATAGTTTTGAGGGATTGGATGTTCAATGATGCACCAGGGCCTGATGAGCTCAGCCATAGAGGGACTATACAACATGTGGTGTGTAGTGTTTTATCCTAGATATACAACAGTGGAGGACACAGATAGGAGAGGCCTCTGTGCAAGATCAGTACAACCCCTGGCAAAAATTATGGCCTTGGAGGATGTTCATTCAGTTGTTTAATTTTGTAGAAAAAAAGCAAATCACAGACATGGCACAAAACTAAAGTCTTTTCAAATGGCAACTTTCTGGCTTTAAGAAACACTAAAAGAAATCAAGAACAAAAATTGTGGTAGTCAGTAATGGTTACTTTTTTTTAACCAGGCATAGGGGAAAAAGTATGGAATCACCATGTAAATTTTCAGTCCCAAAACTAACACCTGCATCAAGTTAGATCTGCTCGTTAGTCTGCATCTAATAAGGAGTGATCACACCTTGGAGAGCTGTTGCACCAAGTGGACTGACATGAATCATGGCTCCAACATGAGAGAGATTTCAATTGAAACAAAGGAGAGGATTATCATCTCTTAAAAGAGGGTAAATCAAAACACAATGTTGCAAAAGATGTTGGTTGTTCACAGTCAGTGGTGTCTAAAATCTGGACCAAATACAAACAGCATGGGAAGGTTGTTAAAGGCAAACATACTGGTAGAACAAGGAAGACCTCAAAGTGTCAAGACCAGAAACTTAAAGCAATATGTCTCCAAAACAGGAAATGCACAACAAAACAAATGAGGAACAAATGGGTGGAAACTGGAGTCAACGTCTGTGACCGAACTATAAAAAAATAGCTAAACGAAAGCTATCATTAACACCTAAACAGAAAAAAACAAGGTTAACAAGGGAACAAGGGAACAGCATTCGTGGACTGTGGATGACTGGATGAAAGTCATATTCAGTGATGAATCGCGAATCTGCATTGGGCATGGTGATGATGCTGGAACTTTTGTTTGGTGCCGTTCCAATGAGATTTATAAAGATGACTGCCTGAAGGAGAACATGCAAATTTCCACAGCCATTGATGATATGGGGCTGCATGTCAGGTAAAGGCACTGGGGAGATGGCTGTCATTACATCTTCAATAAATGCACAAGTTTATGTTGATATTTTGGACATTTTTCTTATCCCATCAATTGAAAGGTTGTTTGGGGATGATGAAATCATTTTTCAAGATGATAATGTATCCTGCCATAGAGCAAAAACTGTGAAAAAATTCCTTGAAAAAATACACATAAGGTCAATGTCATGGCCTGCAAATAGTCCAGATCTCAATCCAATTGAAAATCTTTGGTGGAAGTTGAAGAAAATGGTCCATGACAAGGCTCCAACCTGCAAAGCTGATCTGACAACAGCAATCAGAGAAAGTTGGAGCCATATTGATGAAGAGTACTGTTTGACACTCATTAAGTCCATGCCTCAGAGACTGCAAGCTGTCATAAAAGCCAGAGGTGGTGCAACAAAATACTAGTGATGTTTTGAAGTGTTTTTTTTTGTGTTTTTGTTTTTCATGATTCCTGAATTGTTGGTTTTTGTTTATTGTGCCCCCCAAAAATCACAATAGAAAGCAATCAAAAAATGTCATGAGCTGAAAATGGTCCCAATAAAAATGTCAATTCATCCTGCAAAAACAAGCTCTCACATGGTTTTGTCAGCAGCTAGCTTTTGCAATAAAAAGCGTTTTTTAGTGTCTGGCAGCAGCCAAATAGAAAAAAAAACTATATAAATCTGTTATAGCTGAAATTGCACGAACCCGAAAAATAAAATCGCCTACTTGCTTATACCGCACAGGGTATGGCATAAAAAATAAAAACAATTCTTTACCTGCTGTTGATTTGTTCATTTTGCCACTCAAAGATCGCTGTAAGGCTTGGCTCACATTTATCATGCGCTCTACGCTGAGCCCTTACATCGGGGTTTCCATGTAAATCTCTGAAATACTTGATTCAGAAGTAATACCCAGTGGAAGGATCACTATATTGAGGCAGATGGAGTCACTGTGGATGTCGTTTGACCTGTGATCTGGCGGTGTCAACCTTTTTATTAGGAGTACATAAAAGTGCAGTCCGCCAGAGTTTTCTCCACCTCTCTAAAAAAGTACACCGCTGAACAGGGGCCATACAGAGTTCAGAGTAAATCTGCTGCTCATTATAGTGAATAGATGCCTGGGGGGGTTCATCTGAATTATGTCACTCGAAGATATAATGGGAAACCTAAATGTAAGTGTTCAGTAGTGGTGAGCGAATATACTTGTTACTCGAGATTTCCCAAGCATGCTCGGGGTTCCTCCGAGTATTTTTTAGTGCTCAGAGCTTCAGTTTTTCTTGCCGCAGCTGAATGATTTAAATCTGTTAGCCAGCATAAGTACATGTGGGGGTTCCCTAGCAACCAGGTCACCCCCACATGCATGTATGCTGGCTAACAGATGTAAATCATTCAGCTGCGGCAAGAAAAACTAGATCTCCGAGCACTAAAAAATACTTGGAGGACCCCCGAGCATGCTCGAGAAATCTCAAGTAACGAGTATATTTGCTCATCACTAGTGTTCAGCGTAGAGCCCAGGATAAATGTGATCCAATATGTTATGTAAAATGTCCCAAATAAAAGCTTTAACTCAGTCCACATAAAAAACCAATCCACAAATAGAAAAATAGCTGACAGCACTACAGATATGTGAATGCAAGTCCTAGTTCCACTGGACCCAATGGAAAAGTACATACCAAAAAGAAGTGAAGGACCGCATCCAATCCGGGTGAAAAATCATGAATTCTTTATTTTGCCAGATGCAACATTTCAAGCATTACAGGTGATGCTTGAAAAAGACCTGTAATGGTTGAAACGATACATCTGGCAAAATAAAGAATTCATGATTTTTCACCCGGATTGGATGCTGTTCTTCACTTCTTTTTTTTCCACATAAAAAAGCAAGTCCCCACTCAGGTCTGTCATCTGTTTAATGGAAATATAGGGGGCTTCCAAGTTACTGGTAGCACAAAGGCTCTGGAAAAGCTACATAAAAGCCACATAAAAGAAATTCAGCAAAATCTGTGCCCCCAAATTCAAATGCCCACTCTCTTCTGAGCCCCAGTGTCCATATATTTGACATTTCTGTCCACCTAGAGTCCACCTCATGAGCTGGGCACAATACACGGACACTACAATGTACTGGTCACTACAATTGCAGTTTGTAATTTTCTCTTAGCAACATCCAATGCTGCTTGTTTCTGGAAAACACCCATGGAGTAAAAATCGACACACCTGTAGATAAATTTTCAAAGGGATACAATTTCCGGAAAAAGGGGATTGAGGGGTGATTATGCTCTTCTAGCATTTAGAGGGTCTCTGTATATGGAATCTGCAAACTTTAACCCCTTAATCCCATATGACGTACTATCCCATCAAGGTGACCTGGAACTTAATTCCCAGTGACGGGATAGTACGTCATATGCGATCGGCCACGCTCACGGGGGGAGCGCAGCCGATCGCGGCCGGGTGTCAGCTGACTATCACAGCTGACATCTGGCACTATGTGCCAGGAGCGGTCACGGACTGCCCCCTGCGTGCTTCCCTGAGACCCCCGGAGCAACAGAATGTGATCGCGTTGCTCCAAGGATCTCTTACCTCCTCCTCGCTGCAGCAGGCCCGGATCCAAAATGGCCGCGGCATCCGGGTCAGGGAGGTGGCTTCACAGCGCCTGCTCAGAGCAGGCGCCGGGAAGCCTGGATCTGTGCACGTCAGATCGCCGATCTGACACAGTGCACAGCAAAGTGTCAGATCAGCGATCTTACACTATAACATGATGCCCCCCCTCGGGGCAATGTTATAGTGTAAAAAAAAAAAAATATTCACATGTGTAAAAATAAAAATAAAAAAAAATTCCCCCTCCCCCCAAAAAATATTGTTCCTATAAATACATTTCTTTATCTAAATAAAAAAACAATAAAAGTACACATATTTAGTATCGCCACATCTGTAATGACCCGACCTATAAAGCTGTCCCACTAGTTAACCCCTTCAGTGAACACCGTAAAAAAAAAACGAGGCAAAAAACAACGCTTTATTATCATACCGCTAAACAAAAAGTGGAATAACACGCGATCAAAAAGACGGCTATAAATAACCATGATACCGCTGAAAACGTCATCTTGTCCCGCAAAAAACGAGCTGCGATACAGCGTCATCAAAGAAAAAATAAAAAAGTTATAGTCCTCAGAATAAAGCGATGCAAAAATAATTATTTTTTCTATAAAATAGTTTTTATCGTATAAAAGCGGCAAAACATAAAAAAAGATATAAATGAGGTATCGCTGTAATCGTACTGACCCGAAGAATAAAACTGCTTTATCCATTTTACCAAACGCTGAATGGTATAAATGCCTCCCCCAAAAGAAATTCATGAATAACTGGTTTTTGGTAATTCTGCCTCACAAAAATCGGAATAAAAAGCGATCAAAAAATTTCACGTGCCCGAAAATGTTACCAATAAAATCGTCAACTCCTCCCGCAAAAAACAAGACCTCACATGACTCTGTGGACCAAAATATGGAAAAATTATAGCTCTCAAAATGTGGTAACGCAAAAAATATTTTTTGCAATAAAAAGCGTCTTTCAGTGTGTGACGGCTGCCAATCATAAAAATCCGCTAAAAAACCCACTATAAAAGTAAATCAAACACCCATTCATCACCCCCTTAGTTAGAGAAAAATTAAAAAATTTTAAAAAAATTATTTGTTTCCATTTTCCCATTAGGGTTGGGGTTAGGGCTAGGGTTAGGGCCAGAGTTAGGGATAGGGCTAGGGTTAGGGCTAGGGTTAGGGTCAGGGCTAGGGCTAGGGTTAGGGTTGGGGCTAGGGTTAGGGTTAGGGTTGGGGCTAGGGTTAAGGCTGCAGTTAGGGTTGGGGCTAAAGTTAGGATTGGGGCTAAAGTTAGGGTTAGGGTTTGGATTACATTTATGGTTGGAAATAAGGTTGGGATTATGGTTAGGAGTGTGTCAGGGTTAGGGGTGTGGTTAGAGTTACCATTGGGATTAGGGTTAGGGATGTGTTTGGATTAGGGTTTCAGTTATAATTGGGGGGTTTCCACTGTTTAGACACATCAGGGGCTCTCCAAACGCGACATGGCATCCGATCTCAATTACAGCCAATTCTGCATTGAAAAAGTAAAACAGTGCTCCTTCCCTTCCGAGATCTCCCGTGCGCCCAAACAGGGGTTTACCCCAACATATGGGGTATCAGCGTATTCAGGACACATTGGACAATAACTTTTGGGGTCCAATTTCTCCTGTTACCCTTGGGAAAATACAAAACTGGGGGCTAAAAAATAATTTTTGTGGAAAAAAAAGGATTTTTTATTTTCACAGCTCTGCGTTATAAACTGTAGTGAAACACTTGGGGTTCAAAGTTCTCACAACACATCTAGATAAGTTCCTTGGGGGTCTAGTTTCCAATATGATGTCACTTGTGGGGGGTTTCTACTGTTTGGGTACATTAGGGGCTCTGCAAACGCAATGTGATGCCTGCAGACCAATCCATCTATGTCTGCATTCCAAATTACGCTCCTTCCCTTCCGAGCTCTGCCATGCGCTCAAACAGTGGTTCCCCCAATATATGGGATATCAGCGTACTCAGGACAAATTGGACAACAACTTTTGGGGTCTAATTTCAACTGTTACCCTTGGAAAAATACAAAACTGGGGGCTAATAAATAATTTTTGTGGAAAAAAAAAGAATTTTTATTTTCATGGCTCTGCGTTATAAACTGTAGTGAAACACTTGTGGGTTCAAATCTCTCACAACACATCTAGATAAGTTCCTTAGGGGGTCTACTTTCCAAAATGGTGTCACTTGTGGGGCGTTTCAATGTTTAGGCACATCAGTGGCTCTCCAAACGCAACATGGCGTCCCATCTCAATTCCTGTCAATTTTGCATTGAAAAGTCAAACGGCGCTCCTTCCCTTCCGAGCTCTGCCAAGCCCTCAAACAATGATTTACCCCCACATATGGGGTAACGGTGATACTCGGGAGGGATGGAGCGCTATTTTCCAGTTTTTATTTTCTCTCCCAAGTCTCGCCGTATGGCTAAGCAGTACTGTACAGCTACATTCAGCAGAAATTGTGGGACATATTTTTGTGCCATTTTCCTCTTTTTCCAGGGTAAAAATGTAAAATCTGGGACTAAATCAAAATTTTGATGGTAAAAATGCAATTGTTTTTTTCTTCAGTGCCCAGTGGTATAACATTTTTTGACCCAGGTGTGGTGTCAATATGATCACTGCACCCCTAGATTAATTCATTGAGAGGCGTTACTTGTAAATTGGGGTCTCTTATGTGGGGTTCTGCTGTTTTGGCACCTCAGTGTCTCTGCTAATGTGACATGGCACTCTCAAACCAGTCCAGCAAAATGTGAATTCCAATATGCCGCTTCGTCCCTTTTGAGCTTTGCACTGTGCCTAAAAAGTAGTTTTTGACCAGATATAGGGTATCGGTGTGCTCAGGAGAAACTGCAGAACAAATTTGGGGTCTATTTTCTCGTGCTATTCTTGTGAAAATAACATTTTATTCAGTCGCCATGACAGCACAACGAGAGAGGGGATCCGCCCTTCAGGGACAGGAAACCTCAGACACAAAAGGGCGGCACCTCACTCCCCCGCCAGTTGGTTTCCTGTCCCTGACAGCAGAACCTCTTCAGACAGACCTTAGGAAGAAGGTTGAAGAAATGAAGATTTCCCACTCCTGACAGGCCGATGCAGGTAGCGGGGGCCCCCTACCTCGGTCTGGTCAGGAGGCAGGAAGCACCACACGGCAGGGGGACTACTGGTGTAGGTGGCAGCAGGAGAAAGCAACCCACGGTGAAGGGGTTAGCTTCTTGGTGCCCGCATTGTTGTACCTGGTAAGTAGGCCGTGGTACCATGTCTGCTGGGCCTCTGGGGTCTGTCCGCCGCTGTGGTCTGCCTTGGCTGGGGAGCGCTGCTGTCCTTGTTCGGCGCGTCTGCCCTCAGCACCGCAGCCGTAACCGGAAGAGGCGTGTCCGGGTGACGCGGCGAGCGGCGCGGGGTGATGACGCGGCCGCGCATGCGCGGTAGCGCAGATTTTCCGGCTAATGGCGGCGCCCAGTGTCAGGGGAGAGATTTTGGCCCCAGGGAGTCCGGCGTTCATCATGGCGGCGCGGCTCGCGGTGGACGGAGCCTATCAGCGTAAATACCGATCAGCGACACCTGGAGGATTTTTCCCTGCTGACCCCCATCCGGGGGTGGTACTCAGGGGGAGTAATTTAAGAGCTGCACAGACGCCTCTGCATGTTCCTGTCCTCTCTTCCTGCATGGAGTCATCGGAGGGAACACCGCAGCTGTGCGGTGAACAGCAGTAACCACTTGAGCAGCCTCAGACAAGGAAGTCTCTGAGAAGCTCCCAGCAGTGTTCTAGTGGCAGTAGTCGCGCTGGTGGAGCTGGAGCCGCTCAGAAATCTACCAAGTCCTCAGGCCGTAAGAATTCTCCGGCTAAGAAGGACCCCCCGATCACGGTACCATTCGCTGCAGGGATGGGTAAGTGAGCTACGTGAAAGTACGCTTTCTGATTGCTGTCCCTCCTTGTATTCCCTCTCTCCTTATCAGGGGAGAAAATGTGCTTCCAAATCCAAACATAGGGAGTGTGCCATGTGTACAGAGCCGCTTCCAGATGGGCATAAAAAGAAGCTGTGCAGATCCTGCATACAGCGTTTGTTCGAGGAGGAGGCCCCTGACCTAACGTCTACTCTTAGGGACATGGTTAGACAGGAGGGATTCCATGAAGTCCAGGACTCAGAAAACAATTTCCAAAAGGAGGTAGGAAATTTCATC
The DNA here is from genome assembly GCF_051348905.1 of Ranitomeya variabilis. Taxonomy (NCBI): domain Eukaryota; kingdom Metazoa; phylum Chordata; class Amphibia; order Anura; family Dendrobatidae; genus Ranitomeya; species Ranitomeya variabilis. The sequence continues at coordinate 229,041,537 of NC_135236.1, read as the reverse complement.
CCCGGCGTCAGATGTGGATTCAGAGTCAGGCGGTATGAGCTCGGATTCTCTTCCGTCATCATCATCCTCAGAGGATATGGAGTCCAACTGGGCCTGTCTGTCACTAGATAGGGTTAATCACCTAGTGAAGGCTGTCAACAACACCATGGGGATTGAAGAGACCCAGTCAGAATGTTCCGTTCAGGACATTATGTTCAAGGGCATAGACCGTAAAACCCGAAGGGTTTTTCCGGTAGTAGAGAAAATCAAGTCACTGATTACGAAAGAATGGAAGAAGCCCGAGAGGAAAGGTTCACTTCCTCCAGCTTTCAAAAGGAGGTATCCTTTCGAGGAAGAGGCTTCATCTTCTTGGGACAAGGTCCCGAAACTAGATGCAGCGGTGGCCAAGGCGTGCAAGAAGTCTTCTCTCCCATTTGAGGATTTAGGTAACCTAAAGGACCCGCTTGATAGAAAAGCTGATGTGTTCCTTAAAGGGGCTTGGGAGACATCTGCGGGATCCCTGAGACCAGCAATTGCGGCCACTTGCACGGCCCGGTCATTGATGGTGTGGCTAGGCCACCTGGAAGACCAACTTAAGGATAAAGTTCCTAGAAGTGAAATCCTATCATCTATGTCCGTAATTCAAGATGCTGCAGCCTTCCTTTCTGATGCTTCAGCGGATTCTGTTAGGCTGGCCGCAAGATCCTCAGCCTTATCCAACGCAGCCCGCAGAGCACTCTGGATAAAATGTTGGCCAGGAGATTTACAGGCCAGATCAAAATTATGTGGCATCCCCTGTGAAGGGGTTCATTTGTTTGGTCCAGTGCTAGATGAGCTGCTTGAGAAGGCAGGCGACAGTAAAAAACGATTCCCTCTATTGAGAAGACCCTTTTATAGGCGAGATTATACCAGAGGATGGTCTTATCGCCAAAGATCCGATAGAGATCCAAATAGAGATTCATCCAGATATAACAGCAGCAGACGACGAGGTAGAGGATATATGTTTAACCCCTCTCGAGACTCTAAAAAACCTCAATGACTGGCGGACCAGGTGGGCGGTAGGCTTCTGGCCTTCTACCCAGCCTGGTTGAAGATCACCAATAGTCCGTGGATTCTCAGTATCATTAAAGAGGGTCTAAAATTCCAGTTCCATCATATACCTCAGGACAAATTTAAATTAACTCCTATCCGTTCTTCTCCCGCAGAACAATTGGCATTGGAGTCAGAGGTCCAAGATCTCCAACAAAAGGGGGTTCTGATTAAACTACCCACGGAAGAACGAGGTAAAGGGTTTTATTCCCCTTTATTCCTGATAAAAAAAGCCTGATGGGTCATATCGTGCCATCATCAATCTTAAAGGCCTGAATGAATTCTTGCTGATCCCATCCTTTAAAATGGAATCTGTGAAAACCGCAATAAAACTTCTTTTTCACAATTGCTTCATGGTCGTCTTAGATCTGAAAGACGCCTATTACCATGTCCCAATACATGTAAATCATCAGCGCTTTCTCAGGGTGGTGGTTTCTCTTGCCGGCACAGTAGAGCACTTTCAATATCGGGCACTCCCTTTTGGTGTTGCAGTTGCACCCCGGGTTTTCACTAAGATCATGGTAGAGGTTATGGCACATCTTCACGAACAAAACGTACTAATAATTCCCTACCTAGATGATTTGTTGATTGTGGGACGTTCAGAATCACACTGTAAAGACCAGTTGGAAAAGGTGATAGCAGCATTACATAACTTAGGATGGGTTATTAATCTCAGGAAATCGCGTCTTCGGCCCTTAACATCTCAGGAGTTTTTGGGTCTTATTATAGATTTGGGTCAGCAGGAATGTTGCCTGCCAGACTCAAAAGTGGACAGTATTCACCGGCTGGTCACCAGAGCAATTAATAATCCCGTAGTCTCCTTAAGAGGAGCAATGTCACTTTTGGGTTCTCTTTCTTCTTGTTTTCCGGCAGTGCTCTGGGCGCAGTTTCACTCCAGGTCTCTGCAGTGGGATGTTCTACATAATTTTCGTCGGCTGGACGCTAACCTCGAAAACAAATTTTCACTTTCTGTTGAGACCACTAATTCACTAATTTGGTGGACACACATTCCGAATCTTCGTAGAGGGGTACCCTGGTCAAATCGAAGAACGCGAGTAATTACAACATGCTAGCCCCACGGGTTGGGGGGCTCACTGGGAAGATAATTGCATGCAGGGTTTTGGTCCCAGTCTGAACGAGCCACATCCTCCAATCTAAAAGAATTGTTGGCGGTAGAACGTGCTTTAAATGGGTTCCTTATACCTCTACAGGGTAGACATGTCAGACTACTCTCTGACAACCAGGTGACCGTTGCCTATATTAACCACCAAGGAGGTACGCGGTCTAGGTCGTTAATGGACGTTGCGAATCGTATTTTTCAGATGGCCGAGAATCACCTACTCTCCCTTACGGCTCTTCATATAAAGGGAAAATTAAATACCATGGCCGATTATATAAGCCGCAACGAACTCAAACAAGGGGACTGGTCTCTAAAACCGTCTGTCTTCAATCAGATCGTACATTTTTGGGGATGTCCAGAAATAGATCTCTTTGCCAGTCGAGGAAACAGAAAACTACATCAATTCTGTTCCCTAAGTCCAAGGGACAACCCGTATGCAGTCGACGCTCTCTCAATCTCCTGGAACTTCAGTCTCGCCTATGCCTTTCCGCCTCTAAATCTAATTCCCATAGTTCTGAGGAAAATTCAGGAAGACAGGGCCCGGGTGATAGCCCCGTTTTGGCCCAGAAGGTCGTGGTTCCCATGGCTAAGAAACATGTCCATTTCCCAACCATGGATCCTCCCAGCAATACCAGACCTCCTCTCACAGGGTCCAGTCCTGCATCCACGAGTAACCAACTTACACCTAACAGCGTGGAATTTGAGAGGTCACTTCTAAAAGGGAAGGGATTTTCTCAAAATCTCATAAATACACTCCTTAAGAGTAGCAAATCCTCCACGACAAACATCTATGTCAGGGTTTGGAGAAGATTCCTATCGAGTTCAGGGGCACAAATTGATCAAAGACCTGATATTACGCAGATCTTAGAATTTTTACAAAAAGGCCTAGAGATGGGCTTAGCCACCAGTAACCTCAGAGTTCAGGTTTCAGCCCTGGGGGCGCTATATAATTCTAACTTAGCCAGTAATCACTGGATATCTAGATTCTTCAAAGCGGTCACCAGATCCAGACCGGTTATTAAACAAAAAATAGTCCCATGGGACCTAAATCTTGTGCTGTCAGCTCTAACACAAGCCCCGTTCGAGCCTATTGATACTGTCTCAATCAAAATCCTGTCGGTCAAAACGGCCCTATTAGTTGCCCTCACATCCGCGAGAAGGGTTAGTGATCTGCAAGCATTGTCTAGGCAACCTCCATATATGCAGTTTAGGGAAGATAGAGTGGTTATGAGACCTGACCCCCTTTATCTTCCAAAAGTTGCTTCAAAATTTCATAGATCCCAAGAGGTGGTCCTGCCTTCTTTCTGTTCTAATCCCTCTAATGATAAGGAACATAGATTTCATTGTTTGGACGTACGAAGGTGTCTTCTCAAATACATTTCAGTAACAGACACCTGGAAAAAAGATCACTCCTTATTTTTATCCTACCAGGGAGTTAGGAAAGGGCTTAGGGTATCAAAAAATACACTAGCCAGATGGATTAGGGAGGCGATATCTCTCGCTTATACCGCAGGTGGCGTGGAAATTCCAGAAGGTATAAAGGCTCACTCCACTCGTGCGGTAGCCACATCCTGGGCTGAGAGAGCAGAGGTGTCGATTGAAGACATTTGTAAGGCGGCCACATGGTCTTCTCCATCTACCTTTCTTAAGCACTATAGATTAGATCTAGGTGGCTCCTCCGACCTCACGTTTGGGAGAAGGGTGCTGAAGGCAGTAGTCCCTCCCTAGTCACTTTTTCACTTCTCTGAAAGTCTCTCGTTGTGCTGTCATGGCGACTGAATAAATACGTACGCTACTTACCTGGTAGCAGTGTTTTTTCAGGAGCCATGACAGCACCCTTATATTCCCTACCCTCTTTGCTTATGGGGATCGACACTTCCTTTAGTTAATTCCTAAGTTTATTCACTGGGTGAATTGTACCATATTTTAATATTGTTATGTGCTACTAGCCTACAAGGTCCTTTCATACTCTGTAAACCAACTGGCGGGGGAGTGAGGTGCCGCCCTTTTGTGTTTGAGGTTTCCTGTCCCTGAAGGGCGGATCCCCTCTCTCATTGTGCTGTCATGGCTCCTGAAAAAACACTGCTACCAGGTAAGTAGCGTACGTATTTTTGTGTGAATTTTTTTGTTGCACTACATTATAAACTTCTCTGATGTTCAATGTGCTCACCATGCATCTAGATATATTTCACAAGGAGGTTTAGCTTCCAAAATGGTGTCACTTGTGGGAGTTTTCCACTATTTAGGCACATCAGGGGCTCTCGAAACGAGACATGACAATTTTTTTCCAGCAAATTTTGCATTCAAAAAGTTAAATGTCAATCCTTTTCCTATCGAGCCCTGCTGTGTGCCCAAAGAGTAGTTTTCCCCCACATAAATTGCAATTGCACAATAACTTTTTTGTGGTCAATTTTGTCCTGTTACCCTTCCAAAAACAAAAAAAATTTCCTTCCACATTCCAAAAATTCATGTGAAGCACCTGAAGGGTTATAGAAAATCCAAAATTCAGAGGCACCAGAGAAAATATAGATAAATCATAACCTTTATTCCATCCTAAACCCCTTAACCTCCTGAGTTTTTTTCGGTTTTGCATTTTAGTTTTTTGCTCCCCTTCTTCCCAGAGCCATAACTTCTTTATTTTTCTGTTAATATTTCCACGTGAAGGCTTGTTTTTTTGCGGGACGAGTTGTACTTCTGAACGACACCATTGCTTTTACCATGTCGTGTACTAGAAAATGGGAAAAAATTTCTAAATGCAATCCCACACTTGTTTTTTTGTTTGTCTTTTTTACTCGGTTCACTAAATGCTAAAGCTGACCTGCCATTATGATTCTCCAGAACATTACGTGTTCATAGACACCAAGCATGTCTAAAAAAAAAAAAAAAAAGTGCCATTTTCCGATACCCATAGCGTCTCCATTTTTTGTGATCTCAGGTTAGGTGAGGGGTTATTTTTTGCATGTCAAGCTGATGTTTTTAATGATACCATTTTTATGCAGATATGATCTTTTGATTGCCCGTTATTGCATTTTAATTCAATGTCGCGGTGACCAAAAAAACTTAATTCTGGCGTTTTGACTTTTTTCTCGCTACTCCGTTTAGTGATCAGGTTAATCCTTTTTTATATTGATAGAGCGGGCAATTCTGAACACGGCGATACCAAATATGTTTATGTTTGATTTTATTTTTATTACCTGCGATCATGTGACAGGGATCACCAGAGTGCGTATTTCTGGCGCGATTGCCAGAAGCACGATTTAAATGCCGCTGTCAGATTTGACAGCGGTATTTAACTGGTTAATTGCCACCAGTGGATTGCGATTCCACCCGCTGCTATTGCGGGCACATGTCAGCTGTTCAAAACAGCTGACCTGTCCGTGGAAAGATGTGGGCTCACCGTCAGAGCCCACATCAAAGGGAGGGAGTACAACATCGCCATACTATTACGCCTGATGTCGGAAAGGTGTTAAAAAAAATCACATGGTGAAATACAATTGAGGTCGACAAGTGAAGCAATTTTCGGCTCAAAAGGAACTTTTTCAAACCTGAAGTACAATAAAAATTACAGCTAGGAAGTGGGGAGTACTAGATTGTGGCTTTTTATACACCAGAGAAAATGGGCTGAAGGGTTAATAAACTTAATGAATATGGTTTTGAATGCCTTGAGGAGTGCAGTTTCTAGAATGGTGTCACTTTTGAGTATTTTAAGTCATTTAGGCCCCTCATAGTTACTTCAAATGTGATGTGGTCTCAAAAAAAAAAAAAAAATTTTTTTTTTTTGGGGGGGGGGATGAGAAATCGTTGGTCAACTTTTAACCCTTATAACTTAACAAAATAAAAAATATTTTTTCAAAAATTGTGCTGACGTAAAAGTTGACTTGTGAAATGTTCTTTATTAACTATTTTGTGTAATATGACTCTCTGATTTAAGGGCATAAAAATAAAAAAAATTTAAATTGCTAAGTTTTCCAAATGTTCACCAAATTTCTGTTATTTTCATTAATCCATATCGAAGAAATGTTACCACTACCATACAGTACAATATGTCACGAAAAAACTCACTCAGAATCAGTATTCCAGAGTTATGACTTCATAAAGTGACACTGTTCAGAATTGATAAATTTGGCCTGGCCAGGAAGGTGAAAACAAGCGTGGGTGTTGAAGGGGTTAAAGTTTCTATTCTTTTTAAGATATCTGGGAGGATGTCTTACTAAGCTTTCTGTAAACATCCCAAATGTTAATTAGTTTCCAGTATCTTATTTGTTTTAGAAGTAATGTTTTCATATTCACAGCAGATTGCATTGGGGCCTATTTTTTTACTGTGCCCTTGTACTGACATATGTGGAATTTGGACTCATCTGTACATAAAACCTGATTCCATAATGTCTCACATATAACTGTTATCTTATATACATAATTTGTAAGGTAGCTAATGTTTACACATATGGTTTTGGTTAATAACTAATATTAGTGACACAGTGTGGACTGTTTAGTTGGGAGAATACAGCTGTAATCCATTCTTTATAAGGTAGGAAGTGAACGTAGCAGTAGGGGGCACGTAAGTAAAGACTGGAGAATTTACATACTTGAATTTATTTTTTATGAGTGCTAAATGTTTTTGCCCAATTTCTGATATATATTATTGTATACACTAGAATGTAAAAAAAACTTTTTTGAATAGAAAATAAAATATATGAAAGTGTGATGTCTCTTACAGAGCAGTGTACAAGCTTTACTTTCTGTAAGAATCATATTTCTGGCTTACACACAGTTTGGGTGGAATACAGTTGTCTGCTGGTTTGAAGGCTCTAGAGGTCAACGGAAGAGTCAGTCTGAGTTTCTTGGATTTGGCATTCAAAAGCATCTGATTTATTAGAGAGGGTTGGATAAATCAGAAATAAAGTTTTCAGATAAATTCTGATAGTCTGACTAACACTTAGAATCATAAATCAGGAAAATGTATATGACCACTAGTTGGAATCAAAGTAGAGCTATTTTCAATCTTCTCCTAAAATAGCCTTAAAATAGTATGCCCAGCTTATATAAATTTGGCAATTTCCCAAATCAATCATATTTTGCTATTGAGTTAGAGAAATCACCAAATTTTTTTAGTTTTAAAACAACAAAAACCATAATGACGTACACTGCATTAGCTAATAAATATTGTCATATCTTCATAAAACTGACATTCCCATATTATTGTGGAAGCCTAAGAATGGGAAGAAGGCACATTTATAGGGTGACACAGCCATCCCGGAAGTTGAGCATCACATTAGATGTGCCAATTCTGGTGCTTTGCCTTGTTCTTTTCGATGCCCTGGTGTGTTGGCAATCGGGGTAATGGGGTGATGAAGTTGATGTCAGCTGTGAATTGTCCAAAAAACACAGCTGACATCAAGTTCTGGTGTTAGTAATGGAGAGGTGTCTAAATACACCCCCATTATTAACCCTGTAGGAAAAAAAGAAAAACACACCTTTATTCAAATAAATACCCCCAACACTATTAGTTTTTTACCATTATATTTTTTAAAAAGTTAGTCGTAGCAGATTCAACATGAGAAAGATAGGGTGCACTATGCAATATATTTAAGTAAATCAGGGTAGGGTGCTACAATACGCATGAAAAGACTATCAACCGGAAACCATGAAAAAAGACATGCATTATATATATGTGCACACCTATATATATCATATATAGAAAAACATCTTTATTAATGACAAGACAAAAAGATAAAAACAGCTAAAACCAAAAAAACACCCCTGTTGCAGTTGGTGTCCATATGGGTATAATAGATGACACAAAATCATAGAATCCATAATGAATCCATATAGATGCAACTAAGTGCAAAAAAGGCCAGAGTTAATCAAGCATAAAATGCAAAGTGACATATTCTAATGCATTATTATGGCAGAAGTACATAATATAAGTAAATTACATGAGGGCAAAGTGGGCGTCCCCACAAGCCTACAATATCATAGCCATGGATCCAAATACCACACAAGGACAATAAGCCCACCTCCCGTACATGTGCAATCACCCCAAAAGACCTCTGATGAAATAGGAAATGGCAGGCTGCTATTCTGCAAGTAATAAGTCTGTCAAAAGTATGCAAGGCAAAATACCCGACAGTGAAAAGCAAAGCCGTCAGCTCAAGAGGGGGAGGGAGGTAAAGGGCAAGAAGAAGATGTAATAACACGGGGGGGTGTAGCAAGTTCGTCATAGCAGGTTCATCGTAGTCCACCAACTGCATTGTAGTCCACAAATGGAAACCTGAAAAACATAAACAGAGATAAATAAACACAAGACACTGTCCCTCATTCACCAATTTAGTACAAATAAAGTTCCCACACTAGTCCGCCGTAGTCCACCGAGTCTAATGTAGTCCTGAGCGCAGTGACCAGGAATGTCTGAACAGCAATGATGCTACTGATGTCACCGCTTTTCAGAGGTGCTGGGTCATCCCATCTCTGAAGAGCGGTGACAACAGTAAATTGGTGAATGAGGGATAGTGTCGGGGGTGTTTATTTGAATACAGTATTTTTGTGTCTGTTTTTCTTTTTCTTACTAGGTTAGTAATGGGGTGTCTGATAGACACCTCTCCGTTACCAGCACCAGCTTTGTTTTTGAAAAAAATGGGAGGCCCCATACGTCCTTTTTTTAATTTAGGCAATCATAAAAAACTGTCCAAAAAAAAAAACTCCACAAGGTGCAATTTTATAATGTGTGTGTATGGGCATTGTACAATTATATGTTGATATATCTGTTGGTCTATGTATGTATCTGTGCCTCTCTGTCTATACATCTATCTTCCATTGGGAAAATAAGTATTTGATACACTGCCAATTTTGCAAGTTTTCCAATCTATAAAGAATGGAGAGGTCTATAATTTTTATCATAGGCACACTTTAACTTTAAGAGATAAAATCTAAAAATAAAAAACAGAAAATCACATTGTATACTGCTCAAAAAAAAGGGAACACTTAAAAAACAGAATATAACTCCAAGTAAATCAAACTTCTGTGAAATCAAACTGTCCACTTAGGAAGCAACACTGTTTGACAATCAATTTCACATGCTGTTGTGCAAATGGAATTGACAACAGATGGAAATTATTGGCAATTATCAAGACACACTCAATAAAGGAGTGGTTCTGAAGGTGGGGACCACAGACCACATGTCAGTACCAATGCTTTCTGGCTGATATTCTGGTCACTTTTGAATGTTGGTTGTGCTTTCACACTCGTGGTAGCATGAGACAGACTCTATAACCCACACAAGTGGCTCAGGTAGTGCAGCTCATCCAGGATGGCACTTCAATGCAAGCTGTGGCTAGAAGGTTTGTTGTGTCTTTCAGCATAGTGTCCAGAGGCTGGAGGTGCTACCAAGAGACAGGCCAGTACACCAGGAGATGTGGAGGAACCCGTCGGAGGGTAACAACCCAGCAGCAGGACCGCTACATCAGCCTTTGTGCAAGGAGGAGCACTGCAAGAGCCCTGCAAAATGACCTCCAGCAGGCCACAAATGTGCCTGCACAAACGGTTAGAAACCGACTCCATGAGGATGGTCTGAGTGCCATTTCATGTCCATAATGTGGCAATACATTTTTGTCTCCCTGATCATAGCATTATGGACATAAAATTACTTGTATTAAAAGGTAACTTCAAATCTCATCGACACAGAAGGATCTGGGAATATAAGCTGATGATGTCCTTTGACACTCATAGTGCAGGAATGAATGTTTCGCATGGATTTATGTCTTTTTACATCAACTAAGGAATTTGCTCCTCAGACCATGTGGGGTCACCATAACATAGAACCAGACCCCAATCAGAGGACAATAAAGCATTCACACTCCTTATCTATGAACTGCTCCAATATTTATTGACATAACTGTTTATCACTCAGATAATGGTAATTTTGCTTAATGTCACCTGTCTTAGGCTACGTTCACATTTGCGTTGTGCGCCGCAGCGTCGGCGCCGCAGCGCACAACGCAAGCAAAAACGCGGCAAAACGCACGCTAAAACGCTGCGTTTTGCGCCGCATGCGTCGTTTTTGCCCGCAAGTTGGACGCAAAAAAAATGCAACTTGAAGCGTTTCTTGCGTCCAACGCTTGCGGCCATGCGGCGCAAAACGCAGCACAACGCATGTCCATGCGCCCCCATGTTAAGTATAGGGGCGCATGACGCATGCGGCGCCGCTGCGGCGCCCGACGCTGCGGCGCTGACCACAAATGTGAACGTAGCCTTATCTATGGCATTTTTCTGTGCTGTGTTGTGCATAAATATGTGATTCTTCAGAATTTGTATTAGTCTATGCCTGATGAAGAGACCTGAGTGGTCTTGAAAGCTTGCAATTTGTTACCATCTTTTCAGTTAGCCATTAAAAGGTATTAACCACTGAAGACTCTCAATTCTAAATATTTTTCTATCCACTGGCTAACACGGTACCAAGATATATATCTTTCATATAGAAAATGGAAGAAACACAAGATGACTGTCAATCTTCCTTGGTCTGTGGCTCCATGCAAGATCTTGCCTCTTCGGTTAAGGATGATTCTGAAAAAAGGTCAGTGATCATCCCAAAACTACATGGGAAGACCTGGTCAATGACCTGAAGAGAACTGGAACCACAGTCTCAAACATTACCATTAGTAACACACTAAATCGTCATGGATTAAAATCCTGCAGGTCCCCTTGCTCATGCCAGCACTTTTCCAAGCCCGTTTGAAGTTCACCAATGACCATCTAGATGATCCAGAGGAGGCATGGGAGAAGGTCATGTGGTCAGACATGAAAAATAACTTTTTGATTTTCAACTCCTCGTGCCTTGTTTGGATGAAATAGATGGATGAGTACAACTCCAAGAACAACCTCCCAAACATTGGGGTTGCTTTTCTGCAAAGGGGACATTACAACTGCACCATGATACTCAATTATGTACAGATACCATAGTTCTAGAACAGAACATCGAGGAACCCCAACATAATGCAGAAGAACCAAATCTCGAAGAATCCTGACATGAAGCAAATCGTTTTAATTAGCTTGTCATTACATTCAGCCCACTTACTGATTTTTTTCTTTGTTTCAAATGTTGCATTTATTTTTGCATTTGACAGCTTTGTCTTTTTATTCTGTTTCTTGTTACTACTTTATATAACTTTGAGAATATGTAATTGTCGCCTATGATTGAGTTTTAAATGCTCCTTTCATATAGTGTTTTTTTTTTTTTTTACATTTATTAACATGTCTAGTAACACATTTTTCTATACTTAATATGCAAAGTAATACATTTTGCACAAAGCGATAATAACTTCAACTGTCTTCATATTTTATAGAATCTATGTTATGGGGACACTTCCCTATTAACCCAAACTGCAAAAATATATTGTGCCATTTACTTAAAAGCTCCTTCCATTTCCAGTGATTAGTGGCTGTATGTTTCCGTATGTACTGTATACATGATGATAAAGTTTGCTACCTTGATCAAGTTTTATTCAACCCTTGTCAAAGTTTTTGTTTAGCATGATGAGTTAGACATTAATTAAAACATGTGGTTACAAAAGTAAAATGTACCCTATATGGAACAACTTGAGAAATTGTCACATTTTGTTTAACTTTGTTCATCCAAGCAAATACAAAGCAGAGCAGTCATGTCACTTAAAGTATAGAGTGCAGAAAGCCTGTATAGAGTAATATGTATTCTGATTTATAGATAATATTTAGATAAGTGCAAGGAATGTGTCAACATCTAATAATTTTAATGGACCATGTTTATGTCTGCATTGCTAAAATCTTGGTCTATGTAGGCAATTGCTTAATGCTGAACATGCATTATGAGCTGTATTCTTTTAACTGTGGGGATCAAATGAGATTATCAGGCTTAGGCCGGGGTCACACATGCGTGTTTTACGGATGTAAGAGCGCAGAAACTATGTCCGTAAAACTCGCATTACATACGGCACAATTATTCTCAATGGGGCTGCTCCTATCAGCCGTATATTACGGTTCAGTATTATACGGCTTTCTACGGCCGTACAAAATCGCAGCATGCTGCGTTTGTCAGCGTATTGCGCAAAAAAATCGCCAATGAAAGTCTATGGGGGCGAGAAAAATACAGATTCCACACGGACCAGCAGTGTGACTTGCGAGAAATACGCAGCGGTGTTAGTGAAAAGTCGGGAATTCAATTGCCGGCTTTTTATTTCTCCTGCACAAACCCGACATGATATGAGACATGGTTTACATACTGTAAACCATCTCATATCCCCCTTTTTTTTTTGCATATTCCACACTACTAATGTTAGTAGTGTGTATGTGCAAAATTTCAGCGCTGTAGCTGCTGAAATAAGGGGTTAAATGGCGGAAAAAATTGGCGTGGGCTCCCGCGCAATTTTCTCCGCCAGAATGGTAAAGCCAGTGACTGAGGGCAGATATTAATAGCCAGGAGAGGGTCCATGGTTATTGGCCCCCCTGTGGCTAAAAACATCTGCCCCCAGCCACCCCAGAAAAGGCACATCTGGAAGATGCGCCTATTCTGGCACTTGGCCACTCTCTTCCCACTCCCGTGTAGCGGTGGGATATGGGGTAATGAAGGGTTAATGCCACCTTGCTATTGTAAGGTGACATTAAGCCAGATTAATAATGGAGAGGCGTCAATTATGACACCTATCCATTATTAATCCAATTGTTTGAAAGGGTTAAAAAAAACACACACACATGATTTAAAAGTATTTTAATGAAATAAACACAGCGGTTGTTTTAATAATTTATTGCTCTCTCAATCCATTTCCAGGCCCTCGCTTGGCAAAATAATAAACGCACAAGATACATACCTTCAGATGAAACGTCACGTCCCACGAAGTAATCCATCTGAAGGGGTTAATTATTTTACAAGCAGGAGCCCTGCTAATGCAGCGGTGTGCTCGTGCTTGTAATTCCCCGGCAAATGAATGAAATGTAGGTCATTGACCTACATTTCCTTCAGTCGCGGTGATGCGCCCCCTGGTGGATGTCCTCATATGACCTGGAGCGTGGGAAAAAGTTCCCAGGCTGCAGTTCATGAGAACATCCAGCAGGGGCGCATCACCGCGACTGAATGTAAGTACAGATCCAGCTTTCCTTTCAGCACCCGGGGATTACAGGCACAAGCGAGTGGTTTATCGCAGCTCGTGCCTGTAATATTAGTTAACCCCTTCAGATGGATTACATCGTGGGACGTCATCGGACATCAGAAGGTATGTATCTTGTGCGTTTATTATTTTGCCAAGCGAGGGCCTGGAAATGGATTGAGAGAGCAATAAATTATTAAAACAACCGCTGTGTTTATTTCATTAAAATACTTTTAAATCATGTGTGTGTGTTTTTTTTAACCCTTTCAAACAATTAGATTAATAATGGATAGGTGTCATAATTGACGCCTCTCCATTATTAATCTGGCTTAATGTCACCTTACAATAGCAAGGTGGCATTAACCCTTCATTACCCCATATCCCACCGCTACAGGGAGTGGGAAGAGAGTGGCCAAGTGCCAGAATAGGCGCATCTTCCAGATGTGCCTTTTCTGGGGTGGCTGGGGGCAGATGTTTTTAGCCACGGGGGGGCCAATAACCACGGACCCTCTCCTGGCTATTAATATCTGCCCTCAGTCACTGGCTTTACCATTCTGGCGGAGAAAATTGCGCGGGAGCCCACGCCAATTTTTTCCGCCATTTAACCCTTTATTTTAGCAGCTACAGCGCTGAAATCTTGCACATACACACTACTAACATTAGTAGTGTGGAATATGCAAAAAAAAAGGGGATATGAGATGGTTTACTGTATGTAAACCATGTCTCATATCCTGTCGGGTTTGTGCAGGAGAAATGAAAAGCCGGCAATTGAATTACCGGCTTTTCACAGATATCGCGCTGAATGAAATCTAAATACAGAATATATATATATGTGTCTCAATGACATATATATATATATATATATATATCTAATATATAATTGCCTAGAATACTACTTCCTGCAATTTGTGCCAACTTCCGTGGCTTTGTCCGGAGCTAATGTCCGGAGCTAATGTCCGGAGCTAATGTCCGGAGCTAATGTCCGGAGCTAATGTCCGGAGATAAGTGACGTCACCAGTGTCCTACACCCAGGCAGAGCACAGGGGCCCCAGGCAGCATATGGGGCCCCAGGCAGAGCACAGTGGCCCCAGGCAGAGCACAGGGGCCCCAGGCAGCATATGGGGCCCCAGGCAGAGCACAGTGGTCCCAGGCAGAGCACAGGGGCCCCAGGCAGCCTATGGGGCCCCAGGCAGAGCACAGGGGCCCCAGGCAGAGCACAGGGGCCCCAGGCAGCATATGGGGCCCCAGGCAGAGCACAGGGGCCCCAGGCAGCATATGGGGCCCCAGGCAGAGCACAGTGGCCCCAGGCAGAGCACAGGGTCCCCAGGCAGAACATGGGGCCCCAGGCAGAGCACAGGGGCCCCAGGCAGAGCACAGGGGCCCCAGGCAGCATATGGGGCCCCAGGCAGAGCACAGGGGCCCCAGGCAGCATATGGGGCCCCAGGCAGAGCACAGGGGCCCCAGGCAGCATATGGGGCCCCAGGCAGTGCACAGTGGCCCCAGGCAGAGCACAGGGGCCCCAGGCAGCATATGGGGCCCCAGGCAGAGCACAGTGGTCCCAGGCAGAGCACAGGGGCCCCAGGCAGCATATGGGGCCCCAGGCAGAGCACAGGGGCCCCAGGCAGAGCACAGGGGCCCCAGGCAGCATATGGGGCCCCAGGCAGAGCACAGGGGCCCCAGGCAGCATATGGGGCCCCAGGCAGAGCACAGTGGCCCCAGGCAGAGCACAGGGGCCCCAGGCAGAACATGGGGCCCCAGGCAGAGCACAGGGGCCCCAGGCAGAGCACAGGGGCCCCAGGCAGCATATGGGGCCCCAGGCAGAGCACAGTGGCCCCAGGCAGAGCACAGGGGCCCCAGGCAGCATATGGGGCCCCAGGCAGAGCACAGTGGTCCCAGGCAGAGCACAGGGGCCCCAGGCAGCATATGGGGCCCCAGGCAGAGCACAGGGGCCCCAGGTAGCATATGGGGCCCCAGGCAGAGCACAGGGGCCCCAGGCAGCATATGGGGCCCCAGGCAGAGCACAGTGGCCCCAGGCAGAGCACAGGGGCCCCAGGCAGAACATGGGGCCCCAGGCAGAGCACAGGGGCCCCAGGCAGCATATGGGGCCCCAGGCAGAGCACAGGGGCCCCAGGCAGCATATGGGGCCCCAGGCAGAGCACAGTGGCCCCAGGCAGCATATGGGGCCCCAGGCAGAGCACAGTGGCCCCAGGCAGAGCACAGGGGCCCCAGGCAGCATATGGGGCCCCAGGCAGAGCACAGTGGTCCCAGGCAGAGCACAGGGGCCCCAGGCAGCATATGGGGCCCCAGGCAGAGCACAGTGGCCCCAGGCAGAACATGGGGCCCCAGGCAGAGCACAGTGGCCCCAGGCAGAGCACAGGGGCCCCAGGCAGAACATGGGGCCCCAGGCAGAGCACAGGGGCCCCAGGCAGAGCACAGGGGCCCCAGGCAGCATATGGGGCCCCAGGCAGAGCACAGGGGCCCCAGGCAGCATATGGGGCCCCAGGCAGAGCACAGGAGCCCCAGGCAGCATATGGGGCCCCAGGCAGAGCACAGTGGTCCCAGGCAGAGCACAGGGGCCCCAGGCAGCCTATGGGGCCCCAGGCAGAGCACAGTGGCCCCAGGCAGAACATGGGGCCCCAGGCAGAGCACAGGGGCCCCAGGCAGAGCACAGGGGCCCCAGGCAGCATATGGCGCCCCAGGCAGAGCACAGTGGTCCCAGGTAGAGCACAGGGGCCCCAGGCAGCCTATGGGGCCCCAGGCAGAGCACAGGGGCCCCAGGCAGCATATGGGGCCCCAGGCAGAGCACAGGGGCCCCAGGCAGCATATGGGGCCCCAGGCAGAGCACAGTGGCCCCAGGCAGAGCACAGGGGCCCCAGGCAGAACATGGGGCCCCAGGCAGAGCACAGGGGCCCCAGGCAGAGCACAGGGGCCCCAGGCAGCATATGGGGCCCCAGGCAGAGCACAGTGGCCCCAGGCAGCATATGGGGCCCCAGGCAGAGCACAGCGATATTTTGGACCACTGTGCGGTGTTTCAGACCCCCTGTGTGATGTCTGGGGCCCTGTTCTTAAGTATATTAAAGATTAAAGTAACGTATATTAAAGTATATTATAGATCAAATTTGACACGTTTATGAGCACCATTGAGTGATATACTCAAGAATGACATAATTTTTCAACATTTTATGGTTTCAAACTGTAAACACTCAGAGTTTTTTTTACTTCAACCAGAAAACCTTAACGGTTCATAAAAAACTTGACTGTTCAGGATATGATAAAAGTCATAGTATTCTGAATCTTTAACTTATAAAGATACCTTTACATGGGGTGATTATTGGTTCCAGAGAGGCTTTCGGCCGATAATCGTACACATGGCTGGTGACAGGACAATACAATATAAACGTTCAAAGGTAAACACTGATAACATTAAAATCTAATATATAATTGCCTAGAATACTACTTCCGGCAATTTGTGCCAACTTCCGTGGCTTTGTCCGGAGATAATGTCCGGAGATAAGTGACGTCACCAGCGTCCTACACCCGCTCAGGGTGGACAAAGATATATGCCTTCGTGGTGCGCGGCACTTTTCTGATTGGTTGCCGCCTGCCGCGAGCGACCAATCAGAAATGTGCCGTACTGTCAAGAATTGTCAAGAGCTGGTGAGTGCAGCCATTTTTTGTTCTTTCTTACTATTATTTATTAATTGTATTATTCTTACATTTGAATAAATAAAGTATATATGGATTCTAGACTCCCGATTCTTTAGAATCGGGCTGCCATCTAGTATATATATATATATATATATATATATATATATATATATATATATATATATATATATATATATATATATATATACTGTATATATGTTTTCCCGAACATTTGAGCACATAAATCCATTAGATGTCGGTTTTGCAAGCCTGCGCGAAAATCTTGCAGTACGGATGCCATACGGATTACATACGGAGGATGCCATGCACAAAATACGCTGACACACCCTGACTACGGATCAATATTTTGGGAACATTTCTCCGTATTACGGCCGTAGTACGGACGTATAATACATGGCGTATTGTCTTACGCCAAGTGTGACCCCAGCCTTATAAGGAGCAATTATAAAAAGTAACAAATATAAACAGGAAGCTAGAATTCAACTTGTTAAACCCATTCACCTTCATTGACATTGATAACCAGCATTTGAGCCGTTTTATGTGTAAAGCCTTTCTATACAATTAGGTGGTTTATTGTGTTGCTGATTCATTTGCAGGTTGTAGAACCATTCCAGGTTTTTTTTTGTAGTGCTGGAGTGGTGCTACTAAACTAAGGTCCTTGCCCCTACTCTTATACTTACCCGTCATCATATTCACCTTTTTCGGCACCGCACTGCTCCCTCAGCACCATCTTGTGACCACCTCTTCTGACTTGCTGGAAGTCAGAAGTTATGTCACAAGCTCTCAATGCAAGTCTATGAAAGCCAAAACGAGGATCTCATAAACTTGCATTGAAAAGTCACCTCCGGCTCACTCCAGCAAACACTGGAGTGATTTGGCAGGTCACAAATTGCAGGAAACCAACGGAAGAGGCGGCAATAGAAGGTTAATATGGCAGCAGGTGACGATCCGACTAGGTGCAGGGGACTTTGATTCAAAGCACCACTCCAGCTGTAAAATAAAAAAAATGCTGGAGTGGTGCTTTAAGTTGTCAAGAAATTTGAATTTTAGCAATGCGGGTAAAATTATTCAACATGTACAGTACTTGTCCTCAATGTGACATTTGGACATACAGTATGTAGGCCATCGGAGTTGTTGAACTAACTACATTCCACCGGGAGACATGAAATACTGCAGCTGTATAAATGTCCACCATGTTGTTCATGTCATCATAGTGTATCCCTCAGTATACAATAGTACAGGTAATTATTTTCTCATGCCCATATAACCTTTTACAGTACATTGAACCAGATAACGGAATGTTTATCATTACGAAGGATTTTAGGTCAATGTCAATTTTGGTAAGATAAAGTCCTCTGCTCCTACAAGTGCAAAGGTGGGATAACATGATTATTCCTGAGATAATCCACATGATATGATAGGACAGCATCAGTTGAAGACTAGCGGATCTCTGTCATTGCTTAATGTTAAAATTAAGTGCGGCTGACATAAAGCCAGCGCTTCCCACTGTCATATACACCTGCTTAAAGTAAATACAACATCCACTGGTTGACTAGTTTCTCGGGTGCCCTGACTGAGAACACATTGAGATTGTCTGGCACTTTACTGCTACTCTGAGTTAGACGTTAAACTTCCCAGCTGTGTTTATACATTCTTGGTGTTGAACTCTGCCACCTGCATGTAGTCCCATTCTTATTTCTGTGTTGGAGTAACCAAGCAGCCTCCCTTCCTCTTCAGATGCAAAAGAAATTCTTCAACATTTTAAAGGCCATTAAACACATTCCATTCTTGAAGTAGGTTATTTAAGACATGCATTAGATTTATTCTTCATATTGTATGTCTGGGGTATCCGACTGCCATAGAATTATTGTACACCATGATCCAGGATCTACTGTAACTACTTTCATATGCTGCTGATATAGTGCATATTTCATTCTCACTTTAATTTTCCTTTCAAAATATTTGAGATCTACTACATCATACGTGCAGGTTTTCTTGACCAAGAAATGATTTGCTGCTCCTCTCCGAAGGAACAAAGCTTCAAACCAGATAGGACAGCCAAAATATAACTCAGGTGCTATTTTTTTATACATATTTTCTTGTCAGACTACAAAGTTGCAGAGAAGACATTTGATTTTTGTCTGTCTGAAAAGCTCAGCATTAGAAACATATTTGTTGTGTTTTATTTCATTGTAATAACATGCCCAAATAGGTAGTGCACGTAATAAAGGGGAAAAGTTAACCCTCAGATGATGCACCAAATAAGCAATACACAAACAAAGAGGATGCTCTCTATTATCAGTGCCCCAAAACCTAGTGGTTAAAAAATTGGAAAAATAAAATACATCCTCCATGAATGAACTAGCATTGAGTGTTATAACTAGAGATGAGCGAACCCGAACTGAAAATTTCAGGGTTCGTACAAGAAACAGTGCTGAACTCTGAACACTAAAACGAACTACAGCACCAAAGTTTGGGTCCCCATTGACTTATATGGGGTTTGGGGTCTGGTTCAAGTTTGGATAGCGTTCTAGTAACCGAACTTTGAACTAAAAGTTCTGTCGAACCCTATGTATCCAAACATCCACAGGTCCGCTCATCTCTAGTTATAACCTATCCATAGGTTGGAGTATACCTTTTTGATCAGTTGGGGTCTTACCTCTGGGACCCCCATCTATTCTGGGAACAGGACTCTAAAATGCCCCATTGGTATGGACCCTAGTACTATACTGTTACTGTACTCTCCAGGAAGTCCCATAGAGCATGAATGGAGTTGTGTGCATGCATTTCAAAGCCCCATTCCTGGGACTGGTGGGAATCCCACCTGATTGACCCCACCAGTAAAAAGGTATCATCATCCTGTGGAAAGGTGATAAAGTTTCAATGATGGGAATAACACTTTGAAGACAATCTGTTACCAGGCATTTTCTTGTTTCTGAGAGCAGCATGATATATGTATAGAAACCCTAATTGTAGTGATCATTAGTGGGCTACAAGGTGAAGTTTTGATAGAAGAACAGTTTTTTCTGCTGCTATTATACAGTAGCATTTCTCTGAATGCTGAGCTCTGTATATCCCTGTCCACACCACTGATTGGCAGCTTTCTGTGTAGAGTGTGCTGCCAATCTGTGGTGTGGTGGTGTTACACAGATCAGGAGGACTACATGCCATGAGA
Source organism: Ranitomeya variabilis (assembly GCF_051348905.1). NCBI lineage: Eukaryota > Metazoa > Chordata > Amphibia > Anura > Dendrobatidae > Ranitomeya > Ranitomeya variabilis. Next base: position 229,021,394 of record NC_135236.1, on the reverse strand, counting down.
CACCTAGTCCTTTAATAATAATCTCCTGCGAATAAAACACTGATTAAATTGAAACAATAACAAGCATCCTAGTAAGTGACACATCGCTGGAATCATTGTCTCTGCCTCTACTCTATGCTGTTCTCAGAATAAATAGAAAAAATCTACTGACAGATTCCCTTTAAAATGTATTATGTTAAAAAAAAAAAGATCAAAAAATGTTTCGGGGCTTAGAAAACGATTTTGTGTGCAGAAATAGTAAAACATTAAATAAACTATATTAATATGGTACAACCATAATCAAACTGATCTGCAGAATAAAATTAATAAGCCATTTACATCTGCAATGAATGAAGCTGAAGCAAAACCCCAATGGTCAGAAAGGACCACTGCTCCAACAGAAAATAGATTAAAAAAGCCATAAAATTATGCAATAAATAATATGTACCCCTAGATCAGTGTTTCCCAAACTCCAGTCCTCACGGACCCCACGGGTCATGTTTTCAGGATTTCCATAGTGTTGCACAGCTGAAGCAATTCCTGATGCCATGATGATACTTCCACTACTTGAGAAATACTAAGGAAATCCTGAAAACATGACCCGTGGGGTCCGTGAGGACTGGAGTTTGGGAAACACTGCCCTAGATGATGCAATTTAAAAATGCAAATTGGCTGAGAAAAATCAACCCGTTTGTATCGTTACGGTGATGGAAAGTGCGGTATACCAGAGTCATCTTGCTAGCTAACAGTTCGATGTACGGATTTACATTCTAAACTCAACTATTTCTGTAGACCAACATTATCTAACCCTTGATATGTTGTCTGACTAGTGTCGCCGTTCCTGCGGTGATCTCAGATTTTATTTCCTTTAACAGCATAATAGGGCACTTTTGACAAGAGGGCTATTTTCAGTATCATAGCTACCGGGGGGGCAGAGGGGGCCATCGCCCCGTGCCTGGAGCTCAGAGGGGGCCCACCCGGAGCTACACCACTGTTACTGTATCAGCGTGCGCAGCGCACCGATACAGTTACCATCTGCGGCAGAGCAGGGAGAATCGATCTCCCTGCTTTTCCGCCCGCTATGGGGCCCCTGAGCAGGCCGGGGGGGCTCGGTGCCCCCCGCCCGTCACTGCATTGATGAGGGAAGAAGCGCTGTGCTTCTCCCATCATCCCCCTGTCAGCGTCTGGCGTCGCCGACGCTGACAGTGGGCGCAATGACATCACCACCCGGCACCCGCTGTCAGAAGATGAGCGGGAGGACAGAGCACTGCTGGAGCAAGGAGGAAGAGAGATGAGTATTTATTGTTTTTTATGGGGGCTGCCTTATACTTCAGGATCTGCCTATAGGGGGCTGCCTTATACTTCAGGATCTGCCTATAGGGGGCTGCCTTATACTTCAGGATCTGCCTTTAGGGATGCTGCCTTATACTTCAGGATCTGCCTATAGGGGGGCTGCCTTATACTTCAGGATCTGCCTATAGGGGTGCTGCCTTATACTTTAGGATCTGCCTATGGGGGGCTGCCTTATACTTCAGGATCTGCCTATAGGGGGGCTGCCTTATACTTCAGGATCTGCCTATAGGGGTGCTGTCTTGTACTTCAGGATCTGCCTATAGGGGTACTGCCTTTTACTACAGGGTCTGTCTATGGGGTGCTGTCTTATACTACAGAGTCTGCCTATGGGGTGTTGCCTTTTACTAGAGTCTGCCTATGGGGTGCTTCCTTATACTACATGGTCTGCCTATGGGGTGATGCCTTTTACTAGAGTCTGCCTATGGGGGGTGCCTTATACTACAAGGTCTGCCTATATGGGTGCTGTGAATCTGCTTATGAGTTGCTGCCTTATACTACAAGGTCTGCCTATGGGGTGCTGTCTTATACTACAGGGTCTACCTTTGGGGTGCTGTCTTGTGCTATAGCGTCTGCCTATGAGTACTGCCTTGTGCTATAGAGTAGGCCTATGGGGAGTGCATTATACTATATGGAGGCTTAAGGGGAGTGCATTATACTATATAGAAGACCTATGGGGAGTGCTTTATATTATATTTAGGATGGTCTGGTGCATTATACTATATGGAGGCCATCTAGTGGGCCATCATACAGTGTGGAGATTACAGTGAAGGGGCCATCATACAGTGTTGGAGCCATCAAACAGTTTGGGGGCTACTAAGGGGTGAGTATAATGTGTGGATGGTACTATACAGTGAGGGGGCATTATACTATATAGGGGAACTGTACAGGAGGGCAGACTCTGGACATTATTAAATGTAAAGTGGGCACTTCTTGTTATAGGTGATCTCAGGTTACTGTGACTATCAAAGAGGCACACATGGCAATATTACTTTCTAGGGGGCAAAATATGGGCACTGTTTTCTAGGGCACTTGCACCCGGCATTACTGTATTCTAGAGGGTTGCTTTAGAATTTAGAAGCTACAGAGAACCACACAGCAGGGGCAGTAATCGTGACACATACGGCAGCAGCGGCTCAGTATTGGGGTATCAGGGGCAGTAATCGTGACACATACGGCAGCGTCTCAGTATTGGGGTATCAGGGGCAGTAATAGGGACACATACGGCAGCAGCAGCTCAGTATTGGGGTATCAGGGGCAGTAATCGTGACACATACGGCAGCGTCTCAGTATTGGGGTATCAGGGGCAGTAATAGGGTCACATACAGCAGCAGCAGCGGCTCAGTATTGGGGTATCAGGGGCAGTAATAGGACACATACAGCAGCAGCGGCTCAGTATTGGGGTATCAGCAGGATAAGGAGTTTGTGCAGGTTGGGAATAGATGGTGATGGGGCTGGAATATGAGAAGTGAAATGTGTCTTTGTTGTATTCTCTGCAGACGAGTCCTGGCTGGAAGAAGTTGTCATGTCAGTCTGGGCCAGATGGAAAAGACGGGAAAAGTGAACGATTCCATCAGAGAACGTCAGTGGTAAGTCATTATCTGTAAGTGTGCTATGATCTCTTATATGTTCTGTAGGACTGGTATCTACCACTGACCATATGGCGGTAATATCCATGTTGGTCGTTATATAGAGATTATCTTCTGTAACAGCGCGGTCATCTGCTGAGGTTCTCCTCCACTATTAGGGTGCGTCACCGAATTGTAATGAAGGTTACCTGGTTAGGGGCCCACTCAGAAGCTTTGCCCCCTTGAACCAAAACTCTAGCTACGCCTCTGGCTATTTTGGATCATTAACCATGTCACATCTATGAAACTATCTCCCCACATCCATATCAGCTTCCAGGGCCAAGTTACTAAAACTTAAAAAGATATGGATTCTTAGGACTAACTGAAATAAAGCGATTAGGTTTGGAAATCTTGGGTTACTTCAGATCTTAGAAATAAGTCTGTAATATTCTTTTAAAGTATGATAAACGGCTTGCCTTATTAAAATGTATTGTAATGCTGCAAAGTAAATTTCTCCTGGAACCAGTAAAACTATACAATACATCCAGAAACATCAAAACCTAGACTTTTAGACAGAGGAAATGAAAGACATATTTTATACCCCTGAAGAACCTAACAAAAAACAAAAACATCTGGAATACTTCTATCAGAAATCAAGCAATCTCCTGTTGACTTTCTAAAATAGTTTATAAATGTGGATTTTATATACTGGCACATAGTATGGCTGACAGTGCTGGTAGATCTCCATATCGTATTCAACCATGATTTCAAGGAGAATTATTCTGAAAACATACTAAATAGAAGATTATTTAGACAAATAATAAGGAGCATGTGAGGTAAGAAATCTGATATGCCTAAGAGTTTACCTAGGAATAAATATGTATTATTGACGTCATATAGCTTCTATTATATTAAAAAAAGTGTTTTCCTAATTTGGCAGGTTATCTTCTATACTTCATATAAGTTATAACTTGTTGGTCTCTATTGGTCCAACCACTGAGATCCTCACTGATCCCAAGAACGGGGCTCAGAAATGCCCCTTAATAGTGGAGTGTTCATTAAAAATAAATGAAAAATATGCAAACAGGGCATTTTGGGGATATGATGTATGATGCTCTCAAATGTTGGTAGGAAGGATGTTAAAATCGTATCGCTTGTTTCAGGGATCTACACTTACATATTAGAATTATATGGAACTCCTCTGCTTATATAATGTTTATACAAATATGTTTTATTATGGTTATCTATATGAGGAGTGATCCACCTTTCTACAGTATTTAACAATCGTTTTGTACCTCCATTGGTCCAATCAAACTTTCCTGCTGCTGTCCAAATTTGATCAAAAGTGCATCTTGTCTCGAATAGCGATACATTGACTCGAAGGGTGCTTTCACAGTGCGTTCTTCGCCATTATCAGTGGCCTCGTTGAGGCTTAAGTTCGAATTCCCTGCAATACGGATTTCGGGGGTATGCGCCGTCAGGGCCAGGTGTCCACCTCTAGTAGGCGTATATGTCCAAAAGTTATGCATGACAGAGCACACGGTTACTTTGTCTGCAGCATTATAGTCCATGGCCCCATTGGCACACATGCCCGAAACCTGTTTTGTGGGCGGGTTCAAACATAAGCACGACGGGACCAACGAACATGGCAAAAACGCAGTGTGAAAACTTGAGAACTTGAGGTTTATGAACAATATTTTGATTTCTAGATTTGACCTAGAACCTTTGTAAGATATGTTGGCTGCAAGATAGTATGGTGATAAATCCCTGGGGCTTTGTATTTGAAAGAACAGAAAATTAATACTTTTGCCATGATTACTTCATTTCTGGTCATGTAATAATAAAAAATATGCTACATAATCCCTTTTTTTTAAATAAGTCAATACCTTAAACAGATTATAGGTAAAATAGCTTTTTTTCCTATACCATAAACTATCAGCCACTTTGTCTTACTGCAAACATCTGCATTAACATGTTATTGTGTGGTTAAAATATTTTCCTCCGGGTGGGCTACTTTGTTATATTTGTACAGTCTTACATTGTAACTCAGCATAATCCATATTCTAAATATTTTTCTCTCAGGGATCAAATTCCAGTTAATGTGTCTTGTGACAAGACTGATGGTAAATAGTTGAACTTGCCATTAGTATCGTCACATAGCTAATATATTATGGTTAACTATAGAATACGTCAGCTGTGATGGAAATAAATGTTATCGTACATAAGAAATTACCTACAACATGTACAGTGTATACTATTTTATAGTGCTCAGATTGTGATTGCTGAGAATGATGAGTGATGCACTCGTTTAATATCATAATTCAGCTATTCTGCTCCAATGATTGCTCTGAAGACAAACATGATGGGAGACCAAACCATCCGGAAACTCGTCTGATAGTAAACTGCAAAAAAGCAGCTTGCAATGTATTGGAATACATGCAAGCTGTAAGAGAAAAAGTTAAGAATTTTTAATAAAAAGAAATTACAAAAATTCATATTATATAACTGCAATTGAATTTAACCCCATAACACACAATGACTTGCAGTGTCCATCTTTGGGTACCTTCCCATGTTTGGTGCGGGTCCGGCAATGAGCCCGCACCTTTTCAGGCACAGGACAGATGATCTGATCAGCTGTCATGTGCCCCTAACAGATGCAATTGGAATCCGGATTCACCCACAGCTGTTAACCTGTTAAATGCCGCTGTCAATCTCTGACAGCATTTAACATGCACGCCCTGGAAGCACATCGCAACCCATGCCCATCGGCGCCCATATCACATGACCGCGGGTTGCCAATGGGTTGGCATGATAACCCATGGTCTGCAGCAGACCCATGTGGTTGTCATAGCCGGATTGCTATGAGCACCGCCCAGTGGTTGGTGCTCTTGTCAAGTGACCATTTCTGCTACAATGTTTTTACACATATAAAAAAAATAAAAAAATATAAAAATATTCAAATCACCCAGCATTTCCCTCATTAAAAATAAAACAATAGCATCAAAATAAATAATGCACATATTTGGTATCACCATTTTCAGAATCACCCGATCTGTCAATATATAAAAAGAATCCGATCGGTAAACGGCGTAACGCGAAAAAAAAATCAAAATGCCAGAATTATGGGTTTTTTTTGGTCACCGCAACATTGCATTAAAATGCAATAATGGGCGATCAAAGGGTCGTATCATTAAAAAGTCAGCTCTGCACACAAAAAATAAGCCCTCACCTGACCCGATATCACGAAAAATGGAGACGCTGCGGGTCTTGAAAAATGACAACTTATTTTTTTTTTTTCACCACTTGAAAAAAAAGAACCTAGACATGTTTGGTGTCTGTGAACTTGTAATGACCTGGAGAATCATAATGGCAGGTCAGTTTTAGCATTTAGTAAACATGGTAAAAAACAAAGCAAAAAACTATTTCACCGGAGTTTATTTCCCGTTTTAAAGTATTCTATATGGCAAAACCAATGGCGTTGTTCAAAAGTACAACTCTTGCTGCAACAATCAAGCCCTCGCATGGCCATATTGATGGCAAAATAAAACAATTTTGTCTCTGGGAAGAAGGGGAACAAAACAGACACAAAATCAGAAATACCCCCTGGTCCTTAAGGGGTTAAAATGCACTTTTGTATGTAATGCCTAAAGTGTTCTGTGTCAAGCACTGATCAAGAAAGAGTTTGAGGGCTCATTCTTGCAGTGGAGTCATCGACGATTCTCCTGTTCCCCTTCGGACCAATCTGAGCATAAAAAGAGAACCTGTATGAGCCTACAGTGTGCACTATAGGTACAAAGCAATTGCAGAATTATTAGTACAAAAATTGTAACTGCTCATATTTATTTTGAGTTCTTGGCAATACATCAGCTAGTAACTATTGACTTATATTTTTATAAACCAACATGTTACACATTAAGTAGTGCAGTTAAATATGGGTTAATAATTAGAAAAAATTATTTTACCATATTGTTTTGATCAGAGCATATGAATTGTATAAAATATAACACAACATTTTGTGGTTAAGAAATAATATGACCAAAACATGAGTCATGCTTAAGACATGCCATGATTTTAATTACCTAGCCACTCAAAGAAATGGCATTTAATATCTTTAATAAGTAGCTCCACGATGTGCACAAATCTGCTTTTATAATTAACCCTTTACTATGGAGCATCATTCTTGTCAATACAAGGTATAATCATTTCCCACAAATAACATCAGCTGAAGATTCTTTGGACTCTCTGAAAACTAGCTGTGTGGTTGTTTCAAGATGCACAATAAGGAGACACTTGAAGAAAAATTGGCTGCATGGTCGAGTCGCCAGAAGAAAGCCATTACTGCACAAGTGCCACAAAGTTTCTTGCCAACAGTACGCAAAACAGCACAGAGACAAGCCTCAAAACTTCTGGAACAAAGTAATTTGAAGTGATGACGACATTGATGAGACCAAAATTGTACTTTTTGGCCACAACCATACACGTTACATTTGGAGAGAGGTCAACAAGGCCTATGATGAAAAGAACACCATTCCTACTGTAAAGCACGGAGTTGGATCTCTGATGTTTTGTGGATGTGTGAGCTACAAAGGCACAGGAAACTTGGTCAAACTTGAAGGAAAGATGAATGCAACACGTAATCAGAAAATACTTGAGGCAAATTTGCACTCATCAGTCTGGAAGCTACGCATGGGACGTACTTGGATGTTCCAACATGACAACGATCCAAAATACAAGGCCAAGTCGACCTGTCATTGGCTACAGCAGAACAAACTGAAGATTCTGGAGTGGTCATCTCAGTCTCCTGACCTCAATATCATTGAGAAACTCTGGGGAGATCACAAGCGCGCAGCTCATGCTAGACAGCCCAGGAATTTACAGGAACTGGAGGCTTTTTGCCAAGAAGAGTGGGCAGCTTTACCATCTGAGAAAATAACCTCATCCACAACTACCACAAAAGACTTCAAGCTGTCATTAATGTTAAAGGGGGCAATACATGGTATTAAGGAATGGGGTATGTAAACTTTTGAGCAGGGTCATTTGGATGTTTTGGGTTGTCTTTATGATTTAAAAAGCGAAAACACTTTAAAATAGTAACATAGTTGTTAAGGTTGAAGGAAGACTTTAAGTCCATCTAGTTCAACCCATAGCCTAACCTAACATGCCCTAATATGTTGATCCAGAGGAAGGCTAAAAAACCCATGTGACAAAGAGTAAGCTCCACATTGGGGAAAAAAATTCCTTCCCGACTCCACACACGGCAATCAGACTAGTTCCCTGGATCAACGCCATATCAAGAAATCTAGTGTATATAACCTGTAACATTATACTTTTCAAGAAAGGCATCCAGTCCCTTCTTAAATTTAAGTAATGAATCACTCATTACAATATCATATGGCACAGAGTTCTATAGTCTCACTGCTCTTAAAGAACCCGCGTCTGTTATTATGCTTAAACCTTCTTTACTCCAGACGTAGGGGATGCCCCCTTGTCCCTGTCTCAGGTCTATGATTAAAAAGATCATCAGAAAGGTCTTTGTACTGTCCCCTCATATATTTATACATTAAAATAAGATCACCCCTTAGCCTTCGTTTTTCCAAACTAAATAGCCCCAAGTGTAATAACCTATCTTGGTATTGCAGACCCCTCAGTCCTCTAATAACCTTGGTCGCTCTTCTCTGCACCCGCTCTAGTTCAGCTATGTCTTTCTTATACACCAGAGACCAGAACTGTGCACAGTATTCTAAGTGTGGTCGAACCAGTGACTTGTATAGAGGTAAAATTATTGTTCTCCTCATGAGCATGTATGCCTCTTTTAATGCATCCCATTATTTTATTTGCCTTTGTAGCAGCTGCCTGACACTGGCCACTAAATGTGAGTTTGTCATCCACCCATACACCCAGGTCTTTTTCATTGACAGCTTTGCGCAGAGTTTTAGGATTAAGCACATAGTTATACATCTTATTACTTCTACCCAAGTGCATGACCTTACATTTATCCCTATTAAAGCTCATTTGCCATTTATCAGCCCAAGCTTCTGGTTTACATAATTCATCCTGTAATATAAAATTGTCCTCTTCTGTATTGATTACCCTGCAGAGTTTAGTGTCATCTGCAAATATTGAAATTCTACTCTGTATGCCCCCTACAAGGTCATTAATAAATATGTTAAAAAGAAGAGGGCCCAATACTGACCCCTGTGGTACCCCACTGCTAACCGCGACCTAGTCCGAGTGTGCTCCATTAATGACCACCCTTTGTTTCCTATCCCTAAGCCAGCTCTTAACCCACTTACACATATTTTCCCCTATCCCCATTGTTCTCATTTTATGTATCAACCTTTTGTGTGGCACCGTATCAAAAGCTTCGGAAAAGTCTATATACACTACATCTACTGGGTTCCCTTGGTCCAGTCCGGAACTTACCTCTTTATAGAAACTGATCAGATTAGTCTGACAGGAACGGTCTCTAGTAAACCCATGCTGATATTGGGTCATGAGGTTATTCCTCATCAGATACTCCAGTATAGCATCCCTTAGAAAACCCTCCAGGATTTTACCCACAGTAGAGGTTAAGCTTACTGGCCTATAATTTCCGAGTTCAGTTTTTTTGTCCCCTTTTTGAATATTGGCACCACATTTGCTATACACCAGTCCTGTGGTACAGACCCTGTTATTATGAAGTATTTAAAGATTAAAAATAATGGTTTATCAATGACTGTACTTAATTCCTGCAATACTCGGGGGTGCATCCCATCAGGGCCTGGAGATTTGTCAATTTTAGTGATTTTTAGACACCGCTGTACTTCCTGCTGGGTTAAGCAGATGACATTTAATGGGGAATTTTTGTTATCACTGATCATATTGTCTGCCATGGAATTTTCTTGTGTAAATACTGATGAAAAAAAAGTCATTTAGTATATTGGCTTTTTCCTCACCCTCATCCACCATTTCACCCAGACTATTTTTAAGGGGGCCAACACTATCATTTTTAGTTTCTTACTATTTATGTAGTTAAAGAATATTTTGGGATTATTTTTACTCACTCTGGCAATGAGTCTCTCTGTCTCAATCTTTGCTGCCTTGATTTGCTTTTTACAGAATTTATTTAATTTTCTGTATTTATTTAATGCCTCATCACTACCTACTTACTTTAATTCTCTAAATGCTTTCTTTTTGTCACTTATTGCGCCCCTTACAGCTCTATTTAACCATATTGGTTTCCTCCTATTTCTAGTATGTTTATTCCCATACGGTATATACTGTGCACAGGTCCTATCCAGGATGCTAATAAACGTCTCCCATTTTCTTTGTGTATTTTTATGTCTCAGGATATCGTCCCAGTTAATTGCACCAAGATCATCTCTCATCCGTTGGAAATTTGCCCTCCTGAAGTTTAGTGTCCGTGTAACCCCTCTACTACACATCTTATTAAAGGATACATGAAAACTTATTATTTTGTGATCACTATTGCCCAAGTGACCCCCACCCTTATATTTGCTATGTGGTCTGGCCTGTTGGTTAATATTCAGTCTAGCAGTGCTCCCCTTCTTGTTGGGTCCTGAACCAGTTGTGAAAGGTAATTGTCTCTCATAGTTGTCAAAAACCGATTACCTTTACTGGAATTGCAGGTTTCTGTTCCCCAATCTATTTCAGGGTAGTTTAAGTCCCCCATAATAATGACTTCTCCTTGAGTCGCAGCTTCGTCTATTTGCTTTACGAGGATATTCTCCATTGCATCCATTATTTTTGGAGACTTATAGCAAACCCCTATCAGTAATTTTTATGTTTTCCCCCTCCCCTTATCTCCACCCACAGGGACTCTACCTTTTCATTAGATTCACCTATATTATCATGCAGGATGGGTTTTAAGGATGATTTTACATATAGACCCACAACTCCCCCTCCCTTATCCGTTCGGTCATTTCTGAACAGACTATAGCCCTGCAAGTTAACAGCCCAGTCATGACTCTCATCCAGCCACGTCTCAGACATCCCCACCATGTCACAATTATGCTCCAACAACATTAATTCTAATTCCTCCATTTTGTTGGTGAGGCTTCTGGCATTAGTATACATGCATTTTATATATCTCTCTGTACCTCTATTCTTTCTTAAATTATTAATTGTTCTAACCCCACACCCCATGCCACCGCCACCCCTAACTTCCTTGTTTGTGCCCAGGTCTCTATCTGCACTATCTTCCCCTCCTATAAAATAAATACCCTCCCCACAATCCCTAGTTTAAACACTCCTCCAACCTTCTAGCCATTTTCTCCCCCAGCATAGCTGCAACTTCCCCATTGAGGTGCAGCCCGTCCCTAGCGTAGAACCTGTAGCCAACTGAGAAGTCGGCCCAGTTCTGCAGGAACCCAAACCCCTCCTTCCTACACCAATTCTTGAGTCACTTATTAACCTCCCTAATCTCCCATTGCCTCTCTGGCGTGGCACATGGTACAGGCAGTATTTCGGAAAATACCACGTTGGAGGTCCTTGCTTTCAGCTTGCAGCCTAATTCCCTGAAATCGTTTTTAAGGACCTTCCACCTACCTCTAACTTTGTCATTTGTGCCAATGTGCACCATGACCACTGGGTCCATACCAGCCCCTCCCAGTAATCTGTCCACCCGATCAACGATGTGTCGGACTCGAGTGCCAGGTAGGCAGCACACCGTTCGACGATCCCTGTCTTGACAGATTGCCCTATCTGTTCCCCTAATAATTGAGTTCCCCACTACCAGCACCTGTCTGGCATGCCCTGCTCTCCTATTACCCTCCTTACTTGAGCAGTCACTCCTCCGGCTTTCAGAGGACATGCCTGGCTGCAGCAGTGCTACCCCTGTACTGGCACCCCACTCATCCGCCAACTTAGAAAACTTATTAGGGTGTGCCAGATCAGGACTAGCCTCCCTGGCACTCTTCCCTCTACCCTGCCTTCTAACTGTCACCCAGCTTGCTGCTCCACTGTCCTGCAGCTCCATCCTATCATTCCCCCTCATCTATCCCATTGAGCGTCTGCTCCGTGAGCAGAAGACTCCTCTCCATATTGTCTATGGATCTCAGTGTTGCCAGCTGCACATTTAGATTCAGAATCTGGGCTTCCAAATGCACAACGTGCTCACATCTTGCACAGCAGTATGCACCCTCGACCGGCTGATCAAGGACTGCATACATGTGGCAAGATGTGCACTGGATGGCATTAACAATAGTGGAGCACATTTCCTAGTGGGGATTGCACCAGACAGAAAAGTTAAATAAAAAATAAATGTAAAGTATTAATAAAATACAGACAGTAATTCAGTAATTCCTCCCTTGGAAACTCCCTGAATCCAAAGTCACTGAAGCACAAGTCACACACTTACCGCCGTTCACACTTACGATCAGGTCACACTCAGCTCATTAAGCTGAAGATTTAAAGATATTTTTTCCCTCAGCAGCAATCCACCTTGCTGTTCAATGCACTCCCAAAAGGACTTGAGCCCCAACCAGCTGCCCCTTATAAACCCTTAATTATGAGCCCCCACCCTAAATTAACCTTTTGTGAATATAACTATTCCCAGTTCAGCAACTCACACCAATTCACACAGGTATTTGTTAAAGGTTTTCCAAATACCTCCTCACTGAAGCACAAGTCACACACTTACCGCCGTTCGCACTTACGCTCAGGTAGTTTGACATTAAATGGCTTCACCCAACCACTAACCATGAGTGGAGAAAAAGTTTTGGTGTTATCGTTCATATTCTCTGAAAAAAGGCCAAGAAAGCAAATATTCTGCCGGGTATGTAAACTTTTGAGGGGTATATCACAGCACCCCTTACAGTGTTCTCTTCTGCAAGTATCAAAAGAAAGCATTTGAAGCTTTGTAAAAAATGTCTTCAGTCTGAATGCTATTCTATTAACTAAGATTATGATAAATTATGGGATGGACATGCATGTGTTAACATTATATGCATAACTATTGGCGGACATACCATCGCTGGATTCTGGCCAGCCGCACAAGGGCCAAAAGTTTAGGGGGTCACTTTGTCCTCCAAATCTGCATCCAGCTTTGATGCAGACACATAAAGAAGTGCATTATGATGGTTAATTAGTTTGAAAAAGGCCCGTTTACTATTCTTGTGGAGGGGCTCTCTTCTGTCTGTGTCCGTTCCTGTACATAACATTACGGAGAACCTTCCTCAGGGATCTCAGCCCAGGGACCAAATTTTGACATGGTGGAAATAAGGTTAGCATAAACACATAATTGTTGTTGTGTAACCATTTGGAACATGAAACATGACTGTAGATAAGATTTAAATATTTATTGGAACAATTGTATAAAAACACATAGAAGCATGACAATGGATTAAACACTCAACAGGAAGAAAAAAGTGTGGGAGGGAGGTAATTAATATAATGATAATATGTTCATAAAACAGTGTTTCATATTTATAGGTTTCATGCTGGAAATAAGGGTATCAGCATTTTGAAAGCTGAATAAAGCTTTTCCCCAATCTCATAAAACCCCTGTAAGGGTAATTGCAATTTAGTTAACACATATTAAAATTCGTACTATTTTTGTGATTTTATTTTGATATGTTACATGACTCTAGAAAGCAGGAAAAGAATATAAGAATGCATAAGGTTGATGCTGCTCTAACAAAACCTTACCTACATGTGAACACAGGATTATTTGAAAAAAATGGCCAAATAATTTTGTGCATGGCCAGCATTTCTGACAGGTTGCATTGTAGGACAGCTACTATAGTTTTCTGCTCTGAGACATTTAAAAAGCAGTTACTGTAATATATTTAACATTGATTAATGAGCTCATCTCGTTCTCAAATGCTGTCATTGTCAGAAGACTCTTAAAATGCCAGACACAATCATGGAGCAGGATCCAGACAGTATAATTACAAGTCCTGGTTTTATGTGCTACAAATCAGAAGGATGATCTGTTCGCTCTAACTTCACCTAAACAGCACAGTCACATGGTAGGATTCATCCAGACAATGAACTACTTGTTTCATTAGTAATTACACAACTTGATGCCAGTGCCAGCTATAGATTCATCTCTTCATTTTAGCAGATTTATTGCACCTGAAAAAAAACCCATTTAAGCCAGGATTGTTTTTGTTCCAATTTTTTTTTTACTTATTGCGGATAGAATAAACTATACACCAGTACTACTAAAATATCAATGGCTCTGACTCAATAGGATTTAGTCTTTGAATTTTTGCAGAGATTAAGTAAATCTATACAACATAATGACATTTGCAGAATACAGTTTATAAAAGAGTGATTTGTTGCAATTTGTGACATTGTTCTTTTGTAATGTTGTGTATGATGCTTTCATAGGAAACACATGTATGAGAGTTTTCACTTTCATCCACCAGATGTGTGTTTTATATCAATAATACCTTCTCCACATCAAAGTCAGCAGGATGTCCAGTTTGGATACGATCCCAGTTATCTCACTGCAGCTCATTGATGTGGCCAGTATGCCATGAGTAATAAGTATTACTTTATGTTCCTAACATGTTTTATGGTTTATTGATCCATTAAGTTATTGGTAAAATTCTGTTTAAAATACCATGTAGTAATATTTTGTACATGTCGTTTAGAACTATAGGCATACTAAGTTTGCCAGAATATTGAACATATCTGACTATCAGAAGTCTATTTTTCAGCTGTTGGAAATGTCTAGTCTAATGAGGTTTTCAGTAAGTGGCACATTTTTTAAGAGATTTTCTCAAAATCTACTGTAGGAGAGCACCGCTCCCGTTTCCTGATTACTTGACGTAATTGACATTTTGGACCAACAGCATCTTTGCGCTTATAATAATAATAAGATATTTTATTTCTATAGTGCCAACATATTCCGCTGCGCTTTACAAATTATAAAGGGGATTTGTACAGACAATAGACATTGCAGCATAACAAAAATCAGTTCAAAATAGATACCAAGAGGAATGAGGGCCCTGCTTGCAGGCTTACAAACTATGAGGAAAAAGGGGAGACACGAGAGGTGGATGGTAACAATTGCTTTCGTTGTTCGGACCAGCCATAGTGTAAGAATTGGGTGTTCATGCAATACTGCATGAACCGATTACACAGGTCAACAAAAAAAAAAAAATTTTCTGGTGTCCAAAATATTTTAATGAATTTGGGGTATTTTTGGGGTGCTGATTCTGAATATGCTATCAGTTTTGCCAGATTGGCTCAAGTTTTTGACATTTTTGGTATCTTATTTATAGCACTTTTT
Source organism: Ranitomeya variabilis (assembly GCF_051348905.1). NCBI lineage: Eukaryota > Metazoa > Chordata > Amphibia > Anura > Dendrobatidae > Ranitomeya > Ranitomeya variabilis. The sequence goes on along the minus strand of NC_135236.1, from coordinate 229,006,256 downwards.
GGTAAATGCGACGCATCATCTCATTAATTTCTTTGGATTAGTACTTGAACTGAGCAGTTCTCAATATAGTTTTGTGTTAATTAGTGTTCTAAAAGTTTGTTCATAGCTTGATTTTTGCACTAACTTTATGTTGTTGTCTGTTTTCCAGTGAAAAGCATGAACTCATCAAGAAGAAGTTGTCTTAACGATCCAGACTCATTCTGTTACATTTGTGGTGAATACACACTGCCAAAACATAGAAGAAACATAACAGACTTCGTAAAAAAAGTGTATTTTGCCTATTTTGGGGTTATGCTTGGGGACCAAGACAAGTTTTGGGCACCACACATAGTGTGCAAAGCATGTATCGAATTATTACGAAAATGGAGCAAAGGACAAAGAAAAAGCTTCAAATTTGGTGTTCCAATGGTGTGGAGAGAGCCAAAAAATCATGATGACTGTTATTTCTGTGCAGTGCAAGTGCAAGGATTCAATAAGCATAAGAAACGAAAATGGGAGTAACATGGAATCTGCAAGAAGGCCTGTCCCTCATTGTGAAGATGTGCCTGTACCTGTGTTTACCATAAATAACAGTCATCATGATGATTTTTTGGCTCTCTCCACACCATTGGAACACCAAATTTGAAGCTTTTTCTTTGTCCTTTGCTCCATTTTCGTAATAATTCGATACATGCTTTGCACACTATGTGTGGTGCCCAAAACTTGTCTTGGTCCCCAAGCATAACCCCAAAATAGGCAAAATACACTTTTTTTACGAAGTCTGTTATGTTTCTTCTATGTTTTGGCAGTGTGTATTCACCACAAATGTAACAGAATGAGTCTGGATCGTTAAGACAACTTCTTCTTGATGAGTTCATGCTTTTCACTGGAAAACAGACAACAACATAAAGTTAGTGCAAAAATCAAGCTATGAACAAACTTTTAGAACACTAATTAACACAAAACTATATTGAGAACTGCTCAGTTCAAGTACTAATCCAAAGAAATTAATGAGATGATGCGTCGCATTTACCAACAAGTGCTATAAATAAGATACCAAAAATCTCAAAAACTTGAGCCAATCTGGCAAAACTGATGACATATTCAGAATCAGCACCCCAAAAATACCCTAAATTCGATGAAATATCTTTGGCACCAAAAATGCTGTTGACCAGTGTTATCAGCCTAAGTATGTAACAATACAGACACAGAGGGCTAATTAACTGCATAAAGTGTATGAGAATATGATGCGAGGAACCTGGTTATGGTTTAAGTTAATTGAATGGGCCACACAGGGATAGTTAGGTTAATGCATTGAGGCGGTAGGCCAGTCTGAACAAGTGCGTTTAGGGCATGCTTAAAACTGTGGGGATTGGGGATTAATCGAATTAACCTGGGTAGTGCATTTCACAGAATTTGTGAAGCACGTGAAAAGTCTTGGAGACGGGAGTGGGAGGTTCTGATTATTGAGGATGCTAACCTGAGGTCATTAGCGGAGCGGAGGGCACGGGTAGGGTGGTAGACTGAGACCAGAGAGGAGATGTAGGGTGGTGCTGAGCCATGGAGTGCTTTGTGGATGAGGGTAATAGTTTTGTACTGGATTCTGGAGTGGATGGGTAACCAGTGTACTGACTGGCACAGGGTAGACAGGGTAGAGGCATCGGTGTAACGGTTGGCGAGGAATATAATCCTGGCAGCAGCATTCAGGACAGATTGGAGCGAGGAGACTTTGGTAAGAGGGAGGCCAATTAAGAGAGAGTTACAATAGTCCAGACGAGAATGAATGAGTGAAACAGTAAGAGTTTTTGCAGAGTCAAAAGGAAGAAAAGGGCGAATTCTAGAAATGTTTTTGAGATACAGATAAGAAGAGTGAGCCAGTGATCGGATGTGGGGGGTGAATGAAAGCTCGGAATCAAGTATGACCCCAAGGCAGCGGTTGCTTGGGAGTAATGGTGGAACCACACACGGAGATGGCAATGTCAGGCAAAGGTAGGTTAGTAGAGGGAGAAAACACGAGGAGTTCAGTTTTTGACAGGTTCAGTTTCAGATAGAGGGAGGACATGATGTTAGAGACAGCGATAAGACAATCACTGGTGTTTTCTAAAGGCAGGCGTGATATCAGGAGCAGAATTGTATAATTGGGTGTCATCAGCATAGAGATGGTACTGGAACACAAATCTACTGATTGTTTGTCCAATAGGGGCGGTATACAAGGAGAAGAGGAGGGGTCCTAGGACTGATCCTTGAGGAACCAAGTAAGGTTCCTCGACAGTAAGGGGAAGATGAGAGGAGGAGGAGCCAGCAAATGATACAGTGAAGGAGCGATCAGAGAGCTAGGAGGAGAACCAGGAGAGAACAGTGTCCTTGACTCCAATGGAGCGGCGCATAGTGAGGAGGAGCTGATGATCCACAGTATCGAATGCTTCGGAGAGATCCAAGAGAATTAGCAGGGAGTAGTGACCATTAGATTTAGCTGTTAGTAGATCATTAGAGACTTTAGTGAGGGCAGTTTCAGTAGAGTGTAAAGAGTGGAAACCAGATTGAAGCGGGTCGAGAAGAGAGTTATCTGAGGTAGCGGATGAGACGGGAGTAGACCAGGTGTTCGAGGAGTTTAGAGATGAAGGGAAGATTAGACAGGTCTATAGTTAGCAGCACAGTTTTGATCGAGGGATGTTTTTTTATGTAATGGATATATGATGGCATGCTTATATGAGGAGGGAAAAATACCGGAAGAGAGGTTGAATATTTTTGTTAGGTGAGAGGTGACAGCAGGGGAAAGGGACTTCAGGAGATGTGACGGAATGGGGTCACTGGTGCGAGTGGTCTGGCGACAAGATGCAAGGAGCCTAATTACTTCTTCTTAGACTGGTTCAAAGTCAGAGAGTGAGCTAGATGCAGTGGGGGAGGGAGGACAGTGCCTGGTATGAGGGGATTGGGAGATAATTTCCTGTCGGATGTGGTCAATTTTTTCTTTGAAGTAATTAGCCAGATCATCAGCTCGGAGATCTGTGGTTGGGGCCTGAATTCTTGGGTTGAGTAGGGAATGGATAGTGTCAAAGAGACGTTTAGGGTTATTGGACAGTGAGGTGATGAAGGTGTTAAAATATGTTTGCTTGGAGACGTGAAGGGCAGAGTTGTATGTTTTAAGCCTGAACTTATAATGGATGAAATCTTCGGGTAGATTAGATTTTCTCCACAGACGTTCGGCGCACCTGGAGCACTGCTGCAGGAAACGTGTTTGCAGCGTGTGCCACGGTTGTCGCTGTCTGTGCCGAGTTGTTCTATGTATAGGAGGTGCAATTTCATCCAGGGCACGTTGCAGTGTTTCATTATAGTGCTTCAGTGCAGAATCAGGACATGAGATGGAGGAGATAGGGGCCAATGAGGACTGCAAGTTCTTCATAAGTTTCTGGGTGTTAATGGCCTGTATGTTTATATAAGTGTGGAAAATGGGGGTGACCTGAGCGGGATGGCAGTTCTTGATAGAGAATGAAAGAAGGTTGTGGTCAGAGAGCAGGAGAGGGGAGTTTGTGAAATCTTATGTCCCAAGCTGCACACTCTCCGATCCTGCAAGCAAATACAGCTTTGCCTCTGCAGCATCAAAGAAGTATGTAAAGGCACCTAAGGCTACTTTCACACTAGCGTTGTTTGCAATACATCGCAATGAGTCTTTTAGGAGAAAAAACGCATCCTGCAAAGTTGTCTGCAGGATGCGTTTTTTCCCCATAGACTTACATTACCGACGCATTGCGACGTATCGCCACATGTCGCAACCGTCGTGCGACGGTTGCATCGTGTTTTGGCGGACCGTAGGCACAAAAAAAGTTACATGTAACTTTTTTTGCGCGTCGTGGCCTCCATTTTTGACCGCGCATGTGCGGTCGAAACTCCGCCCCCTCCTCCCCGGACCTTACAATGGGGGAGCGGAAGCGTCGTAAGACTGCTTCCGCTGCCCATGTCGGGCATTATATTCACAACGCGTGCCGACGCTAGTGTGAAAGCAGCCTAAGATGGCCAAATCTATCATCCCCACCCCAGCCTGAGAGCAGCTCTTACAAACCCTTTTGGAAAGACTATGTAAACTCTGCACTTCTTGCCTAAAACATTGTTCATAGCTGATAGAGAATAGCAGTGACTGATAACCAGAAAAACAAGTAGTAAACAAGAAAATTAAAGTCCCTTTGTTCTTGAGAATGGAGAGGATTTTTAATGAATTGCAAAATTTGTCTGGCTTGGATGGATTTCTATTTGCAGTAAGTGGCACTAAAGTTCCAGCTTTCTCTATAGAGGCTATTTCCATATTTAAATTTCTAGTGGAGCATTCATGGCCTATGCGTCTCCTAGCACTCTCCATAAGGAGAAACATTACCCCTTAGATCCTTAGAGGCCTCTCAATCAGCCAAACCAGTTCTTCTGCTTTGCACTAATGAGGGACAAACACTTTGAAACATGTTTCTGCAAATTAAATTTGGTTTCTTATTTCTAAGTCATGTGGCAAGTTCATTTAAAGGGTAAATATTGAATATTCTAAGATTGCTCCTTACAATAATTAACACTAGAGATCAAGTAATTTTTATCTCTGAAGAGGCTATTTGCATATTTAAATTTTTGAGGGCATTGCATGGCCTATGGTTGGGTTGACGCTCACTTGGCAGTCTCCAGAAGAAGAAAGTTTACCCCTTAGAATCCTTATAAAGTGCCATCATCAGGGAGAGCTCTACTTTATTCATGCCCTAAGATAAGTGTTTTGCAGTAAGTTACAGTTATATATATTATAATATTTTCAAAAGAAACAATTGTATATACCGTAATTATATCATAAAATATACACCAAGATTCACTCCTGTGCTAAACTTGGGCTGTAATGTTGCTTCAAATAGGTACTTATCCCTAAAGAATTTTACATTAAAGGGGTTGTCCAGTCTAAATTAAAAAGTGTGCAGTCACTCTGTGTGACTGCAGACTTATGAATCCCCTAGCACTCTGTGTGACTGCAGACTTATGAATCCCCCCAGTGCTCTGTGTGACTGCAGACTTATGAATCCCCCAGCACTTTGTGACTGCAGACTTATGAATCCCCCAGCGCTCTGTGTGACTGCAGACTTATGAATCCCCTAGCACTCTGTGTGACTGCAGACTTATGAATCCCCCAGTGCTCTGTGTGACTGCAGACTTATGAATCCCCCAGTGCTCTGTGTGACTGCAGACTTATGAATCCCCCAGCACTTTGTGACTGCAGACTTATGAATCCCCCAGCGCTCTGTGTGACTGCAGACCTATGAATCCCCCCAGCGCTTTGTGTGACTGTTGGGGGGATTCATAGGTCTGCATTCACACAGAGCGCTGGGGTGATTCATAGGTCTGCAGTCACATGGAGCCCTGGGGGGATTCATAGGTCTGCAGTCACACGGAGTGCTGGGGGGATTCATAGGTCTGCAGTCACACGGAGTGCTGGAGGGATTTGTAGCAATATGTTATATGTTCATGTGGCCTCTAGGGGTCTCACTACTTTTATGTGTGTTCTATATTCTTTGTTTGCAACTTGTTGAATGTTGTTGTTCACTTGATTCATGTAATGGAGGTTGAGGCATGATGTGAATAAAGAGCCTGGAGATACTCAAAGAGTGTGATTCATGACAGAATTCATCAAACAGAACATGGTGGCAGCCGGGCACAGAACCTACAAATTCTCAGAGCTTATATGAGGCTGGAACTGCACAGATCACTGCAACTGTAAGTACAGATTCCCTGACAGTACAGCAAAATGGAGACTGGTCTGAAGCCCCCTCAGAGACTGGATGTCACTTCATGTAATCTGTCCCAGACCTGGAGACATTGGAAGGAAGAGTTTACACTGTATGTGGATCTGACTGTGGGCCCCACTGACGACAAACGGAAAGTAAAGCTGTTTTATTACCTAATTGGGGAAAATGGCAGAGAATTAGCCCACACCTTGCTCCCATACACAGACAACCTCCTCCTAGCAGACATTGTGCAGGCATTTGATAAACACTGTGACCCAAAGAAGAATGAGACAGTGGAAAGATATAAGTTTTTCAGAAGACATCAGGAGGATGGTGAAAATGTGGACAGATATCTGACAGAGCTGAGGAGACTTGCAGAAACATGTGGCTTTGGAGAGATCAGGGACAGTCTAATCAAGGACAGAATGGTGTGTGGCATAACGGACAGTCATCTCAAAGAAAGATTACTGAGAGAGGAAGGCATGACTTTAGAGAAATGTATGCAAATCTGCAGGGCTGCTGAGCTGACAAAACAGAGCCTGAAGATGATGGCAGGCACCAGTGAGAATGATGATGACAAGGTACATGCAGTATCTATGAAAGGAAAGACAGGACCAGACTACCCTATAAACACTGTCCACTGCAAGTATTGTGGGAAAAGACATGAGAGAGACAAAACCAAGTGTCCAGCATATGGGGAAACCTGCAGGTCATGTGGCAAGAAGAATCATTCCTCTGCTGTCTGCAGGCAGGGAAGAGGCAAACAGTACAGACAGCTCCACACTGTGACACCAGACACTGACAGTGCAGAGGACATTACATGGCTACAAATGCAGTCTACAACAGAGAAAGTCAATGTAGTCGGGCAGGCAGTAGTGAAGGATGCCAAGCAGCTTTATGCAACATTCTTGTTGGAGGAGAAGCCCATTAGATTTCAGCTGGATTGTGGAGCAAGCTGCAATGTAATTTCATTTGATCTGCTAAACAAACAGGTTTCTATTGAGCCAACTGACAAGGTACTGGTGATGTACAACAAAAGTGTTCTGAAACCAATGGGGACATGTAAGCTAAAAATACGAAACCCATGTAACAGAAAGAGTTATAGAGTTGAATTTACCGTGTTACGGGGTGGTAACCATGTACCATTACTGGGAGTAAAAGCAGTTCAGGCAATGGACTTAATAAAAGTACAGTCTCAGAACATTATGTCTGTTGAAGTTGCCCAGGATATACAAAATCCAAAACTAAATGCAGAGCACAACTTGGACATGCAGAAAATAAAAGCAGAGTATGCTGATGTATTTGAAGGTGATGGGTGCTTTGAAGGTAAATATAGGCTAGAAATTGACAACACAGTGCAGCCCACCAGATTACCCACAAGAAGAGTGCCTGTAGCTTTAATGCAACCGCTGAAAGTAGAACTGCAAGATCTACAGAGAAGAGGCATGATAGCACCAGTCCATAAGAGCACAGATTGGATCAGCAGTTTGGTCATAGTGCAGAAACCATCGGGCAAGTTAAGAATATGTATTGATCCTAAGCCACTCAACAAGGCGCTGAAACGAAACCATTACCCAATGCCAACATTAGATGATGTCCTACCAGATTTATCAAAGGCTAAAATATTTTCTGTATGTGATGTAAAAAATGGATTCTGGCATGTGGCCCTGACTGAAGATTCAAGTTTATTGACAACATTTTCTTCACCATTTGGACGCTTTAAATGGCTGAAAATGCCCATGGGACTAAAACCTGCTCCAGAGATATTCCAGCAGAAATTGATGCAGGCTTTGGAAGGACTTACTGGAGTGAAGACAATAGCGGATGATATCCTGATAGTGGGAGAAGGTGAAAATATGGAATCTGCAGTCAAGGATCACGATCAGAAGATGATACAATTTTTGGTCAGATGCAGAGAAAAAAACATAAAGCTGAATTTGGACAAATTCAAATTGAAAATGACAGAAGTGGCCTATATTGGTCATCGACTGACTTCAACTGGGGTCAGAGTGGATCCTGAAAAGGTGAGAGCAATACAAGATTTGCCTACCCCTACTGATGTTTCTGGAGTACAACGATTGTTGGGCATGGTGAATTATCTCTCAAAATTTTGCAGACATCTGTCAGACATGTGTGAGCCACTGAGACAGCTAACCCACAAAGATGTGCGCTGGGAATGGACAGAAAGCCAGGAGACTGCTTTCCGAGCAGTAAAGAATGCCATTGCAGATACAGCAACCCTAAAGTATTTCGATCCAGATCGAGAAGTGGTGGTACAATGTGATGCTTCGGAAAAAGGCCTTGGAGCCACATTAATGCAGAACAAACAGCCAATTACATTTGCAAGCAGAGCCCTTACAACAACAGAGCAGGGATATGCGCAGATTGAGAAGGAACTACTGGCTGTGGTATTTGGGATGGAGAAGTTTCACCAGTACACCTATGGTCGACGGGTAACAGTGCAGTCGGATCACAAACCATTGGAGAGCATTACAAAGAAACCATTACTAAATGCCCCAAAGAGACTACAGCGCATGCTGTTGCGACTTCAGAAATATGATGTTGACATCGGGTACTGTCCAGGAACAGACTTACTGATTGCAGATACGCTAAGCAGAGCTTACCTTCCTAGCACAAAGGATGAGGAGGAAGACATTGAAACCATCAACATGTGTAACTACCTTGCAGTGTCAAAAGAAAAGGTCAAGCAAATCCAGATTTTTACAGAGAAGGATAAAAGTCTCCAGAGTTTAAAAACTGTCATCTTGCAGGGCTGGCCAAAATACAAGCAGCATGCTCCGAGGGAAGTCTCACCATTCTTCCACATAAGAGATGAATTGTCAGTGCAGCAAGGAATCATCTTTAAAGGAGACAGGGCTGTTATACCTGAAGTTCTCAGAAGAGACATATTGAAAACATTGCACTCTTCTCACTTAGGCATGGAAGGATGCCTACGTCGTGCACGAGAATCAGTTTATTGGCCAGGAATGAATGACCACATAAAAAATTACATAGCACAATGTGAAATATGTGCATCCTGCAATGATAAGCAACCAAAGGAGACATTGCAACCTCATGAAATTCCACATAGGCCTTGGTCAAAAATAGGAACAGACTTGTTCACATGGAATGACAAAGAATACCTGATTACAGTGGACTATTTCTCTAACTTCTGGGAGGTTGATTTGGTGCAGGACACAAGGGCGAGAACAGTGATTAAAAAACTCAAGGCCCATTTTGCCAGGTATGGCATTCCAGATATCGTTTTCTCTGACAATGCGGCACAGTTTACGTCGGAAGAATTCAAAACTTTCAGTAAGAAGTGGGAATTTGAACACCAGACGTCTTCTCCGAGATATCCTCAGAGTAATGGGAAAGCAGAGTCAGCAGTAAAAACGGCCAAAAGACTCATGCAGAAAGCTAACCAGGCGGGTGCTGATGTATATCTGTCTATACTGGATCATAGAAACACACCCACCCAAGGCCTAGACAGCAGTCCGGCACAGAGGCTCATGAGTAGGCGTACAAAGACACTTGTACCAACTGCGTGTCATCTGTTAGAGCCAAAGCTGATGGGAAACATCGAAGCTAAATTACAGAAGAATCAAGCGAGGCAAGCTTTCTATTACAATAAATCGGCAAAGGATCTGCCTGAGCTCCAGAGAAATGACAACATTCGGCTGCAGCCAAGCAGCACATTTGACAAACACTGGCAAAAGGCAAAGGTTGTCCAGAAACTGGGACCTCGGTCCTACGAAATTCTAACAGACGACGGAAGAAGACTAAGGAGGAATCGGAGACATTTGAGGAAAACGCGAGAAAGAGATGATTCATGGCCTTTTGAACAGTATCCAGACACCCAAGACAACGAGGCAGAAAGTACAAGTCAGGCACCAACAGTGACAGCTGACCATCAGGGTGAGGACTCTGGCCAGAGACAGACAATATCAGAAGAACTACCAGATGTACCAGATGTAGAAAGGGACACATCTTATATTACCAGAGCTGGCAGAATTAGCAAAAAGCCGGCGCACCTCAAAGATTATATCTAACTGGACGTACTAGGTTAATTTCTAACTTTGTCATAGTATACTTTAGTTTAGTATCTTTTATTGTTCCTCCAGTTAAAAGAGAAAGGATGTAGCAATATGTTATATGTTCATGTGGCCTCTAGGGGTCTCACTACTTTTATGTGTGTTCTATATTCTTTGTTTGCAACTTGTTGAATGTTGTTGTTCACTTGATTCATGTAATGGAGGTTGAGGCATGATGTGAATAAAGAGCCTGGAGATACTCAAAGAGTGTGATTCATGACAGAATTCATCAAACAGAACAGGATTCATAGGTCTGCAGTCACACGGAGTGCTGGGGGGATTCATAGGTCTGCAGTCACACAGAGCGCTGGGGGGATTCATAGGTCTGCAGTCCCACAGAGCACTGGGGGGATTCATAGGTCTGCAGTCACACGGAGTGCTGGGGGGATTCATAGGTCTGCAGTCACACGGAGTGCTGGGGGGATTCATAGGTCTGCAGTCACACGGAGCGCTGGGGGATTCATAGGTCTGCAGTCACACAGAGCACTGGGGGGATTCATAGGTCTGCAGTCACACGGAGTGCTGGGGGGATTCATAGGTCTGCAGTCCCACAGAGCCCTGGGGGTATTCATAGGTCTGCAGTCACATGGAGCGCTGGGGGATTCATAGGTCTGCAGTCCCACAGACCCCTGGGGGGATTCATAGGTCTGCAGTCACATGGAGCGCTTGGGGTTTCATAGGTCTGCAGTCACAAAGAGCACTGGGGGGATTCATAGGTCTGCAGTCACACGGAGTGCTGGGGGATTCATAGGTCTGCAGTCACACGGAGTGCTGGGGGATTCATAGGTCTGCAGTCACACGGAGTGCTGGGGGGATTCATAGGTCTGCAGTCACACGGAGTGCTGGGGGGATTCATAGGTCTGTAGTCACATGGAGTGCTGGGGGATTCATAGGTCTGCAGTCACACGGAGTGCTGGGGGGATTCATAGGTCTGCAGTCACACGGAGTGCTGGGGGATTCATAGGTCTGAAGTCACACGGAGTGCTGGGGGATTCATAGGTCTGCAGTCACACGGAGTGCTGGGGGGATTCATAGGTCTGCAGTCACACGGAGTGCTGGGGGATTCATAGGTCTGCAGTCACACGGAGTGCTGGGTGGATTCATAGGTCTGCAGTCCCACAGAGCCCTGGGGGGATTCATAGGTCTGCAGTCACATGGAGCGCTGGGGGATTCATAGGTCTGCAGTCACACGGAGTGCTGGGGGGATTCATAGGTCTGCAGTCACACGGAGTGCTGGGGGATTCATAGGTCTGCAGTCACACGGAGTGCTGGGGGATTCATAGGTCTGCAGTCACACGGAGTGCTGGGGGGATTCATAGGTCTGTAGTCACACGGAGCGCTGGGGGATTCATAGGTCTGCAGTCACACGGAGCGCTGGGGGATTCATAGGTCTGCAGTCACATGGAGCGCTGGGGGATTCATAGGTCTGCAGTCACACGGAGTGCTGGGTGGATTCATAGGTCTGCAGTCACACAGTGCACTGGGGGGATTCATAGGTCTGCAGTCACATGGAGTGCTGGGGGGATTCATAGGTCTGCAGTCCCACAGAGCACTGGGGGATTCATAGGTCTGCAGTCACACAGAGCGCTTGGGGATTCATAGGTCTGCAGTCACACGGAGCGCTTGGGGATTCATAGGTCTGCAGTCACACGGAGTGCTGGGGGGATTCATAGGTCTGCAGTCACATGGAGCGCTGGGGGATTCGTAGGTCTGCAGTCACATGGAGCGCTGGGGGGATTCATAGGTCTGCAGTCCCACAGAGCCCTGGGTGGATTCATAGGTCTGTAGTCACACAGAGCACTGGGGGGATTCATAGGTCTGCAGTCACACGGAGCGCTGGGGGATTCATAGGTCTGCAGTCACACGGAGCGCTGGGGGATTCATAGGTCTGCAGTCACATGGAGCGCTGGGGGGATTCATAGGTCTGCAGTCCCACAGAGCCCTGGGTGGATTCATAGGTCTGTAGTCACACAGAGCACTGGGGGGATTCATAGGTCTGCAGTCACACGGAGCGCTGGGGGATTCATAGGTCTGCAGTCACACGGAGTGAGTGCAGACTTTTCAATTTAGTCTGGACAATCCCTTCAAGTTGGGTGTTTGTTATCTTAAGTAATATTCCCATTATCCAGCTAGATGAGAAATTGCAGTATGTAGTTTGGTTTCACAGATTATAGTTACTTGATGATGGACAAAAAAACCATTGGATTTAAAATTGAAAACTGAGATTGTTCTTATTTTTCATTCTAGAAACGTGGCAGATTCTTGAAGTAATTCTAATTGCCATGTAAAAGATTTGCAGTTTGACGGCTTTTCCAGTTCTGTACATGGGGTTACATACACAATACTTACAACTGTAGCTGCTAAGCATAAAAAGTCACAGAAATGTTTTACAGGCTCATACTTTGGTTTACATAGGTTACCATAGTACTAAGCTGCATACACATCATCTGTGTGAAGATCCAGGTGGTTCCCTGGTTCTTTAACAAGCTGCATGATGCAATAACTATGAAGTTTGCCAAATTCTTACTTATTATTGGAATAATTGCTGCTCCCCAAAAATCCCCCCTTTTATATAACAGTTATCATTATTGCAGTGGCAGCTGGGAAGACAATAATTATATGATGCATTTGAGAATTCTATATAAATTAATACAATGTTGTACATTAATTCCTATACAGGGTCCCATGATTTATTGCAGGAGGAAATATGCAGTTACTGTTCTCCTGCTTGTAAAATAATAAATAGAAAAACACATATAGCCAGGGGAATACATCGTATTAACATGTAGTACTATAGATGTATATATGTATACACCCCATAGCAAATAACAGGACGTATAAGGACACACTGACGTCTAACTAGAGAAGCACCACAACACAAATCAGTGTAATGAGTCCAGAGACTAAGATATATTGCAAAAAGAACATATTTATTGATAAATACAAAAGATAAATGGCTGAGACATGGCTAAAAAGTGACAAACTACACCAGAAGCAGCGGTGAGAGAGCATGTGACCGCCCCAGGAGACAACATCAGGTTAAGACCATTAATAAGCAAAGCATAGATGCAAAATAGCAGCGTCCATAATCACATACCTAGTGGCACAGGGACGTACACGCTCACTCCCCCGCTCGCCCCAACGCGCGTTTCGGAAGTGGGAACTTCCTTCCTCCTTCCTGCTTGTAAAAGTAAAGAAAACTTCTTTTATTCTTTTAATAGACATCAATTATGATAATTGAACCCTAGAACCATGAATGTTTGTGTTGAGAATAGTTTGTTGTACTTTGGACAATGAGTATTACAGTATTCTCGAGTATGATTGCTATTTTTCACAGAATACAGTACAAAAAGAATAGTATGTGAATTTCATTGCAACACTTTATATGAAATAAGAATTTTTTTTGGAGCCATTAAAACTTTTGCAAAATATCCACTCAAATTGCATTTTCTAGATATAAGTTATTTTAGTGTATGTTAGGCCCTGTTCTTATTATCTAGCCGTTGAACGACTGTTAATGTCCTTATGTCTCAACTTTACGGCATCACCCTCAGTACTAGGCCCGTCCCTATCGTAGAGTCTATAAACACCTATGAGCATTACACTGGCCCTAGTCGTGGTCACCGGTATTTCCTGCTTGGCCGCAAGTCTTAGCTATACAAGTCACTGGATGTACAGTGTGCTCGTTGCACTGGCTGTCTCCGTTCCCTGATGCAGGGCCCCAGTGCACAACCTATACTGTGCATCTGTGCTGGAAGTAGTGGCTCACAGGAAGTGTCCTCTGCTACAGCTAGACCATCTCCCGAGCTTGGGTCGGATTGGGTCACGGCCTTCTACTCGCACTGCTGATGGATCTGCTACTTGCGCTGCTTATGGCTCTTCTACTGGCTGTATTCGGAGCACAGTTATTCCTCACAGGTCAAGCCTTCTCTGGTATGTGAATGCTCTTCGTTCCTTCATGGCCAATGGTGGCTGTAAGCCCACCTAGCACCCATACTATCTGTCCTGGTACAGGTTCTTGCACCAACTTCCTCTTCTCCTGGCCAGGCCTTTAATAATTCGTAACTGCAACAAAGGTGTCACCTGACCTGATGTCATTTTTAAACTCTTCCTCTTGGAAAATAGGTTCCCTCTATTCTGTTCCTACATATTGTAATTCTTCCTTTACTTTCACTTTTGCCTTTGACCAGCAGATGACAGTGTTCACTTGGAGATACTCAGCTGGGCATCAGCTATGCTTATCTACTCTCTTGCACACTCCCTTTCATAGCACCTACATTATTTTTTTGCACACACCTGTCACGATTCGGCAGCCACACAGAGTAACTGCAGTCATTTGTCCCAAGCCTGAACAACCCCTTTATTACCATTTGAAGACTTCGGACCTAATTCAGCAAAGTTTTTTTCTAGAATTTAGACTTAAAACTGTTTGCAATGTTGCGACTTTTGGAATTTGTATGCCAGCCCTGCTAGCTCCGCTAACTTTCTAAAAAGTGGGCTTTGCTTAGCAGGAGAAGCATGGCCGAGCACAGATGAAAAAGTCTTTATCATTTACATCACAAGAATGGCTTACGGTATATTATGACAGAAATATTTTCCTGTCTCTGATTTTATTACATTACTAGCGCACAGCTGAAAGAATCGCCAAATTTATTAAGAGGTACATGCCTTAGTTAATATGATTTGTCCTACTCCAGTGTATTCTTTGTTGGATTAGCATACAAAAAAGCAGTCTTGATTAATTGGGGCCAAACTTCACAGCAGCCGTATGGGTCTTATTCGGCCATAACCAGGATCTGGCTTACTGGCATCTCTGGTAGAGTCCTTTAGGCATGCTGCAAACATCTGATGGATGACCATGCCGGTGTCTGAGAATAGGTCATCAATACATAAGACCAGGACAACACCTTAAACCTCTATAAGGCAACTGCTTTCCCAGCATATACTATAGACTTGGCATCCTCTTGGACACTTCCTTTCTCCCACATAGCCATCCAGAGATACATTTTGACTGTCTTTTATGAGTAGACTTTTTAGGGCGCTTATACATTACAACAGCTTTGTAAGTATAAATAAGGTTTGCGTTGTGAGCAGCAGAATGTGTATGTTATGTCACTGTTTAAAGATGTAGCAATACACTAAATCTTTGGAAAAACAGTCATTAACCCTGCATTATAAACTCTGCACTGGTTGTTTGTTTTCACAGCTGTGTCCCGGTAACAACAGAGGCACAAGAGAAGTGCAGTGCGCATCCTACAACAACAAGCCATTTATGGGACGGCTGTATGAATGGGAACCATTTTCAGAAGGTGACATCATTGTAATTATTAGTATTATTGTAATTATTTGCATCCAGTTTATATTTTTTTTCTTGGAGTTGTTTTTGCCACAACTATGAAAACAGCATTAAAAAAGCATCAAGAACCAAAATACAAAAAACTCAATGTCACATATCTATATTATAACAGCCTACCACACTATTCAATACTCCAAAAAATCCCAAAGGGTATGGCCTCTTTCACACTTCAGTTGTTTGGCGTCAGTCTAAATCCGCCATTTTCCTCAAAAAACGGATCCTTTTTTTTTTTTCGACGGATCCGTTTTTTTCCCCATAGACTTGCATTAGCGATGGATTGTGACGGATGGTCGTCCGTTCCATCCGTCATGCGACGGATCCGTCAAAATTTGGCGGACGTCATCTAGACATTGACGGTCATTGCAACGTTTTTTGTCTGCGTTGAAATGGCGGATCGCGACGAATCCGTCGCATCCGTCATTTCATAGAATGGCCACCTATGGGCGACGGATCCGTCGCGACCGTCATTTCGGCGGATCCGTCGCCCCAATCCGTTTTTTCAATTTTTTTCAATTGTGCATGCTCCAAAAAGTATATACAACCCCCGAGTAACGGATCCGTCAAAAAAACGGATCCGTTACATCAGTTTTTTCAACTATTGTGACGGATCCGTCGATCCGTCATTATGTCGGAAGTGACTGACGCCAAAAAACTGAAGTGTGAAAGAAGCCTATCTGTTTTGATAACTTTGAAAAGTTAGTAACCTTGTAAGAACCCCAAGCTTCCCTTATTTTGCCATTTTTCCCCTGCATTCCTCCATAACAGAGTTTTTCACATTTGATGCTTTGGAGCATAGTATGGGAAATCTCTGCTTGTGGCTCAACGTGGCATTTTTTAGAGTTTTCTCTGGGGGATGCTCTTAAACCCATCTCTCTCAGATGCTGCCAAACATAGCTCACCAGACTAGCAGTATCAAAGTCTTCACTGAGGACGTGCGCATTCACCCCTTACTCATAAAAACTGTCAATCACAGTACTGCAGTGTCTAAAACTATTAGATCGGTTGCCGGGCTCTGATTGGCACAGACAGCGTCTGGAAGGGAGAAGTGAAAATGCATGCTCTCTAGAGAAGACTCGGAGACTACTAAAGTGCCACGTTATGATTAGCAGCATCAGTGAGGGAGAGATGAAAGTGCGCACTCCAGAGAAAACTCTGAAGAAACACCAAGTTGAATTGTAAGCAGAGATTTCACATATTGCTCTCCCATAGCAACAATGGTGAATATTTCTGCAGTGGTGTGACAGTGCAAAATGGAAGAAAAATGGCAGAATCTTCTTATTCTAGATGTATAATCTATACCCTGCTGTGATTCTACTGCAGTGAACTAATAGATCAATCCGTCAAGCTATTTATTAATTTTTTTCAACTACTATTTTAGCTGCTATAAACTATAATGCCAGCACACAAACTTATTCGAAGACATGATGTTAAATGTTGCACTTTATTCCAACATTATTCATATTGTCTGAGAAAGTTGATCTAAGTCTATACACATCAGCTTGCCAGGTCTTCTAATCATATTTGAGTTTGGTATATTTAATATATTACAATCTAATTGGAAATAAAAAAAAAAAGTATATCCAAGTTTAAAGACAAAATAACCTTGTATCTTGTATAATGAATTTTTAATGACTCTCTTCTTTGCCAAGTATTGTCTTTTTGTCCAAGGAAATTTTATTTCTTGTCCCCTCAGGGACTTGAAAGGTTATTTTATGTCCATCTGATTCATTCCTTCTTCATATCCAGTCAAAAGTTTAATATCATGCTGCTTCAGACAAACAATATAATTTTTTTAAGGAATGCACAGTGTACTTGGGATGTTGCATGAAGTTCAGTTGAGCCAATTTCATATATTAAAGTTGTAATGTGTAAAAATTTTTTTTACCTTTATTTATATAGTATAATGTGATAGATCATATCTACAATCTGTTTTTAAATGTAATTCCTATATTCATCAAGAAAAGAGAAAAACATCTTTATATATTTGGTCTGATATTTAAATACTGTTGGTTTTAGACAAACATGGATCCACAAATGCGACAACTCACTCTAAATTTTGGCTCCAAGTTATTGTTTCTGTGACCCAGCACATGTGGCTAGCTTTGGGGCAAAAAAGACCTCAAGAAATGTCTTAATTGTTGTACTAATTAAAAGGGTTGTACACTACTTGGACAACCAGTGTCGGACTGGGGTGCCAAGGGCCCACCAGTAATAATGACTTTGGGGGCCACTTTTCACCTGCATACAAATATTACGCTATCCTAATTCACAAATTTACCCTTATCTCTATACAATAATCAACTAGGTAGTTTGGTTAATGAATGATGAGATGCTGCTTTTTTTGTACACAGTAAATCATGTGAATTATGCTAAGTACTTCCCATAAAGTGGGGTTGGGGCCCACCCGGGGATTCCCCTGTTCCCCTATGGGCCAGTCTGAGCCTGTGGACAACCCTTTCTCAATCAGAATGTTTCCTCCCAATAAAATAATAGCACTTAAACTCACCTCTAGTGCCGTTCCAGTGGTGTCTGCACTGGCTTTCTTGGGGATTATGTGACGAAGGCTTCTTATGTCACGAGATCCCTGTGGCCAATCAGCACTGGCTTCACTTTTGCTGCCTGTGGACGAATCTGAGTTGCAGCTTTTCATGTCTGATTCGCCCGAAGGTGGAGAGAGTCAAGCCAGCGCTGATTGACCACATTCCCAGAATTTCCGGGAGAACCAGTGCCGACACCGCTGAAATGGCCCCGGCACTGGAGGAGAGTATAAATGTTATTATTTTACTGTCGGGGAAACATGCTTATTGAGAAAGGTTGCCCAAGTAGTGGACAACCCCTTTAAATTTTCTTCCTGCGATAATCTTATTTTAAGTTTCTCTCTAGTCTTCTCTGGGCAAACGGGATAATAAGTTGCATTTGTTTCACGAATGGTTACATATTTAGATAAATTAATTAGGGTTATGATCTTTAAATTTGATGTAGAAATGGTTTGCATGCCCTAAAATTAATCTCTTAATAAAGTAATATCTGTTTCTTCCTCCCTTATAAAAATTATATTTTAAGAATCTTCCCTTTCCCACACAAAGCATTCATAAAAAAAAGCCCCTCCATTATTCAACCCCATCTCCCACCACACACAGACACACACATACACATGATATATAAAGAATCCCTCTGTCCCCACACATACAGATCCTGATTCATCAAAACCGATGATCTTTACAACAGTCTTGATGAGGAGCAGGATGGAGTGCGAGGCTTCTGATTCATTAAGAGGCACACGCTTCTTAATAAATCAGGAGATCTGACGAGTGACCTGCGACTCAACACAAATCTCACTCTAGTCCCTGCTGAAGTCAGATTTGTGACGTAGCGAATACTGCCGCTTGTCATGAGTTTTGACAAGGAAGTCACCACATTCCCGTACGACCGCCCTCCACCCACTTTGTGGGTGTAGGGCGAAACTGGACAGATTGACAAAAGTGAAAACATTTTAACGCAGCTTCAAGTTGTTAAAGCGTTAAAGCTTTGATGAATCAGGCCCAGCGTTTATAGCCACACAGGACTTTTTAACCACTTTCCAACATGACATGGCCTATTTCCGTATTTGTTTTTTCCTCCCCTTCTTCCAAGTAGAGATGAGCAAATTTGTCCTTGTTTTTTCGGCAAGCTATAGCGCTTTTCTGTCCACATAGATGTATGAAGGCTTGTTTTTTCAAGATGAGTTGTACATTTGAATGTCACCATTTATTTTACCACACAGTGTATAGGAAAACTGGAAAAAAAATTCCACTTGTCATGATATTCCCCCCAAAAAACCAAAACACAATTCTGACACTGCCATTTTGGAATTGTTTTTATGGCACATATTGTGTGGTAAAAATGACATGGCATTAAGATTTTCCTCATCAGTGTGATTAAAGTGGTATCAAACTTGTCCAGTTTTTTTTATTATTTTAGTGGTGGAAGAATACCTGAAAATTTGTAAAAAATAAAAAACTTGTTTTTATTGTGTTGCCAATTTCTGATACATGTAAGGTTTCAATTTTTTCTGTTGATGGAGCTGTGTGAGGGCTAATTTTTTGTGGAAAGAGACAATGGTTTTAGTGATACCATGTTGGGATAGGTATAACATTTTGATCACTTCATACATCACTCTCTTGTAGTATTGCGACGACCAAAAAACCCCACAAATTTTATATATTTTTTTGTTTATGGTGTTAACCAATCTGATTAACTATTTTAATATTTTTATAGATCAGTCTTTTATGTGTGCAGCGATACCACATAGGAGCATTTTTTAAAATTTATAATCTTTATTTTTAATGGGGGAAAAGGAGGGTGATTTTAATTTTTTTTTTCATATTTTTTAAAATATAGAATGAGGCACCCCCAATGCTGGTGCTACCAATGCCACATAGGTTGACTGTGGCATTTAACAGGTTAACAGTTGTGGGCGGAGCTCGGCTCCACCCATGGCTGTTAGAGGCATTTCATGGCTGTGTGTTACAGCCATTATGTGCCCCATGAGCCTGCTACATACACCTGCTACCGACTGGCGGACAGCGGTAAGTGGTTAAAGAACACATGCTCCCTCCACACATGGTATTTAAAGCCAAACCCACAATATGAATCTGTACAGAATTTCCCCTTTCCATACATAGTATGAATATCTCTCGCTCCATCTTTCACTCTGGGTTTTTGCAATCACTTTATGTTGTGTTATTATTCTTTTTAGCCTGAGTTTTTATATATTAAATTAGATTTAAAAAAGTAATAGTACATAATGATTCCTCCAGAAAGATATACACTCACTGGCCACTTTATTAGGTACACCATGCTAGTAACGGGTTGGACCCCTTTTGCCTTCAGAACTGCCTCAATTCTTCGTGGCATAGATTCAACAAGGTGCTGGAAGCATTCCTCAGAGATTTTGGTCCATATTGACATGATGACATCACACAGTTGCCGCAGATTTGTCGGCTGCACATCCCTGATGCGAATCTCCCGTTCCACCACATCCCAAAGATTTCATGTTGTTTACGCCAAATTCTGACCCTACCATCCGAATGTCGCAGCAGAAATCGAGACTCATCAGACCAAGCAACGTTTTTCCAATCTTCTACTGTCCAATTTCGATGAGCTTGTGCAAATTGTAGCCTCAGTTTCCTGTTCTTAGCTGAAAGGAGTGGTACCCGGTGTGGTCTTCTGCTGCTGTAGCCCATCTGCCTCAAAGTTCGACGCACTGTGCGTTCAGAGATGCTCTTAGGCCTACCTTGGTTGTAACGGGTGGCGATTTGAGTCACTGTTGCCTTTCTATCAGCTCGAACCAGTCTGCCCATTCTCCTCTGACCTCTGGCATCAACAAGGCATTTCCGCCCACAGAACTGCCGCTCACTGGATTTTTTTTCTTTTTTGGACCATTCTCTGTAAACCCTAGAGATGGTTGTGCGTGAAAATCCCAGTAGATCAGCAGTTTCTGAAATACTCAGACCAGCCCTTCTGGCACCAACAACCATGCCACATTCAAAGGCACTCAAATCACCTTTCTTCCCCATACTGATGCTCGGTTTGAACTGCAGGAGATTGTCTTGACCATGTCTACATGCCTAAATGCACTGAGTTGCCGCCATGTGATTGGCTGATTAGAAATTAAGTGTTAACAAGAAGTTGGACAGGTGTACCTAATAAAGTGGCCATTGAGTGTACATTTACTGTATGTAACACAACTGTAGGAAAATACCTGGAAGCCAAAAATTTGTGCACTATTTGTATACACCAAGTCAAGATGGAATTGCAACTTGTTTTTCTGAGCTGTACTTCATCCAATTTTGGTGTTGTGGAATGAGAACCTGATGTAAAAGTTCTCTGAGGCAATTTATTTTACATGACAGGTCCAGGAAACTTGTTGGAGTCTTTTTGCTCCTGAAGTGTAAATTTATTCCCATATCACTTGATCCACAGATAAACACCGGTCATTATGGGTTTTTTTTAACAATGTGATAAACATTTCCCTGGATGGGACCTGAGTCTCTGATGCACACTTTGGAACAGGAAGTGATAATCTTTTTTTCATTTAAAGCAAGGATGTGCATAAGCCCATAGGGACGGTCACGATGTAGCTTTGCGGGTGAGCCATAAAATGTGATACTACTTTAGGGCTGAACTGTATAAATAGGAAAAAGATGTTATTAGTGAAATCATCTTATTTAGAGTTTATTTTTCATTGCAAAACTCCATTAGGATTTTGCCTACACCTGTGTTTTAGTAAGTCCTGTATGACAAATGCTTTCACACCTGTATCTAACTGCTTTACATTGAGACATGCTGGTAGATGCTCATAAATTATCCAAAGATTCTTCCAAATGTTGCATTCTGTATAGCATACATATGGCAAGTAGAACATTAGGTCAGAGAGTCTGTTACAGTGGACGCATGTTTCTACAATTCAGAAGCTTCTTTTCCAACTTCTACTGGCTATTTTTTCACATTGTTGTTACCTCAAATAACAAAAGTGATGTTGGTCCTAGTGGTCAAAATCAGCCCCAACATGAGAATCTTGAAAAAATTGTTGCTGATCTTCAACCCAATATTTCACAACGACAATATCGTGAAGTAAATATTTCCAGATTTACATTTCCTGTCATACAAATAGTTACTGAAATTAACCCCTTAATGACCGGAGCTTTTACCTGTTCTGCATTTTCCCCTCTTTCCCAGAGCCATAACTTTTTTTTCAGTCAGTATGGCCATGTTATGGCTTATTTTTTCCAGGGCGAGTTGCACTTTTGAACGACACCATTGGTTTTACCATGTCGTGTACTAGAAAACAGGAAAAAAAAATCCAAAAAAAGTGCAATCTCACACTTGTTTTTTGTTCGGCTTTTTTGCTAGGTTCACAAAATGCTAAAACTGACCTGCCGTTATGATTCTCCAGGTTATTACAAGTTCACAGACGCCAAACATGTCTAGGTTCTTTTTTATCTAAGTGGTAAAAAAAAATTCCAAACTTTGCTTAAAAAAAAAATTGCGCAATTTGCCAAGAGCTGTAGCGTCTCCATTTTTTGTGGTCTCGGGTCTGGTGAGGGCTAATTTTTTGCATGCCGAGCTGATGTTTTTAATGATAACATTTTAGTGCAGATGCGATCTTTTGATCGCCCATTATTGCATTTTAATGCAGTGTTGCGGCTACCAAAAAACGTAGTTCTGGCGTTTTTAATTTTTTTCTCGCTATGCCGTTTAGCGATCAGGTTAATCCTTTTTTTATTGATAGATCGGGTGAACGCACGGATACCAAATGTGTGTATGTTTGACTTTTTTTATTGTTTTATTTTGAATGGGGCAAAAGGGGGGTGATTTCAACTTTTTTTCTTCATATTTTTAAAAACATTTTTTTTTTACTTTTGCCATACTTCAATAGCTTCCATGGGAGGCTAGAAGCTGGCATGGTCTGATCGGATCTGCTACATAGGAGCAATGGTCAGATCGCTCCTATGTAGCTGAATTACCTCACTGGTATGAGAGGGTGGTGCTCACAGCAATCTGGCATCAACAACCATAGAGGTCTTCAGGAGACCTCTTGTTGTCATGCCGACATCTCGCTGACCCACAATCACGTGATGGGGTCAGCGATGTCCGCATTTGCAACCCGATGGCCGGAAGCGCTTGTTAAATGCCTCTGTTAGAGTTTGACAGGGGCATTTAACTAGTTAATAGGCGATCTGCCCGCACCTGTTCAAAACAGCTGACATGCCCCGGCTTTGATGCGGGCTCACCGCCGGAGCCCGCATCAAAGGTGGGGTTCTGCCATCGATGTACTATTCCGTCCGATAGCAGAAAGGGGTTGCCACAAACAAAGTACATTTTCATCCATAGATCTTGGAATAAAAATAAGTTCCACAATTTGATGTGATTAAATAAAATGTTCCTGTGCTGAGATAATCTTATAAATGTGCCCCTGCTGTGTAGTATGTAATGGCCATATCTGACCGTACAGGGACATGGCCTGATCATACCACATCTCCTGGATGGGGATGGGGGGGAGGAAAAAATTATAAAGACAGGCCAGCATAGGATCACAACAGATTCTTTTTGTGAGGTAAAACATTTCCTGACCTGTTTAAAAACAGTTTTTACCTTACAGAAACCAACAGCTATGATCACATGCTGTCCTCTCTGTATGTTACTTTATGTCCTCTCCCTCCCCAGGAGCTGTGGTATGATCAGACCATGTTCTTGTACGGTCAGACACGGCCATTACACAGTACACAGCAGGCTCACATTTATAAGATTATCTCAGCACAGGAATATTTTTTAATACATCTATTTGTGGTGCTTATTTTTATACCAAGATCTATTAATTAAAATGTACTTTGTTCATTGGACAACACCTTTACACATAGTCTGTGAATTGCAAAGCTGAAGTTCACTCATGTGCATAATAAATAAAATGTTTAGTTTTCTTCTAGAAAACTAAGTGAGAATTAAAGCACACGAATGATTGTATTAGGGCCACTGGCGTAGCTAGAGCTTTTGCCGCCCGGGGCTGTTTCCGAGTTTGGCGCCCCCCCCCCCCATTGCCATCACTCAACGCCGGGCACCGCCCCCACAGCACTGTTTACCCATGAAATCCAGTGCCTGCGCTGTGTATCGGTGTTTGGTGCAGGCGCAGAGAGCTCTAGCCGTCTGACTTCACAGCCAGGCTTGCAGACTGCGCCTGTGCGGCCACCCACCTTGGTAATCCCAGCCCCGCAGTGTGTTATGCATTATGCAGAGTGCGGGGCTGGGATTCACAAGCAGGGCGGCCGCACAGGCGCAGTGTCCAGCATGTTGCCCCCAGTCTGTCTCCAGCATGTTGCCCCCAGTCTGTCTCCAGCATGTTGCCCCCAGTCTGTCTCCAGCATGTTGCCCCCAGTCTGTCTCCAGCATGTTGCCCCCAGTCTGTCTCCAGCAATCTGCCCCCAGTCTGTCTCCAGCAATCTGCCCCCAGTCTGTCTCCAGCAAGTTGCCCCCAGTCTGTCTCCAGCAAGTTGCCCCCAGTCTGTCTCCAGCAATCTGCCCCCAGTCTGTCTCCAGCATGTTGCCCCCAGTCTGTCTCCAGCATGTTGCCCCCAGTCTGTCTCCAGCAATCTGCCCCCAGTCTGTCTCCAGCAATCTGCCCCCAGTCTGTCTCCAGCAATCTGCCCCCAGTCTGTCTCCAGCAATCTGCCCCCAGTCTGTCTCCAGCAATCTGCCCCCAGTCTGTCTCCAGCAATCTGCCCCCAGTCTGTCTCCAGCAATCTGCCCCCAGTCTGTCTCCAGCAATCTGCCCCCAGTCTGTCTCCAGCAATCTGCCCCCAGTCTGTCTCCAGCATGTTGCCCCCAAGTCTGTCTGAGTCAGACATAAAGGAAAAAAAAAAAAAAAAGTAAAATCCTCACCTCTCCCGTTCCCAGCACAGGTCCCGTGCACTCAGCGTCTCTCCGGCTCTGCAACGCTCAGGACAGAGAGGCTGAGCGCGCAGTGATGACGTCATCGCACCCTCTGCCCTGAGACGTCGCAGAGTCAGAGGGCGCCGAAGACGCTGCAGCTGCCGCAGGAACCAGGAGAGGTGAGTATTAGAAGGGGGGGGCCCAATGCCAACGCTCAGAGGCGTAGCTAGGGTTTCAGCTTAGGGGGGCAAAAAATCTGAGTGGGCCCCTAACCAGGTACCCCTGACTACAGCGACGTGGTGCACCCTAATTGTGAGCCTGGGGGAACATCAGCAGATGACCGCACTGTGACTGAAAATAAATCTATATACAAAACCGAACAATGATATTACTATATGAGGACCATATATTGGTAGATACCAGTCGTGCAGACCATATAAGAGATCGCAGCACAGTTATAGACAATAATTTACAGAGGACATTCTTTCTGATGGAGTCATTCATTTTTCTCATCTTTTCCATCTGGCCCAGACCGACATGACATCTTCTCCACCCAGGACTCGTCTGCAGATATTATGAGGACACATTAGACTTCTCACATTTCCAGCCCCGTCCCCATCTATCCCCAACCTGCACAAACTCCTCATTCTGCTGATACCCCAATACTGAGCCGCTGCTTCCATATGTGTCCTACAGCACCTGCAGTATGGTACAATAATGGTGCCGCCCCACATAGTAATGCCACCACTGTGTCCCTTACATAGTAATAATGACTCCTTTGTGCTCTCTAGATGATAAAATTCACCCCTAGAAAACATTAATGCCCTGTGCTAGTGCCCTTCACATTTTGTCCCTAAAAAGTAATAATACCACATATGAAATTTTGATGGTCTCAGTACTCTGAGTGCCCCTATAGCAATGTTTAAGTGCCCACTTAACATTTAATTATGTCCCCTAAGTAGCCTCCATGAACAGCTTGACTTTACACAGTATGGTGGGCCCACAGCTTTCCTATACACAGTACAATGCCCCCACAGCTCCCCAATACACAATATGATGATCCCACAGCTCCCCTATACACAGTATGATGTCCCCACTGCTCCCCTATACACAGTATGATGTCCCCACTGCTCCCCTATACACAGTATGATGTCCCCACTGCTCCCCTATACACAGTATGATGTCCCCACTGCTCCCCTATACACAGTATGATGTCCCCACTGCTCCCCTATACACAGTATGATATCAGCACTGCCCCCTATACACAGTATGATGAACCCACAGCTCCCTTATACACAGTATGATTGGCCCACAGCTCCCGTACATACAGTATGATGTCCAATAGAGCTCCCTTATACATAGAATGATGTTCCCATTGGTCCCTCAAAACACAGTATAATAGTTAATAGTGTCCTGACACTGTCGCCTGCACTGAAAGTCACACTGCCAGGAGGAAATTAACTTTATTCCTCACTGCAGCCAGGGGGGCGGCGCTGGCATGGTTTCAGTCACCGCTCTGTGTATAGAGCGCAGCAGCTGTAACTGCACCTCTTAGGCTATGTGCACACGTTGTGGATTCCATTGTGGATTTTTCCATGCAGATCCTGCAAGATCCGCAGGTAAAATGCCCTGCGTTTTACCTGCGGATTTACTGCGGATTTTGTGCAGTTTTTGTACGGATTTCACCTGTGGTTTTACACCTGCGGATTCCTATTAAGGAATAGGTGTAAAACATTGTGGAATCCGCACAGAGAATTGACATGCTGCGGAAAATATAACGCAGCATTTCCACGTGGAATTTTCCGCAGCATGTGCACTGCGGATTTGGTTTTCCATAGGTTTACATGGTACTGTACAACACATGGAAAACTGCTGCAGATCCGCAGCCAAATCCGCAATGCGTGCACATACCCTTACTTCGACTGACAGCCAGCTCAGCAGCCTCTACCACCCAGTAGTTGCGCACTGATGCCCCTATAAATAATAATGCTTCTTAAGTGCCCACTTGACATTTAATAATGTCCCCTGAGTCCCCCCATGTACAGTGATAGTGGCCCCAGCATCACAGAGGTTAGCAGGCGGTCAAGTGACGACTTTTTCGGCTTCTCTCAATTCTCTTCTATTGAAAGAAACCAAACCTTTCTAGTCGACACAAGCACATAGTAAACATGTGGTCGCATGACCGCCTGATGACGCCAGTGATATTGGGGCTCATGGCAGCAGGAGCTCCGTGTCATGATTTGGCAGTCTGCTTATTATTAAATTATTAAAGCACCACTCTATCAGGGTTTTTTTTTCACTGCTGGAGGTGCTTTAAGCACAAGTCCCCTGCCCCGGCCACATACTCATCTTCCGCCATATTGACCGCTTTTTGGCATCGCTCCAGTCCCGCAGCTCCATCTTGTAAGCACAGCTTCTGATTGGCCAGAAGTTAGAAGCTGCATCACAAGCGCTCAATGTAAGTCTATGAGGGCCAGGAAGAGGCAAGAAAGAGGCCAGAACGAGGCTCTCATAGACTCACATTGATACCGTACCGCTCCATGAAACGCTAGGGCAGAGGACAGGTCACAAACTGCAGGAGACGAACCCAAACGGTGCGGTGGCGAAAACTGATAAAAACGCCGGAAGGTGAGTATCAGACAGTTGGTCTTAGATTGAGACTATGTGCCCACGTTGCGGATTTGTGTGAGGATTTTTCCATGCAGATTTTGAAAAATCCGCATGTAAAACGCACTGCGTTTTACAAGCGGATTTCCAGCATTTTTTGTGCGGATTTCCCCTGCGGTGTTACACCTACGGATTCCTATTAAGTAACAGGTGTAAAACGCTGCGGAATCCGCACAAAGAACTGACATGCTGCGGAAAATACAGTGCAGCGTTTCCGTGTGGTATTTTCCACAGCATGTGCACTGTGAATTTTGTTTTCTATAGGTTTACATGGTAGAGTCAAATCCGCAACGTGTGCATACCCTTAAAGTGCCACTCCAGAGGTGAAATAAAAAAATGCTGGAATGATGCTTTAAGGGTATGTGCACACGCTGTGGATTTCGCTGCGGAACTGCAACGCTTCCGCAGCTGTGGGTCTGCAGCGGTTTCCCATAAGTTTACAGTACAATGTAAACCTATGGGAAACGAAATCCGCAGTGCACATGCTGCGGAAAAAAACACGCGGAAACACAGCGGTTTATATTCCACAGCATGTCAATTCTTTGTGCGGATTCCGCTGCGGGTTTACACCTGCTCCAATAGAAAACTGCAGGTGTAAACCCGCAGCAGAAACCGCGATAAATCCGCAGTAAAAACTGCAGCGTGTGCACATGCCCTAAATGTGATGCAGCTCATGGCTTACCCAGCTGGTAAGTATAATAAGCCCCCTACCTCCCCATCCCAGAGAACAACTATTACATGTGAGATGGAGTGCATAAAATCTCATAACAAAACCGTATAATAATCAGCCCCCCAGTGCCGTCGCCCTTCACCCACCTCAGCCCTCACAATACCCTTATCTTCTCACATTCACCTCCTCAGTGCCCTGTCCCCCTCCCCCACAACACCCCCCATCCTCACATTCACCCCCCAGCCCTGTCCCCCTCCCCCACCTAAGCCCCCACAACACCCCCATAA
This sequence comes from Ranitomeya variabilis, assembly GCF_051348905.1. NCBI lineage: Eukaryota > Metazoa > Chordata > Amphibia > Anura > Dendrobatidae > Ranitomeya > Ranitomeya variabilis. Next base: position 228,978,051 of record NC_135236.1, on the reverse strand, counting down.
TTTCAGATTCACCCCCCAGTGCCCTGTCCCCCTCCCCCACAACACCCCATCCTCTCACATTTACCCCCCAGTGACTATGACATGCATATCAATCTAATGTATCTTATCCCCACTTACCGATGAAGTTTGCAGCAGGACCAGGAAGTATCTGAGTGATATGGAGGTGGGCACTAGGACCCAGCGTGCCTGCCCTGGGCCAATTCCAGCACAGGGAGAGGGAGGGAACAAACCTGCAGCCTGGAGAAGCTCCTGAGGTCGGTCAGCACAATCATACAGTTCAGGAGGGACGAGCGTGCAGAATCGCCGTCTGACAGGGAAGCAGGCATTTTGCTGCGCTCCTCCTGTATTGTGCCTCATCACGGAAGTGGCAGTGCCGGCTCCCAGTCGGCCCCTTCATGTGGCAGGGCCCGGGGAGAAGGCCCCCTCTGCCCCCCCAGTAGCTAAGCTACTGCCAACGCCGGTATGGCGGCCCTGGTCCTGGCGGCGGCGTCAGCGCCGCCCGAAGATTTAAAGGGCCCGCGTCTCAAATTTTTTTTTTTTTTTCTTCCTCCTCTCTGGGTCGGAGCCGCCCCCGGCATTGTGCCGCCCGGGGCGGCCCGCCCCCCCCGCACCCCCCTTCCTACGCCACTGATTAGGGCTAAGTCCACATACAGGTGCTTTTCCCAAAATTATAATATCATCAAAAAGGTCATTTATTTGAGTTCTTCAATACAAAAAGTGAAACTCATACAGCTCTGGAAAAACTAAGAGACCACTGCAAAATGTTCAGTTTGTCTGATTTTTCTCTTTATAGGTATATTTTTTAGTAAAATGTAAATTGTTCATTTATTCTATAAACTTCTGACAACATTTCTCCGAATTTCCAAGCGATAAATTTTGATTTTTTTTTTCTGAAAAGGAGAAATGGTCAAAATTAGAAAAAAAACCCCAGTGCTTTCAGACCTCAAATAATGCAAAGAAAACAAGTTCATAATCATTTAGAAACAACAATACTAATGTTTTAACTCAGGAAGAGTTCAGAAATCAATATTTTGTGGAATAACCATGATTTTTAATCACAGCTTTCATGCGTCTTGGCATGCTTTCCACCTGTTTTTCACACTGCTTCTGGCGCAAAAATGTAAGCAGTTCTTCTTTGTTTGATGGCTTGTGACTATCCATCATCCTCTTGATAACATTCCAGAGGTTTTCACTAGAGTTCAAGTCTGGAGATTGGGTTGCCCATGACAGGGTTTTGATATAGTGGTCTCTTAATTCTTGCCAGAGCTGTATATTACATAGAGTCACTACAAACAAAGTGATCTATTTCAAATGTTAATTTCTGTTAATGTTGTTGTTTATGGCTTACAGCCAATGAAAACTCACACGTCATTATCGCAGTAAATTAGAATAATTAACAAAAAACACTTGCAAAGGCTTCCTTAGCGTTTGGAAATGCCCCTTAGTCTGTTTCAGTAGGCTCCACAATCATGGGGAAGTGTAATAGTTATAGGGGATAACTCAGGAGACTCTTTGTGTGGAACAAGACAACTACAGGACACAGTTTTATAAGTGGTAAAGTCTATATTATCACACGGTGATTCAAACAGGTGCAGAGAGAAACTCAAGTCCACAACACTTGGTGCAAATATAAAATGCAGCTCAGCAGTCTATAGGAAACTTCAGAGGAAAATGCAATCATGCAGAAAGTCTATGAAGCACAGTTATTCTTGAGGATACTTGACACGAATAAGTCCTTGCTTAGTCCAAAACACAGATAGATATGCTTATAAGGCAGTTCAAATAATATCTTCGCTCAACCAGGGAGGTCTGGGTAATAGTCTCAGGTTCTTGCAGAGCAGCAACAGCTTACATGTCCAGCAAATGCAAATGAAGGAGTATTACTGGAACTGGTGTATGCAGCAGGAACTCAGAGCAGAGTAGCAGGATAACCCCACAGGTTCACAGGAGCAGGTATATAGCCAGAGAGTCACCAGAGGTCAGGAGCTGGATGCAAGGCAGAATACTCTAGCACAGACTGAAGGCTGAGGTGGAGTTTTATAGCAGGAAGACAGTGCACATGAGACCAAAGACACCATCTTGGAAAAAGGCAGTAATGCACAAAAAGGTAATAAAAAATGTTCAGAGTCCTGACATTACTCCCTCCTTAGAAGCGGCCTCAGGACGATCCTGGACCTGGTTTCTCAGGGAATCTCTGATAAAATGAGAAATCTTCTGTTGGGCATTGATGTTTTCCACAGGTTCCCAAGAGTCTTCCTCAGGGGGATATCCCTGCCATCTTATCAGATATTGGAGCCGATTCCTGCAAATCCTGGAATCAACAATTTCCTCCACCACAAATTGTTCTTGCCCATCAATCACCACAGGCTGCGGAGGTGACACAACACGTCCCTGGAAGGTATTAGGAGATGCAGGCTTTAGTAAAGATACATGAAAAACTGGGTGTACCTTCATAGTCCTAGGCAGCTTCAGCCGGCAGGCTACAGAGCTCACAATACCGTTGATCTTGAAAGGGCTAATTAATTTCTGTCCAAGTTTTTGTGAAGGAACGTTTAACTTCAGATTCTTAGTTGCTAACCACACAGAATCTCCTACCTTGAACATGGGTGCAGGTTTACAGAATCTATCAGCCGATCTCTTATAACGTTCTTGAGCTGTGGTCAGGGATTCCTTCAGAACCTCCAGATTTTGCTTCATCGCAGTCAGCCTTTCCTCCACTGCCTGAACTGGAGAATTAATTGGAGACCTAGGTAAGATACACGGATGATAACCCAGATTGGCAACGAAAGGTGTAAATTTAGTGGAGGCCCTCTGAGAATTGTTATATGAAAATTCATTTAACAGCAGCAACTTCAACCAATCATCCTGGAGATGGCTGACATAGCATCTTAGATATTGTTCCAGCGTCTGGTTGGTACGCTCAGTCTGACCATTTGTATGGGGATGGTAAGCGGAAGAGAGACAGACATTAATATTGAGTGCAGAGCAAAACCCCTTCCAGAATCTTGAAGTGAACTGCACTCCACGGTCAGAGATGATCTCATCCGGAACCCCATGCAACCGAAAGACATTCTGTATAACCAAGTTCACTGTATCTTTAGCTGAGGGGAGGCTGGTGCACGGAACAAAATGAGCAGCTTTAGTCAGGCTACCACCGTAATTGTTTTCATGCCCCCGATGTAGGCAGCTCCACAATAAAGTCCATTGATATAGACCCCCAAGGGTGGGACGGAACAGGTAATGGTTGTAGAAATTGGCATCAGATAGAATGGTCTTGGACGGGGCTTGTTATGATCCTGGTGGTAAGGAACACATGAACTGACCTGATGGGTAAACAAAAAATAAGGACAAGCTCTGGGAATGTGGGAACTTTACTGACCGCAATCCTGATCCTATCAACACACACTATAGGCAGCCGTGGAGCGTTCCTAACTCGGCCTAGACGCCTCGTTCACAGCCTGAGAAACTAGCTACCCCTAGAGAGAAACAAAGCCTCACTTGCCTCAGAGAAATTTTCCCCAAAGTGTAAGCAGCCCCCCACAAATAATAACGGTGAGTTTAAGGGGAAAACACAAACATAGAAATGAAAATAGGTTTTAGCAAATGAGGCCCGCTAATAACTAAATAGTCAGAAGATAGCAAGGAATCTGTGCGGTCAGTATAAAATACTACAAAAGTATCCACGCAGAGAATACAAAAAGACCCCCACACCGACTTACGATGTGAGGGGCACAACTCCGCACCCCAGAGCTTCCAGCTAGCAATCAAGTAGCATATAAGCAAGCTGGACTGAACTCATAACATACTGAGAAACATTTTCAAATAGCAATGAGCAAAAATAGACTAGCATGAACTTAGCTTCTCCACGAGGAGACAGGTCACAAGGGAAGTCCCAGAGAGATCTGAACCAGTACTGAATACAACGACAGCAGGCAACAAGTAAAGGTCCAGATGGAGTTAAATAGGCAGCAGGTCTAGCAGGAAACGAGGCAGCTGGAGTCCAGCTACAGACCAGCCGTAACACTAAAAGCCACCAGAGGGAGCCCATGAACAGAACTCACAAAGTACCACTCATGACCACAGGAGGGAGCCCGAGAACGGAATTCACAACAGGGGCTCCAGGTACGGAATCCGCAGCATGGATTCGGGATAAAGCATCAGCCTTCCCATTACGAGAACCTGGACGGTACGAGATAACAAAGTTAAATTGATTTTAAAATAAGTTCCAACGAGCCTGACGAGGAGAAAGACATCTAGCGGATCTAAGGAACTCTAGATTGCGATGGTCTGTTAGCACTATGATCTGTTGTGCAGCTCCTTGCAGATGATGCCTCCATTCTTTGAAAGCCACAATAATAGCCAGCAATTACTTGTCTCCCACGTCGCAATTCTTCTCTGCTGAGGTTAGTCTATGGGAAAAGAAAGCACAAGGATGTAGCAGACCTTTCTCTCCTGTTCTTTGGGAGAGAATATCCCCCAAAGCATTATCAGAAGCGTCCACCTCCACAATGAAAGAAAGTGTTGGATCTGGGTGTATCAACAGCGGTGCTGATGTGGAACAGATCTTAAGCCGATCAAAAGCTTCTTGAGCCTGTGATGACAACTTAAAGGGCTTTTCATTCTTTGTCAAGGAAGTAATGGGACGGACAATATCAGAAAAATTTCAAATCAAGCGTCTGTAGAAATTTGCAAAGCCAATAAAACTTTGGACCTCCTTAACGTTCTTGGGTACCGGCCAGTCAAGGATAGCCTGAATCTTACCAGATTCCATGTTCAGCCCCTGGGGAGAGATACCCTAAGAACTGTATCTCAGAACGATGGAACTCGCATTTCTCCGGCTTGATATACAGTTGGTTCTCTTTCAGACATCTTAAAACAGTTTTGACATGTTCTTCATGTTCCTGTAGAGAGTCAGAAAAGATTAGTATATCGTCCAAATAGATCACTACAAACTGGTCCAACAAATCTCTGAAAATGTCATTAGCATGGTGTTGAAACGTTGTGGGGGCGTCACAAAGCCCGAAGGGCATCACAAGAGATTCTAATTGTCCATACCGGCATCTGAATGCTGTCTTCCACTCATCCCCTGGACGAATATGCACCAAATTATAAGCCTCACAAAGATACAGTTTAGAGAACACCTTAGCATGGCGGACTCTTTCCAGTAATTCGGGAATTGGAGGCAAAGGGTAACGGTTTCGTATGGTTACCTTATTGAGTTCCCGATAGTCAACACAGGGTCTCAGGGTCCCATCCTTCTTCTTTACAAAAAAGATAGGTACCCCTGCTGGTGAGGAAGAAGGACGTATGAAGCCTTTGGCTAGATTTTCATCAATATACTCCTTTAAGGCTTGAAGCTCAGGTGCCGCCAAAGGGTATACTTTACCAAAAGGAACAGCTGCCCCAGGAAGCAACTCAATGGGACAGTCATAATGCCTGTGTGGAGGAAGCTGATCTGCATTCTTCTTGTCACAGATGTCAGAGAACTCTTTATATGCTGGAGGTAAAGAAAATACCTGTACATGTGGTTCCGTAGCCGTGGACTCAGGGACAGCTTCTGTTAACACTGAGTTGCTCCTTGTTGGAAAGATAATCTCCTTGGTCTCCCAGTTGATAATTGGGTTCTGAGAACGCAACCAAGGAATGCCTAAAATCACAGGAAAATGAGGAGAAGAAATTAGCAAAAAAGAAAGTTGCTCCTGATGATTAGGCTCCAACAAAATTTCAAGGGGTACGGTCTCCTGATCCACAGGCCCAGAGATTAAAGGTGACCCATCCACTGTTTCCATGGTAATTGGAGAGGATCTTTGCTGAATTTCAATACCATGTTCCTTGGCAAATGCGATATCCACGAAATTGCTACCTGCACCAGAGTCAATCATAGCTGCACTGGAAATCCACTGTCCTGAACACAGGATCTTAATAGGGAGAGAACAGTGAGAGTTCTTTTCCTTCAGCTCCTTGGGGGGTGAAGTCATAGAAAGTGAATGGAATACAGCGTTTAAAGGCAGGCTACATTCACAGATGTCAGATTCATCATCACAGTTGTCATACTCCCCTACTGCTGCTAGCACCTTGTTAGGTTGTCTAGGACACTTAGGACAATTGATCAAGAAGTGGTCAGACTGGCAGCAGTAGAAACATAGACTTTCGCGAAGGTGATGCTCCCGGCGCTCATTGATCTCGTGCCTCTGAACGGAGTCAATTTGCATGGGCACCTCCTCCACCTCCCGAGATGTTTTACCTGCAGGCTCTTTGGAAAGAAGGGAAAAGTTAGAAATACGGTTATATGCAGCAAACTTCTCCTGCCTACGCTCAGTAAGGCGAATGTCAATGCGCACACAATGCTGTATAAATGTCTCAAGCTCTTGTGGTGACTCAGAGCGAGCTAGTTCATCTTTACAATACTAGACAGACCCCTTTTAAAAATAGGCAATTGTGCATAACTGTGCCAATTGTTATCTACCGCTAATCTCCTGAATTCAGTAGCATACTCAATAACAGAACGTTTTGCCTGGCGTAAAGGCAATAAAGCAGATTCCGCAGTTGCACGTCGATTAGGATCATCAAACATTAATGCCATAGCGGCCAAGAAATCATCCAAGGTATTTATCCGTGGGTCACGAGACTCAATCATCGGATTCGCCCAGGCGAGCGCTCGTGTGGTCAGCAGCATTATTACACACAATACTTTGGATCTATCATTAGGAAAACAGTCAGCATGCACATCAAAATATAGCATACATTGATTCACAAAGCCATGAAATTTGTCGCGATCACCATTAAATCTGAATGGGGGCAACTTAGGTGGGCTAGCTGGTGGCGGTTGCCCAGAGGGAAAAGTCACTTGTTCAGCTATTTGTGTGCTTATGTCCTGAAAAGCCCGTCCATACTGGGACTCTATGCCAGCAAGTTTGTTTTCCTGGGCTGCCATGCTGGTGCTTAAGTCCTGCAAAGTCTGTCCAAACACTTGTTGATTGTGTTCAAAGCTTCCAAACTTCTTTTGCAGACCTTCCACATCTTTCTGCAGTGATCTAATTATGGAAAACACCTGCTCTAGTCTGCTTTCTGCAGTCATTGTTCCAGCAGTCTCCTTTTTTTTTTAGACTAGAGTATCCTGTAATAATTATAGGGGATAACTCAGCAGACTCTTTGCGTGGAACAAGACAACTACAGGACACAGTTTTATAAGTGGTAAAGTCTATATTATCACACGGTGATTCAAACAGGTGCAGAGAGAAACTCAAGTCCACAACACTTGGTGCAAATATCAAATGCAGCTCAGCAGTCTATAGGAAACTTCAAAGGAAAATGCAATCACGCAGAAAGTCTATGAAGCACAATTATTCTTGAGGATACTTGACACGAATAAGTCGTTGCTTAGTCCAAAACACAGATAGATATGCTTATAAGGCAGTTCAAATAATATCTTAGCTCAACCAGGGAGGTCTGGGTAATAGTCTCAGGTTCTTGCAGAGCAGCAACAGCTTACATGTCCAGCAAATGCAGATGGAGGAGGATTACTGGAACTGGTGTATGCAGCAGGAACTCAGAGCAGAGTAGCAGGATAACCCCACAGGTTCACAGGAGCAGGTATATAGCCAGGGAGTCACCAGAGGTCAGGAGCTGGATGCAAGGCAGAATACTCTAGCACAGACTGAAGGCTGAGGTGGAGTTTTATAGCAGGAAGACACAGTGCACATGAGACCAAAAGCGCCATCTTGGAAAAGGGCAGTAACACACAAAAAGGTAATAAAAAATGTTCAGAGTCCTGACAGGACGACTGCTGACTTGACAGATGTCCAGAAGGCATTCATTGACACACTCCACAAGGAGGGTAAGCCACAATAGGTCATTGCTAAAGAAGCTGGCTGTTCACAAAGCGCTGTATCCAAGCATATTTATGGAAAGTTAAGTGGAAGGAAAAAGTGTGGTAGAAAAAGTTGCACCAGCAACCGGGATAACTGTAGCCTTGAAAGGATTGTTAAGAAAAGGCCATTCAAAAATTTGGGGGAGATTCACAAGGAGTGGATTGCTCCTGTAGGCAGCCAACTTTTCTGTTTTTAAAATCATTTTTCAAGCTGGTGTTATAACGTATTCTAATTTACTGAGATATAATAACCAAATCTAGAGACCATAAGAATTGTTTGGTACACTTCCTAAATAAGTAAGTTTACCCAAAGAAGGGGAAGTACAAGACCTAAGGTATGGAAGTGTGGTGTGGAAGTTGCTGGGAGAAGGAAACCCTGACGCGCGTTTCACTTGTAGCTTCTTCCTGGGGGGTCGTGGTGAAGCGAAGAAGCAACAAGTGAAATGCGTGTTGGGGTTTCCTTCTCCCAGCAACTTCCACACCACAGGTACTGACAGCATGGTGTCACCGCTTCTTTATCTCGGACTCTGGCATTATAAGGGCTATGATATACTTAGGCTATGTGCACACGTTGCAGATTTCTTGCAGAACTGCAGCGTTTTTTTCCGCGCAGAAACGCTGCAGATCTGCAAGTGATTTACAGTACAATGTATGTCAATGGCAAAAAAAAATGATGTGCTAATGGTGCTGACAAATCAGCACGGAAAACGCAGCAGATTCAAAGAAGAACCATGTCACTTCTTTTGTGCGGATCTGCAGCGTTTCTCCACCCATTCAATTATAGAAATCCGCAGGGGTAAAAACGCATGAAATCTGCACAGAATCCATAGTAAATCCACAAGAAAAACGCATCAAATCTGCACCTGCGTTTTCTGCCAAGAGATGCAGAATCCATAAAAAAAATTCCAGAGGCACATCTGCAATATGTGCAGATACCCTTAGACTTGCCTAATAACTATGCATACTTGCACTTTAGTACGAGTAACCCTTAGCCCTCATAGGACATGCTCCTTCAGACTTTGATGTACTTAGACATGCTTATAAGCTATGCACTTGCACTTTAGTACAAGTCAACTTTACCCCTCATAGGATATATTCCTTCAGACTTTACATTTACCATACTGGTATCTCTGAAATTTAGTTACTCTAATAATCCAGGGCCTGCTGTTGCACCTGTGTTTAATATATGCAAATACCACAAAATACTTTGATCTATTTCAGGAACATTGATTTTTATTCCTCTGCATGTGGTTGTCAATATTATCAATTATGGTGTGGGCTGTTTGGAGCTCACTCTGCCTTGTTTGATTCCCTTATTTATACTTAAGATTCTTGCTTTTATCTATTGTGAATAAAGTATTCTAGTTTTGCCTTAGGTCTTGTACTTCCCCTTCTTTGGGTAAACTAATTTACTGAGATAATGACTTTTGGGTTTTCATTGGCTGTAAGCCATAAAAATCAACATTAACAGAAATAAACACTTGAAATAGGTCACTCTGTTAGTAATGACTATGTAGTATATGAGTTTCACTTTTTGTATTGAAGAGCTGGAATAAATGTACTTATTGATGAACAGAGGAACTCAGATGAGTGCAGTGTAAATTACTGTACAGAGGGGACTTGGGCCCGTGCTTCAGGAAACAGAGGCGGCTGGAGTAAACACATCGTTGAAGCGACTAGTCGATAAAGGACTTGCGACCTAACAGAAGTACCACTGATTCCCATTAGGACCTGTTCTAATATTGTTGCTCCCAACATACTGACTAAGTGATGACGGTGAAGAGCACAAGACTGACTTACCTATCATTATTGTTTGTTGCCTTGTTTGAATTGTTGTAGCAACTCCCACCACCAAAAACTGGTATAAATTTCCACTGTAAAATACTTTACTGAATTCCAATTTGACAATCTTTCTTAACTCTGTATCCTAATCACCTAAATTGTTCTGTTAGAATAATAATCTTTGTTAAGTTACCACTGTATCTTCATCTTCCGCGACGTTGTATCCACACACCTGTTTACACCTCCCAAGTGATTAGCAGTGAATAGCCAAAAGCTCCAATCCATCTGATCAAGATCAGAAGCATAACAGATTTAAGAGTCTTATGGCTCACTCACATGAGCTTATAACATGGACAAATGCTATCTGATGTTTTATCGGACAGAACTCTGTCCATTGTTATACCATGGGGCAGTGCAGATCTGTTTTTTTTTAACTACAGATCGAAGTGGATAATTTTTGCTACATATGTAGAGAAGTCACTTTTGCTTCACAAAGGCGTAACTAGACTACCATGATAAGGAAAGCCTATAACCTGTATTAAATTTATGTATGAGATGGGTGGGAACCAGACACCCCCAATGATCATGTGAATAGTAAGGGTACCAGGTGTTTGATAGGTAATCTGTTGATTTGTCCTGGGCAGCCCTCTTAACCCCTTCATGACCTTGGGATTTTTGCTTTTTTCCGTGTTCGTTTTTCGCTCCCCTCCTTCCCAGAGCCATAACTTTTTTATTTTTCCGTTAATTTGGCCATGCGAGGGCTTATTTTTTGCAGGACGAGTTGTACTTTTGAACGACATCATTGGTTTTTGCATGTCATGTACTAGAAAACAGGAAAAAAATTCCAAGTGCGGTGAAATTGCAAAAAAAGTGCAGTCCCACACTTGTTTTTTGTTTGGCTTTTTTGCTAGGTTCACTAAATGCCAAAACTGATCTGCCATTATGATTTTCCAGGTCAGTAGGAGTTCATAGACACCTAACATGACTAGGTTCTTTTTTATCTAAGTGGTAAAAAAAAAATCCAAACTTTGCTAAAAAAAAGAAAAAAAAATTGCACCATTTTCCGATACCCGTAGCGTCTCCATTTTTCATGATCTGGGGTCGGTAGAGGGCTTATTTTTTGCGTGCTGAGCTGGCGTTTTTAATGATACCATTTTGGTGCAGATGTTCTTTTGATCGCCCGTTGTTGCATTTTAATGCAATGTCGCGGCGACCAAAAAACGTAATTCTGGCTTTTCTAATTTTTTTCTCGCTACGCTGTTTAGCGATCAGGTTCATGCTTTTTTTAATTGATAGATCGGGTGATTCTGAACGCGGCGATACCAAATATGTGTAGGTTTGATTTTTTTTTTTTTTATTATTGATTTATTTTGAATGGGGCGAAAGGGGGGTGATTTAAACTTTTATATATTTTTTATTTTTTTCACATTTTTTTTTTTTAACTTTTTTTTTTACTTTTTCCATGCTTCAATAGCCTCCATAGGAGGCTAGAAGCTGGCACAACGCGATCGGCTCTGCTACATAGCAGTGATCATTAGATCACTGCTATGCAGCAGAAATGCAGGTGTGCTATGAGCGCCGACCATAAAACAGCTGACATGTCCCGGCTTTGATGCGGGCTCACTGCCGGAGCCCGCATCAAAGCGGGGGTTCTGACCTCAGACGTACTATCCCGTCCGAGGTCAGAAAGGGGTTAATGTAACATAACATATGTTAGAAACCAGCTTTCCAGGCATTACAGTTCTCTCTGTAGTCTGATCCTTCAAAATCTTTTCAAAGATGCCAATGTATGACATATACAGCTAAGTCCATATATATTTTAATGTGGATACCCTCAAATGAAAGCTGAAAGTCTGAACTTCAACTGCATCTGAATTGTTTTGTTTAAAATTCATTGTGGTAATGTCTATAACCAAAATTAGAAAAATGTTGTCTCTATCCAAATATATATGGACTTAACTGTATATGAATCAGTCATTCTAACATTCGTAGTGATTAAACTATTTAAATAAATGTAATTGCTCCATGTTAGTAAAAATATAAATTATTTCTAATTATGAATAATACTTAAAGGGGTTGTCAACTACTAGGACAACCTCTTCTTGAAGTAGATGTTTGGCCCCGATAAAATAAAATGCCTATACTCACCATTGCAGTGGCGCTGTTCCAGCGGTTTCTGCACTCACAGTCCCGGAGCTCTTGTTCAGTGCTGTGAGACATGGTGCCCTGCGCCCATCAGCGCTGGCATCACTGTCCTCCCCTTCGTACAGATTGAACATGCAGCGGAAGTCTGGGCTGCAGCTGATCCCTGACTTCCTCTTCAAGTTAAATACGTACGAAGATGGAGACAGTGACACCAGCGCTGATTTGGCACCAGGCACCACGTGTCACAACTCTGCACGAGAGCTCCGAGCCCACGAGTAGAGACACTGCTGGAACGGCAGGTGAGTATAGGTTTTTGTTTTAGTTTTATCGGGGCCAAACATTTGGTTCAAGAAGGGGTTGTCCTTGTAGTGGACAACCCCTTTAATGATGCCTATATATTTTACTCTGAGAAAGACCCTTAATTGAACACTTTTGATTGAGTTGTCTTTATCCTGTTTTATCCATTCTTTTTAATTATGTCTATGACAACAAAAGCACTAACAAAATATTTACCAGAGGGCACATAAAGTCAAAAGTGTGCTGCATGGAACCAGTAATAAAACTTATTTTATGAAGTTCACGTCTTCTAGTATTTAGTGACTGCTTTATGGCAAGTGCTGTACTTTTCTAAAATAAGTGTATTTTTTATGATTGCTGGATGAATTTGTCCATGCCATTCAAGTAGACTTTAAGAATAACAGGCTAGCTATTGACCAGAAAGACTCAGATTAACTGGCCTAAATAGATTTCAAGAAACATTACACAACCTTTGTGATATATGTAGAAACAAATTTTACAAAGTGAAAATGGAACTCTAAGCTGGAGTTGTGCTCCTTCCAAAAACTAACGTAATCATCAACTAGGATATCCACTATAAGTTTTTTCCTCGGGATCAAATTAGAATCCATTTTGTCCTTCATGATTTTTTGTAACAGTTCACGCTGCAAAAGTATAAGCCAATATTCTTATTAAAATACAGACTCAATATCACATTTAAATGTTTATCTTCACACCTGAGGAAGTGGACATGTGAAAAGCGTGTCAGGGTGGTCTACAATGTGGTAAGAACCCTGTATATATGATTTCATACACTGCTCAAAAAAATAAAGGGAACACTAAAATCCCACATCCTAGATATCACGGAGTTAAATATTCCAGTTGTAAAGCTTCATTCATTACATAGTGGAATGTGTTGAGAACAATAAAACGTAAAAATGATCAATGTAAATCACAACTAATATCCCACGAAGGTCTGGAGTTGGAATGATGCTCAAAACAGACTTATAGAGTTGCAGAAAGCTCAGAAAGAATTAACTGAGATGTTACGAAAGGCTCAAGAAGATTACAAAGAAACAGCAGGTAAACATCACAAAGTCCCTCCTACCCTACAGGTTGGCGACAAGGTTTGGCTTTCTACAAAAAACTGAAAATGAACCCGCCGTCTTCTAAATTGGGTCAAAAATCCAAGAGATCTTAAAAAAAAAAAAAAAAAAAAGGTCCCACTATTGCCTTATTTTTCTTATGATGATACACCCTACTTTTTCTTTTGCCTATATTGTTCCATTCTGTAATTTTTGTACTTATGTGCATGTACAGGTTTTTTATATAATATTAGTAAAGATTATAGTGATTTTACTTGGCTTTCATTTTTCTGGCATTAGTATTTTTCATATTTTTGTGTGCATATGGGCTACGACTAAACGGATTGTGTACAGTATGTACAGTAGGTGTTAATGTATTTTCACTGAATGCTAAAACTGTCCCGCCATTATTATTATCCAGGTCAGTATGAGTTTGCAGATACCAAATATGTATAGGTTCTTTTTTATTTAGGTGGTAGAAAAAATGTAAAGTTTTAAAGTTTATGATGCACTTCCGACACGATTGTATTAAATGCTGCGGTCAGAGATTGACAGAGGCTTTTAACATGTTAACAGCTGTGGGTGGATCATGATTCCACCCGCGGCTGGTAGGGGCACATGACAGCTGATCAAATCGGCTGTCATGTGTCAGGACAAATGCTGAGAAACGACATATGACCTATACATATACATCATAGGTCATGAAGGGGTTAACGGACCCCCTTGATCTTATATATATGACCTGTCCTAGAGATACTGTAGATCATTAATGTAATAAAGCTTGAAATCCTCTTTGATAACATGTTATGGTCGTTCAAGACAGAAGGGCTCTGCCCAAAGATAGGTAGATATAGCTAATTGCCCTAATGGACCCATATTGTTTATGATAAATGGCCGTTTTTTTCTCCCTGTGAGCAAACTGACCACGCAACACATAGTATAGTGAAATAGAGAAGGTTTTTAAACCTTTGGATGCTGGAAACATCTACTTGACTTTTTGTTTTTCTCCTAATATTAATCAATACAGGGATACTGGAGACTAGAGTTGAGCGACTTTAATTTTTTTAAGATCGAGTCGGGTTTTGTGAAACCCGATTTTGTCCAGAGTCGAGTCGAGTGCAGTCGGCCGATTATCGCTAAAAGTCGGGGATCGACCGAAACACGAAACCCAATGCAAGTCAATGGGGAAGCATAGTCGGCAGTGAGTGGAGGCCAGGAAAACACCTACAGTGCCCATTTTAATGCCAAAAACATCCATTCTTGTTTCTGAAGCTTGTCAATCTTAATTAACTTTATAATAATAGTTGGGCATAGGGAATTGGGGGTCATTTGGCAAAAGTTGTGGGGGGAGTAGGGCCGGCTCAAGTTTTTCGTGGGCCCAGGAAATGCGGACTACGTCACGGCGGTGTTGCAGGGAAAGGTAAGTATTTCAACGTTGCAAGTGCTGTGATCCTGAGCAAGCAGGGGGGGCCCACTCGTTCGCATTGGCACTGGCACAGGGCCCCTCAAAGTACAGCGATGTGTGTTTGCATGGCGGGGGCGCCTCCCACCAGCAGCGACACTTTTGCGTACTCTGAGGGGCCCTGTGCCAGTGATGTCGCCAACGAGTATGCCCCCCCACCTGATGAAGGAACCTGCACTTTCATCTGCACCTTCCTCTCTGTCCCTGTGTAAGGTGGTATAACATGCGGGAAGGGGAACCTTACTTTCAGCAGGGTCAGATTCTGGCTGTGTAGAGTGCAAGGGGAATGTAGTGGTCTAGGTCAATGTACCAGCAGACTCATGTAGCAGTGGCTGGGCAGTGGGCAGGATGAGGAGGAAACAGATATAGGGCCAAAGAATAAAGTAGGCTAAATGCAGTTCAAAATTGGTAACAGGACTAAACAGGCGGCATTGCTTTGTTCAGTGGAGTAGCAAACCCAAGAGCAGCAGACACTGTTTCAAGGGCATAACCACACTAGTAGGCCAAATGCAGTTTAATATCTGATAGTATAGGGCGAAAGCCAGAATGTGGAAGCTCATCTTTGTTCAGTTGAGGACAACACCAGGCAGGGGCAGACAGACACCTTTAGTAGGCCGGAACAGCCAATTTTTTAAAAAAACAGCAGTTAGTAAGAGGCAGAAGGTAGAAGCTCAGCTTTATTCAGTTGATGACAACACCAGGCAGGGGCAGACAGACACCTTTAGTAGGCCGGAACAGCCAATGGCATTTTTAAAAATGGTAATTTGGAACAGAAGGTAGAAGCTCAGCTTTATTCAGTTGAGGACAACACCAGGCAGGGGCAGACAGACACCTTTAGTAGGCCGGAACAGCCAATGGCATTTTTAGAAATGGTAATTTGGAACAGAAGGTTGAAGCTCAGCTTTATTCAGTTGAGGACAACACCAGGCAGGGGCAGACAGACACCTTTAGTAGGCCGGAACAGCCAATGGCATTTTTAGAAATGGTAATTTGGAACAGAAGGTTGAAGCTCAGCTTTATTCAGTTGAGGACAACACCAGGCAGGGGCAGACAGACACCTTTAGTAGGCCGGAACAGCCAATGGCATTTTTAGAAATGGTAATTTGGAACAGAAGGTTGAAGCTCAGCTTTATTCAGTTGAGGACAACACCAGGCAGGGGCAGACAGACACCTTTAGTAGGCCGGAACAGCCAATTTTTTAAAAAAACAGCAGTTAGTAAGAGGCAGAAGGTAGAAGCTCAGCTTTATTCAGTTGAGGACAACACCAGGCAGGGGCAGACAGACACCTTTAGTAGGCCGGAACAGCCAATGGCATTTTTAGAAATGGTAATTTGGAACAGAAGGTTGAAGCTCAGCTTTATTCAGTTGAGGACAACACCAGGCAGGGGCAGACAGACACCTTTAGTAGGCCGGAACAGCCAATTTTTAAAAAAAACAGCAGTTAGTAAGAGGCAGAAGGTAGAAGCTCAGCTTTATTCAGTTGAGGACAACACCAGGCAGGGGCAGACAGACACCTTTAGTAGGCCGGAACAGCCAATGGCATTTTTAGAAATGGTAATTTGGAACAGAAGGTTGAAGCTCAGCTTTATTCAGTTGAGGACAACACCAGGCAGGGGCAGACAGACACCTTTAGTAGGCCGGAACAGCCAATTTTTTAAAAAAACAGCAGTTAGTAAGAGGCAGAAGGTAGAAGCTCAGCTTTATTCAGTTGAGGACAACACCAGGCAGGGGCAGACAGACACCTTTAGTAGGCCGGAACAGCCAATGGCATTTTTAAAAATGGTAATTTGGAACAGAAGGTAGAAGCTCAGCTTTATTCAGTTGAGGACAACACCAGGCAGGGGCAGACAGACACCTTTAGTAGGCCGGAACAGCCAATGGCATTTTTAGAAATGGTAATTTGGAACAGAAGGTTGAAGCTCAGCTTTATTCAGTTGAGGACAACACCAGGCAGGGGCAGACAGACACCTTTAGTAGGCCGGAACAGCCAATTTTTTTAAAAAACAGCAGTTAGTAAGAGGCAGAAGGTAGAAGCTCAGCTTTATTCAGTTGAGGACAACACCAGGCAGGGGCAGACAGACACCTTTAGTAGGCCGGAACAGCCAATGGCATTTTTAGAAATGGTAATTTGGAACAGAAGGTTGAAGCTCAGCTTTATTCAGTTGAGGACAACACCAGGCAGGGGCAGACAGACACCTTTAGTAGGCCGGAACAGCCAATTTTTTAAAAAAACAGCAGTTAGTAAGAGGCAGAAGGTAGAAGCTCAGCTTTATTCAGTTGAGGACAACACCAGGCAGGGGCAGACAGACACCTTTAGTAGGCCGGAACAGCCAATGGCATTTTTAAAAATGGTAATTTGGAACAGAAGGTAGAAGCTCAGCTTTATTCAGTTGAGGACAACACCAGGCAGGGGCAGACAGACACCTTTAGTAGGCCGGAACAGCCAATGGCATTTTTAGAAATGGTAATTTGGAACAGAAGGTTGAAGCTCAGCTTTATTCAGTTGAGGACAACACCAGGCAGGGGCAGACAGACACCTTTAGTAGGCCGGAACAGCCAATGGCATTTTTAGAAATGGTAATTTGGAACAGAAGGTTGAAGCTCAGCTTTATTCAGTTGAGGACAACACCAGGCAGGGGCAGACAGACACCTTTAGTAGGCCGGAACAGCCAATTTTTTAAAAAAACAGCAGTTAGTAAGAGGCAGAAGGTAGAAGCTCAGCTTTATTCAGTTGAGGACAACACCAGGCAGGGGCAGACAGACACCTTTAGTAGGCCGGAACAGCCAATGGCATTTTTAAAAATGGTAATTTGGAACAGAAGGTTGAAGCTCAGCTTTATTCAGTTGAGGACAACACCAGGCAGGGGCAGACAGACACCTTTAGTAGGCCGGAACAGCCAATTTTTTAAAAAAACAGCAGTTAGTAAGAGGCAGAAGGTAGAAGCTCAGCTTTATTCAGTTGAGGACAACACCAGGCAGGGGCAGACAGACACCTTTAGTAGGCCGGAACAGCCAATGGCATTTTTAAAAATGGTAATTTGGAACTGAAGGTTGAAGCTCAGCTTTATTCAGTTGAGGACAACACCAGGCAGGGGCAGACAGACACCTTTAGTAGGCCGGAACAGCCAATTGCATTTTTAAAAATGGTAATTTGGAACTGAAGGTTGAAGCTCAGCTTTATTCAGTTGAGGACAACACCAGGCAGGGGCAGACAGACACCTTTGGTAGGCCGGAACAGCCAATTTTATAAAAAAAAAGCAGTTAATAAGAGGCAGAAGGTAGAAGCTCAGCTTTATTCAGTTGCAGCTTCTTGGCAATAATATAAAGAAGACGCGACAGGACAACACTCGGTGGATGCCATATCTGTGTTTTCAATGGAAAAAAACCTTTCAGTTAACTACTTGCAGGAGAAAGTTTTTGTAGCTGGTGGCCAATTTTTGTACTGTACCAGTTTTTTGTTGTATGTGTTTTTGTTTTTAATGTTAAAATGTCTGCATTTGATATCTCTCCAGTATTTTCTTTTTTATAAGCAAAATACTGCAGTTTTACATCGGTTACATGGATACACAGGCAGCTTGGTGGTGAGTGGAGGAGTATTTAAAGTAGGGACCGCAGACAGGCTATCAAAGGCCTAAAATAACAAACAATAGGCTCATGGCAGCTTTACAGCGGTTACATGGATACACGGGCAGGCAGCTGGTGATGAGTGGAGGAGTATTTAAAGTAGGGACCGCAGACAGGCTATCAAAGGCCTAAAATAACAAACAATAGGCTCATGGCAGTTTTACAGCGGTTACATGGATACACGGGCAGGCAGCTTGGTGGTCAGTGGAGGAGTATTTAAAGTAGGGACCGCAGACAGGCTATCAAAGGCCTAAAATAACAAACAATAGGCTCATGGCAGCTTTACAGCGGTTACATGGATACACAGGCAGCTTGGTGGTGAGTGGAGGAGTATTTAAAGTAGGGACCGCAGACAGGCTATCAAAGGCCTAAAATAACAAACAATAGGCTTATGGCAGTTTTACAGCGGTTACATGGATACACGGGCAGGCAGCTTGGTGGTCAGTGTAGGAGTATTTAAAGTAGGGACCGCAGACAGGCTATCAAAGGCCTAAAATAACAAACAATAGGCTTATGGCAGTTTTACAGCGGTTACATGGATACACGGGCAGGCAGCTTGGTGGTCAGTGGAGGAGTATTTAAAGTAGGGACCGCAGACAGGCTATCAAAGGCCTAAAATAACAAACAATAGGCTCATGGCAGTTTTACAGCGGTTACATGGATACACGGGCAGGCAGCTGGTGATGAGTGGAGGAGTATTTAAAGTAGGGACCGCAGACAGGCTATCAAAGGCCTAAAATAACAAACAATAGGCTCATGGCAGCTTTACAGCGGTTACATGGATACACAGGCAGCTTGGTGATGAGTGGAGGAGTATTTAAAGTAGGGACCGCAGACAGGCTATCAAAGGCCTAAAATAACAAACAATAGGCTCATGGCAGCTTTACAGCGGTTACATGGATACACGGGCAGCTTGGTGGTGAGTGGAGGAGTAGTGCAAGGAGTGTCTGTCCCAGTACTCCCAAAATATAAATAGATGTTAATGTCTCGCAAAACAACCAAAACAAAAAAAAAGGTGGCATACTTAGGTACAGGGGTGGGCTCATCTACTGAGTTTCTGACATAGTAATTTGGCAGTAACTATTTAATGGTGCCAATATAGGACACAGACACAGACTACTTTAAG